>NC_090382.1:78507222-78824227 GCF_036365525.1 Heterodontus francisci | reverse complement strand
GGGGCAGGTGGGACCTGTACAAGATGGACGGGCTACACCTTAACAGGACCGGAACTAACATCCTCACAGGGAGATTTGCTAGAGTTGTTGGGGAGGGTTTAAACTAGCTTATCAGGGTGATGGGAACCTGAGGGGATAGCTCAAATTGGAAAGAAGTAAAGCTGGTAACAGGAGGTAGAAAAGTAACAAGCAAAATTTGAAGACAGATGAAGCAAAGGCAAGCATCAAATAGGAACAGAATGCGGAATAATGTTAATAAGACAAAGTTAAGGGCATTCTTTCTGAATGCATGTAGCATTCACAACAAGGTAGATGATTTGAAGGCACAAATAGGGGTAAATGGGTATGATTTAATTTATAGGTGACCAAGACAGGGAACTGAATATTCAAGGACAGTTGACATTTGGGAAGGATGGGCAAAAAGGAAAAGGGACGAGATCAGTACATTAGAGAGAGAGGATCTTAGATTGGAGGATCAAGATGTAGAATCAGTTTGGGTGGAGCTAAGAAACAGCAAGGGGCAGCAAACATTGGTGGAAGTTTATAGGTCACCAAACAATAATGGTAATGTTGGGCACAGTATAAATCAGGAAATTAGAGGTGCTTATAACATGGGTAATATAGTAATAATGGGCAACTTCAATTTACATATAGACTGGGTAAACCTAACCAGCACTAATGCTGCGGAGGATGAATTCCTGGAGTGTGTACAAGATAGGTTTCTGGAGCAGTACGTTGAACCAATTAGGGATCGGGCTATTTTAGATTTAGTATTATGCAATTAGAAAGGGCTAATTAATCACCTTGCTGTAAAGGAGCCTTTGGGAAATGGTAGCCATAATATGATAGAATTTGACATTAAGTTTGAAAGTGATATAGTTCATTCTGAAACTAGAGTCTTAAATCTGAACAAAGGAAACTATGAAGATATGAGGGGTAATAATATAAAAGCAAAATACTGCGGATGCTGGAAATCTGAAACAAAAACAAGAAATGCTGGATTCACTCAGCAGGTCTGGCAGCATCTGTGGAAAGAGAAGCAGAGTTAACGTTTCGGGTCAGTGACCCTTCTTCGGAAGATATGAGGGGTAAGTTGGCTATGATGGATTGGGAAAATACACCAAAAGATTTGATGGTAGACAGGCAATGGCTAATTTTTGAAGAAGTATCACATGGCCTAGAACAAATATACATTCCTCTAAGACACAAAACCCAACAGGAAAGATGAATCAACTGTGGCTAACGAAAGAAGTTAAAGATAGCATTAGATCAAAGGAAGTGGCTTATACCTTTGGGAGTTTTCTGAGGATGTTACTTGTAGCATAGATTAAGGAGAACCAGTGGATGTGGTGTAATCGGATTTTCAGAAGGCTTTTGATAAGGTCCCACACAGCAGGTTAGTAAACAAAATTAGTGCACATGGGATTGGGGGTAATATACTGGTATGGATTGAGAATTGGTTAACAGACAGAAAACAGAGAGTAGGAATAAACAAGTAATTCTCAGGATGGCAGGCAGTTACTAGTGTGGTAACGCAAGGATCGGTGGTTGGGCCACAGCTGTTCATAATCTATATAAATGATTAGGATGTGGGGACCAAATGTAATATTTCCAAATTTACTGATGACACAAAGCTAGGTAGAAATGCAAGTTATGATGAGGATGCAAGGAGGCTTCAAGGGGATTGGAACAGGCTAAGTGAATGGCAAGAACATGGCAGATGGAATATAATGTGAATAAGTGTGAAGTTATCCACTATGGTAGAAAAAACAGAAAGATAGAGTACTTCTTAACTGTTGACAGGTTGGCAAGTGTTGATGTCCAAAGCAACCTGGGTGTCCTTGTTCATGAGTCACTAAAAGCTAGCAGGTGCAGCAAGCGATTGGGAAGGCAAATGATATGCTGGCCTTCATTGCAAGGGGATTTGAGTACAGGAGTAAAGAGGTCTTGCTGCAATTGTATAGAACCTTGGTGAGACCGCACCTCGAGTATTGTGTACAGTTTTGGTTTCCTTATCTAAGGAAGGATATACTTGATAGAGAGGGAGTGCAACAGAGGTTCACCAGGCTAATCTCTGGTCTGGTGGGATTGTCTTATGTGGAGTGATTGAGGAAACTGGGCCTATATTCTCTAGAGTTTCGAAGAATGAGAGGTGATCTCATTAAAAGTTACAAAATTCTTACAGGGCGTGACAGGTTGGATGCAGATAGGATGTTTTCCCCTGGCTGCTGAGTCTAGAGCCAGGGTACACAGTCTCAGAATAAGGAGCAGGCCATTTAAGATTGAGATAAGGAGGAATTTCTTTACTCAGTGGGTGGTGAATCTTTGGAATCTTTGAGCATGTTCAAGACAGAAATGGATAGATTTCTGGATCCTAACGACACCAAGGGATATGGGGATAGCACAGGAAAATGGCGTAGAGGGAGATGATCAGCTATGATCTAATTGAATGGCAAAGCAGGCTTGATGGGCTAAATGGCCAATTCCTGTTCCTATGAGCCTGTGTTCACAGAATCATAGAACTGTTACAGTGCAGAAGGAAGCCATTCAGCCCTTTGTGTCTGCATCGGCTCTCCGAAAGAGTAATGCACTTAGTGCCATTCCCCTGCCTTCTCCCATAACCCTACACATTCTTCCTTTTCATGTAACAGTCTAATTCCCTTTTGAATGCTTCAATTGAAACTGCCTCCACCACACTCTCAGGCAGCACATTCCAGACCTTAACCACTCGCTGCATGAAAAAGTTTTTCCTCATGTCACTTTTGCTTCTCTTACCCATTACTTTAAATCTGTGCCCTCTCATTCTTGATCCTTTTATGAGTGGGAACAGTTTCCCCTATCTATTTTGTCCAGACCCCTCATGATTTTGAATACCTCTTTCAAATCAACTCTCAACCTTCTGTTTTCCAAGGAAAATCGTCCCAACCTCTCTAATCTATCTTCATAACTGAAGTTCTTGATCCCTGGAACCATTCTCATGAATCTTTTCTGTACTCTCTCCAACGTCCTCACATCTTTCCTAAAGTGCGGCGCTCAGAACTGGACGCAATACTCCAGCTGAGGCCGAACTAGTGTCTTATAGAAATTCAGCATAACTTTCTTGCTCTTGTACTCTATGCCCCTATTAATAAAGCCCAGGATAGTGTATGATTTATTAACCGTGCTCTCAACCTGTCCTGCCACCTTCAACGACTTATGCACATATACACCCAGGTCCCTCTGCTCCTGCACCCCCTTTAGAATTGTACCCTTCAGTTTATATTGTCTCTCCATGTTCTTCCTACCAAAATGAATCACTTCACTTTTCTCTGCATTGAACCTCATCTCCAACCTATCCATCCATTCCACCATCTTGTCTACCTTCTTTGCAGTTCTACACTATCCTCCTCACAGTTCACAATGCTTCCAAGTATTCGCTGCTCACAATGGAGTCTGCTCTACTTCAGGGGAGACCACACACAAATTAGGTGACCACTTTGCAGAACACCTTCATTCAGTCCGAAAGCTTGACCTCAAACTTCTGGTCGCCTGTCATTTTAATTCTCCACCATGCTCTCACACTGACCTCTCTGTCCTTGGCCTCCTGCAGTTTTCCAATGAGGAGGAATCGAGAAACAACACCTCATATTTCGATTAGGCACTTTACAGCCTTCTGGACTCAACATAGAGTTCAACATTTCAGACTGTAATCTCTGTCCAATTTTGTTTCCTTTTCCTTTGCAGGTGTCGGTTTTACTTTCATTTTTGCTTTTGGATGGCAGCTGTTCATCATTCTGCCATTTGCACCTCCTCTAGGCACATTTTTGTTCCTTGACTTGTCCCATTACCACCAATCCTTTTGTCATTTAATCTCTCCTGTCTTCCACCCTGTCACGGACCTTCCCTTTTGTTCTTTTTCCCCACCCTCCCCCTTTTCCCTTGCTTAAAACCTATTACATTTCAAACTTTTCCCAGTTCTGATGAAAGATCATTGACCTGAAACGTAAACTCTGTTTCTCTCTCCACAGATGCTGTCTGATCTGTTGAGTATTTCCAGCATTTTCTGTTTATATTTCAGATTTCCAGCACCCTCAGTATTTTGCTTTTTTAAGTGTTAAACTCTGATACTTTGACAGAGTTTTACACAGTCCAGCGTGGCCACATCTTGGTCCTGACTGTGAAGAATTAGTTCTGCCACTTTGTGGAACTGTAAAATGGATCGAGCAGTGAGTTCCGCCAAGCTTCTGATAGCAGATGCATGGATATTCTGTGAAGTACACAGAAGTTCCTTCCCATCAGTGTGGGAAAGAAGTTCAATACTGTTTAATGGTCTTCTGGTGTCACGAAAAACTGCTATTAATGCCTCATTATGAAGACTCCACCTTCATTTTAGAGGTAGACTTGACTATTCCAATGCACTCCTGGTCAACCTCCCTTTTTCCACCCTCCATAAACGTAAGGTCATCCAAAACTCTGTTGCCTGCATCCTAACTCATACTAAGTCTTGTTCACCCATCACCCCTAGGCTCACTGACCTACATTAGTTCCCAGTTAATTAACACCTCAATTTTAAAATTCTTGTCCTTGCTTTCAAATCCCTCTATGGTTGCACCTCTCCCTATCTCTGTAATCTCCTCCAACTCTACAATCCTCCAAGGTAACTGTGCTCCACCAATTCTGGCCTCTTGAGCGACCTCGATTTTAATTGGTCCACCATTGGTGGCCATGTCTTCAGCTGCTGAGGCCCTAAGCTCTGGAACTCCCTCCCTAAACCTTTCCACCTCTCTACCCCTCTTTCCTCCTTCAAGACACTACTTAAAATCTACCTCTTTGACGAAGCTTTTGGCCATCTGCCCTAATATCTCCTTATGGGACTTGGTGTCAAATTTAGCACCTTGGGATATTTTACTGCAAAGTGGTGCTTTCAAAATGCAAGTTGTTGTTGTAATTTTAAACCTTGCAATATCAAGTTTGTCACATAACATAACTTGGATTAATTGTTGTGGAGATATTTGACTCGGAGATAAATGAACATTGATACCCCGATAGGGGCAAACAGAAAAAGGTAACAGATAGGGATTTGGTAGAGTAAGGGAAATTTCTTGAAGATTTGAAGATTAAAACTATTTAAAAGAGCATTGTGAGTGAAGTGATATAGGATAATATACTGGTCTTGGGTTTGAACACGACTCATTGAATATAATGAAAGTCTCCTCGCATACTGGCTTTGAGTCCTTCATGAAATGAATTTGGGGCTGTTACTATATAATTTATTACAAAGCAGCGCTTTAACTTCAATGAAGCGACATATTGACCACTGCAATAGATTTCGACACCCTATTTGCAAAAGCACAATTAATGTTTTGGAGAATGTTCAGAGGCGAGCGAATCCCTATCTGGATATGGTGCACTGGCATTTAAGAGGGTGAGATTCCAAGCTGGATTTATTTTAATTGGAGAAAAGATTATGAGGATACATGGGAGTAATTTTGTGAATTTGCAGAGTCAACAGGGACACTTGAGTGGATGGAAAGCTATGCTTTCCCGATAAACACGGCCAATGGGCGACGATCCCTGCTGGCAGTGTAAACACAGACAATCCGTCCTATGATATAGGCTTTATAATCGGGTATGTGAACACACTATGTCATCTAATCCCCTGTAGAAAAATGTCATTGATATACATAGGCCACAAAATTCGGTTCTGTAGCGCCCGGTTCCTCTGCGTCACGGATGCTGTTTTGCCTCCAAAATGGTGTTCACAGCATGCGCACACACTTCTGATACTAGCTGCACAGAAGTCTGAGGACAGATTGCTAGACTGCTGTGACACCCTGCAAGTCCGTTTGAACACAGGCATCCACAGCCATTATGGCAGCAGTCTGAGCTTGCATGGCAGCAAACTGGCCTTGCATGACTGCACTCCGAGCTTCCAATGCAGCATCCAGACATTGGCTGACTTCTGCTTGTGTTGCAATGGAAGCTGAGACATCAGCCATTATATACTTCATCAAGGTTGGGTTTGCAAGTATCCTCATGCGGGAAAGAATAGGCTCCAAGTTCTGCACAATGCTCTATGCCAAACTGGTGCCTGATTCATGCTTTCCCCTTGACAGTGATCGCAGGCTCTCTGGCAGACTTCCTAATGCACCAAGCATTTCATTGTGCATATACCTCAGCCTTTTTCTGTAGGCTACCCCATCAAAGTTCTCATCTGAGTCCTCTGCAGCAGAACCCGTGTGCGACCTGTGCTACCCTTGTCCCCTGCCCTTGCTGCAAGTCAATCACATCTGGTGTCGCACCACTTCCGGATCCTATCTCTGTGTTATCCTCTAAAGTATGCACAATTTCAGTATCTGAGCTGGTGGCTGCAAGTGTGAGATTGAGCATTGGTGTTTCTTCTTCATCACTGTCTTCCTGCTCTTCACCTTCCATCTCTGCCTATCCATCTTGCAGTTCTTGGGTTCCTGAAACAAGAATAGCAGAAGGATAGAGTTGTGGTGAGAGAAGGGTGGGAAAGCAAGAGGAGCATGCTTACACCATCAGCAGCTTTTAAATAAGAAGTGATTGTGGGATGAGAGGCAAGTGGGATTTGAAAAGGAGGATTAGATATCAGGATACAGTCAACTTCGATTGTTTCAGCTCCATTGCTGGCCACGTACTCAGCAATGAGCGCACTAATGATAGCAAACATTCAGGGTTAGGACATTCACTTAGAATCATAGAAAGTTTAAAGCACAGAAAGAGGCCACTTGGCCCATCATGTCTGTGCCGGACTTGTGTCCACTAGTTAGCTCCTGTTGTCTCTTGTCCTGCAAGAGAGAGGGAAGTGTGTCATTGAGTGTGGTGCAATGTGGTTGGATGATGTACCTGTCATCGTTGAATAGCTGACAATGTGTACAAGCTGTGAGATGTGGGTGTAAGGCATGTAGCCATGTGTAAGTGTGTGAGGGTATGATGGAGCACATGAATGGTATGTATGAGTCATGATTGATCAAGTTTGTTGGCAGGTGAATTGGGGCATTTAGGCTAGTGGTACAGTTGGTGGAATATGGCATTGAAGGTGAACTTACTGGCCTTGACCATTCACACAAGGTCATTTAACTTCTTATGGCACTGCATCAGATCCTGAGCTCTGGACTCCTGGCCTCGACCTCCACAGCTACCTGCTCCCACTGCCTTCGCAAAATTTGTCTGGAGGGGCTCCTTGTCACCCATGCTCCTCCTCTCGATCTCCTCCACCATGGTGTCCAGTGCAACTTTGGAGCTTGCTGTCTGTCCTGTTGTGCCTTAATTCAGTGTTTTGGCTGATGCTCTCTTCTGCAATCACTTTCAGCACTTGCTCCAGCCAGAAGGCAGCTCCCCCTTTAAGAGGATCAGGTTGGCGTTAAGTGGTACTAGCGTTGCAGAAAATTGGGCTCCCTGCTGAGGCATGCAGCCACTCAGCAACAGGTTTAGTAAATCAGCTGGCAGCACAAAGCTTGCGTTCTGCCTGCATCGGAAGCACGGGCGAGGTTTAATTATACATTGCAATATTTGTGCCTGTTTTCCGGCTTTGCCCATTTTTGTAGCTTTAGAGTTTGAGTAAAATGCAAATTATCAATGCCCATACTTACAAAATACAGGTATGGAGGTGAGCAGCCAATAAATAAAGAAGTATTTGCGCTCAAATAGTTGTTTATTTACATTTGCTTCATAACGCTGTATGAAAAAAAAATAAGAGTAGCTGCCTACTTAGTCTAAGATAATGGACCCATATCCTTTCTGGTCCTGGAGGCTTATTGCACAGCTCCAATGTGTCTGATGAAAGGTCACAGTCCTGAAACATTTGTTTCTCTCTCTACAGATGCTGCCTGGCCTGCTGAGTATTTCCAGAATTTTCTGTTTTTGTTTTAAATTTCCAGCATTCACAGTATTTTGCTTTTTAAAAATTCATTCATGGGATGTGAGCGTCACTGGCTCGGCCAGCATTTATTGCCCATGCCGAATTGCCCTTGAGAAGGTAGTGGTGAGCTGCCTTCTTGAACCGCTGCAGTCCTTGGGGTGTAGGTACCCCACAGTGCTGTTAGGAAGGAAGTTCCAGGATTTTGATCCAGCGATAGTGAAGGAATATAGTTCCAAGTCAGGATGGTGTGCAGCTTGGAGGGAAACTTGCAGGTAGTGCTGTTCCTATGCATTTGCTGCTCTTGTCCTACCGGGTGGTAGAGGTCACGGGTTTGGAAGGTGCTGTTGAAGGACCCTTGGTGAGTTGCTGCAGTGCACCTGTAGATGGTACACACTGCTGCCACTGTGTGCCGGTGGTGGAGGGAGTGAATGTTGAAGGTGGTGGATTGGGTGCCAATGAAGCCGGCTGCTTTGTCCTGGATGGTGTCACGCTTCTTGAGTGTTGTTGGAGCTGCACCCATCCAAGCAAATGGAGAGTATTCCATCACACTCCTGACTTGTGCCTTTTAGATGGTAGACGGGTATTGGGGAGTCAGGAGGTGAATTGCTCGTCACAGAATTCCCAGCCTTTGACCTGCTCTTGTAGCGACAGTATTTATTTGGCTACTCCAGTTTCTGGTCAATGGAAACCCCCAGGATGTTGCAAGTGGTGGATTCAGCGATGGATAATGCCATTGAATGTCAAGCGGAGATGGTTAGATTCTCTCTTGTCTGGGATGGTCATTGCCAGGCACTTGTGTGGCGCGAATGTTACTTGCCACTTATCAGCCCAAGCCTGGTTGTTGTCCAGGTCTTGCTGCATATGGACATGGGCATCATCAGTATCTGAGGGGTCGCAAATGGTGCTGAACATTGTGCAATCATCAGCAAACATCCCCACTTCTGACCTTATGATAGAGGGAAGGTCATTGATGAAGTAGCTGAAGTTGGTTGGGCCTAGGACACTACTCTGAGGAACTCCTGCAGTGATGTTCTGGGACTGAGATGATTGACTTCCAACAACCACACCCATCTTCCTTTGTACTAGGTGTGACTCCAACTAGTGGAGAGTTTTCCCCCTGATTCCCATTGACCCGTTTTGCTAGGGCTCCTTGATGCTATATTGGGTCAAATGCTGCCATGATGTCAAGAGCTGTCGCTCTTACCTCATCTCTGGAATTCAGCTCTTTTGTCCATGTTTGGACAAAGGCTTTTCTGAGGTCAGGAGCTGATTGGCCCTGGCAGAACCCAAACTGAGCATCAGTGAGCAGGTTATTGCTGAGCAAGTGTCGCTTGATAGCACTGTCATCAACCCCTTCCATCACTTTACTGATGATGATTGGGAGTAGACTGATGGGGCGGTGATTGGCCGGGTTGGATTTGTCCTGCTTTTTGTGTACAGGACATACTTGGGCAATTTTTCACATTGCTGGGTAGATGCCAGTGTTGTAGCTGTACTGGAACAGCTTTGCTAGGGGTGTGGCAAGTTCAGGAGCACAAGTCTTCAGTACTATTGTCAGGGCCCATAGCCTTTGCAGTATCCAGTGCCTTCAGCTGTTTCTTGATATCACGTAGAGTGAATCGGATTGGCTGAAGACTGGCATCTGTGATGCTGGGGACCTCAGGAGGAGGCCGAGATGGATCATCCACTCGGCACTTTGGCTGAAGATGGATGCAGATACCCAAGTATGTCCTGATGTGCTGAGCTCCCCCATCATTGAGGATGGGGATATTTGTGGAGCCTCCTCCTCTTCATTGTTTAATTGTCCACCACCATTCACGGCTGGATGTGGCAGGACTGCAGAGCTTAGATCTGATCCGTTGGTTATGGGATCGCTTAGCTCTGTCTATCGCATGCTGCTTATGCAATTTGGCACGCAGATTGTCCTGTGTTGTAGCTTCACCAAGTTGACACCTCATGTTGAGGTATGCCTGGTGCTGCTCCTGGCATGCCCTCCTGCACTCTTTATTGAACCAGTGTTGGTCCCCTGGCTTGATGGTAATGGTAGAATGGGGAATATGCCGGGCCATGAGGTTACAGATTGTGGTTGAATACAATTCTGCTGCTGCTGATGGCCCACAGCACCTCATGGATGCCCAGTTTAGAGTTGATTGAGCTCTTCGAATTCTATTCCATTTAGCATGGCGGTAGTGCCACACAACACGATGGACGGTATCCTCAATGTGAAGAAGGGACTTCGTTTCTACAAGGACTCTGCGGTGGTCACTCCTACCAATACTGTCATGGACAAATACATCTGCGACAGGTAGATTGATGAGGACGAGGTCAAGTAGGTTTTTACATCTTGTTAGTTCCCTCACCACTTGCCGCAGACCTAGTCTAGCAGCTATGTCCTTTAGGACTGTGGCCAGATTGGTCAATAGTAGTGCCACTGAGCCACTCTTGGTGATGGACATTGAAGTCCCCCACATTCTGTGCCCTTGTTACCCTCGGGGGGGGAGTGGTGGGGGGTGGGGGGGGTTGGGCAGTAGGTGGTTTCATTGCTCATGTTTGACTTGATAGCATGAGAATTAATGGGGTCTGGAGTCAATGTTGAGGACCCCCTGGGCAACCCCCTCCCAGCAGCTTACCACTGTGTTGCCAGCTCTGGTAGTCTGTCCTGCTGGTGGGACAGGGATGGTGATGGTGGTGTCTGGGACGTAGTCTGTAAGGTATGATTCCGTGAGTAGGATTATGTCAGGCTGTTGCTTGACTAGTCTGTGGGACAGCTCTCCCAATTTTGGCACAGGCCCCCACTTTAGTAAGGAGGACTTTGCAGAGTTGATAGGGCTGGGTTTGCCTTTGTCGTTTCCAGTGCATAGGTCGATGCCAGGTGGTGCGTCTGGTTTCATTCCTTTTCTTACACTTTGTAGTGGTTTTATACAACCGAGTGGCTTGCTAGGCCATTTCAGAGGGCATTGAAGAGTCAATCACATTGCTGTGGATCTGGAGTCACATGTAGGCCAGACCAGGTAAGGACAGCAGATTTCCTTCCCTAAAGGATATTAGTGAACCAGATGAGTTTTTACAACAATCGACAATGGTTTCATGGTCATGGTCACCATTAGACTAGCTTTTAATTCCAGATTTATTAATTGATTTCAAATTTCACCATCTATCATGGTAGGATTACTAGTCCAGTGACATTACCACTATGCCACCGCCTCCTAATGTGATTCAATGTGATTTACAGATCAAGTACTAGCAAAGATTACTGAGTGTGGAAAGATAGACTAGGACTGCAAGAGGTATGTTGGAAAGTTTATTTCAGCCAGAAAAAATGACATTTTGATTGCTAAAAAAAGTTATGGAGCCCAATACTAGATTCCAGTTTTGAAATGTTACCCGGAAGTATGATTTGAAGCAATAATTAAGAAAAGTTTAGATGCAGCATGCTCCACAACATTTGCTATGTTTCACACTCTATTGAAAGGAATTACATTTCTGCTGCTTTTTTTTGCAAAATTGAAAGCAACTACAAAATAAACACGTTTTGGAAATTACTGGCACTTGAAGGTGACATCTCCTTAAAGAGGTATTGTGGCTGCAGTTGGCAATTGCCAAGAAGAGGTTTAAAAGGGCTATCTTGAAAGAAATGAGGGTGCTGATTGGGAAAGGTTGTTCAATAACACTTCAGCAGAGGCCATGTAAGACACCTTTTTACAGGAACAATGCCGGGCCTGAAGGATGAATACAGAACCAGAATTAGCAAACTGAGACAAAACAAGCATGACTCTGAATGGATCAATAATCAAACCAAAAGTGAAGCAGAGAAAAAAACCGCCTCCCCTCTGCTGGGAGATAGGAGAAAACGTTCACTGGAATTAATATAGGAATGTAGAAAACATGTTAAAAGAATGATCAGAGGGACAAAGAGAGATTTACATAAACGTAGCTGCAGAGGCCAAAATGTAATCATTAAAAAAAACAATACTTCAACAGTAAGAATGTAGTCAGGGAAGAGAACCATAAAAGGTGCAACTGGGCTGGAAACAGAAGAACATGAGATAGTAAACAGTCTGACTGATTACTTGCTCCAAATATTCACAAGGGAAGATTTTGAGATATACGAGACAGAAGTACAAGACAACGCAAAGACTTAAAACCAACAAATCTCTAGGGAAAGATGGTATTTATCCTAGAGTGTTGAGAGAAACTAAGGAAGAAATTTGTGAAGCTTTTACATAACTGTGATTGGTTCATTTGACTCTGCAGATCATAAATAGCCAATGATGTACCTATACTCTAAAAGGGTAACAAAAGAGACATGGGCAGATCTCTTCATTTTCCTTCCATTCATACAAGTGATAAACAGCCCTTCAGTCAGCAGGAGATAACTTTTTAATATTCATACTTGTAATACTTAACCTACTTGTAAATACTTAAATTTTTATCAGCGTTCAAGAATAATGGATATGCAGATTGAAGAGGAGAGGTACAAACTAGATTATAACTAAAAGGTTCAAACAGTTCATATCTATAATAATGCATACCTTTTGTTAGGAGAGGGCTGGAGAAGGCAAGAAGAGTACAGGCTGTAGTCTAACTGAAGAGCTTGGGTGATTTTTTATATATATAAAATATATAATATAAAGAGCATGTTAGAAGCTAGAATTTAATAGAGGATTTTGGATGTCACAGCTATCAGAGCCAAGAGCTTGAGTATTTTATAGCTGTCATCCGAACCCTGGGATGAGATTACAACCTTGAAATGACTGGCGTGTACATGAATAGATAGCCTGGAGTTGCTGGGTGTATTTTGTTCTATTTTGGATCTTTTTTTGGTCATCAGCAGGTGTTGTAGCAGATGTCAAAAGCCAGTGTGCTCTAAGAATTTGTACAATATAATTCTTGCTGTAAGATTGTCGATTGTAATGTAATCATTGCTTGATTACTAGGTAATACATATTTAGAGAAGAACTACTACACTCTGAGCTCTACAATACTCTCAGCCTTTCCTGGAAAGCAGACCTATGTAGTTGGCAACATTTCCAATTGGTTTATTGTTGGTATTCAAGGAGTGACTACTAAATTTAGCACTACTGTAAAATGCTTTAAACTTATCAAATTAAATTTATGTCATCAATTTTTTGATATTTTTGTACAAATTAAACTTGATGTTAAGTGTCTAATGCTCAGGTAATCTTAGTAATGTTCATTCATTGGAATCCATAATTTTGGGGCTTTTTGCTTTTTAAATGAATTATTAGCTGAATGATCTGAAACAGTCACTTATTTGTATTTTTCATACGTTGTTCTTCAATTTCAAGTATAAAATACATATTGCAGCAAAATATAGTGTTACATTTTAGGGAAGGGAGAAGAAAAATAATAAAAACAGAAAATGCTGGAAATACTCAACAGGTCAGGCAGCATCTGTGGAGAGAGAAACAGAGTTAACATTTCAGATCTGTGACCTTTCATCAGAACTGAGAAAAGTTAGAAATGTAGTAGGTTTTGAGCAAATGAAATGTAATAGATTTTGATCAAGTGAAAGCGGGAAGGGTGGAAGAAGAACAAAAGGGAAGGTCTGTGAAGATCTTTTTTTGCTGCCTCTTTTTTACCCTTGTCGCTTTCTTAATCCCTTTGCATTGCATTCGGATTGCTGCTATACTGCCTTTCGCATCTCTGCCAGATGCATCTTTTTTTCTTTACTTGTCCTATTACCACTCCTTTTGGCTTTGACAAACCTTTTGTTATTTAATCTCTCCTGCCTTCCACCCTATCACAGATTTTCCCTTTTGTTCTTCTTCCCACCCTCCCTCCTTTCACTTGCTCAAAACCTATTACATTTCTATTTTTTCTCAGTCTGATGAAAGGTTGCAGCCCTGAAACGTTAACTTTGTTTCTCTCTTCTCAAGTGCTGCCAGACCTGTTGCATGTTTCCAGCACTTTGTTTTTATTTCAGATTTCCAGCATCCACAGTATTTTGCTTTGTTATTAGAGGAAAAAAGCAAGCTGCTTTTTTTTTGTTCCCAGTTCACTTGGTGGCTTCCCTGAGCTGTGGCTAAGAGGGATGGGCAGTTGACTTGTTTCTAGGCTTCTGCCAATGCTGTTTCAAGTTCTCGTCAACTGTCAAATTTCTCTCCCTCCTTGTGAAGAATTGCCTAGGCCTCAGCCTGATGCCTTCCCAGTGCGGAGGGACAGAGTGAGGTAGATTTCAGTGAAGGTTCCACTGCTTGTCCTCTGTACCACTGTGGAAGAGCCACGGAAACCCCCGAGCGATGTCATCTTCCAGGGGTTTCCGCCACTTTTCTACTGAAC
Organism: Heterodontus francisci; assembly: GCF_036365525.1. Classification (NCBI taxonomy): domain Eukaryota; kingdom Metazoa; phylum Chordata; class Chondrichthyes; order Heterodontiformes; family Heterodontidae; genus Heterodontus; species Heterodontus francisci. The sequence goes on along the minus strand of NC_090382.1, from coordinate 78,810,060 downwards.
TTACGGAGGCTGAGCATAAGAATCTCTGATGCAATTAACCCATAGTGATTTTAGGGGGCAGTGGGGTGAATCTAAATCTCAGTCCCCTTGCACATCTTTGGCACTTCAATGCACAGCACCACAATGTCAAATTTATTTATTTTAGTAATGTATGTCATTTCCCTGCCAGAATTAGTATGTTCCCTTATAAAGGATTATGTGCCAATACAAAATGGCCCAGAATTTAACATCCGCTTGATATATTTAAATTTGAATCTGTATTTTGTCTTCTTGATAAGCACATTTGCGCAATTAGCTTATAATGCTCCATTTTACAAATTATGTTTTTTTTAGTACATTAATTTATTTACAAAATAGCATTGTGCAGGAGCCATCACAAGACAAACCTTTTCAACAAAGACTCCACTGCATTATGTAGAACCCTTTATGCAAAGAGCACAATTATTTCCAGTCCAATTGGAGAATGTTTTGACAATACTGTGCTAAAGGCTGCAACAGAATCCTAATCAAAATGTATGAATGCAGACTGCACACATACACAGTCAGGTGAACCACATTACTGAACCACTCTCCAGTGTATAGTCATTCAAGATTCTTTAATTATGTACTCCGACTGGCTTTCCAATGTCAGCAATGTTATTCAGATACATAATTACAGGTGTGCTGTTTTGTTGGGTACTTTTGGATTGCAATTTGGTCAATGGGCTTACAAATGATTTTGTCAATTGGGAGTAATGACATTAGCTGCACATGTTTCAATAATGCTTTCACATTGCTTCTTTTCGTATGATATTCCTCTCTCCCTCCCTTCCTCTTCTCTTATGCTTCTAAGAGCACCAGCTGTCCTCTTATACTTTGGCCAATTGATGCTTATTCACATGAGTCTTGACAGTGAAATTTTGTCAGATGTTCAACAATGGAGGGCATCATAGACAAGCTTAAGTCTGTTCTCAATGTTATCCATACACCTCTACGTACATGGCTTAACAGCAGAAACATTATTGACTTTTATCTTACTTAATTCAGGGCAGTGCTACCACTGACCTGATTGATATCAGTTATCTCTGAGACCAGGGATCAAACCTACCATCCTCCTGATAGATTTTACCTCACAGCCACTGAGACATTGATTTTAACAATCTAAAATTACCATATAATTTGTGGGAAAGAAATAAATGATCACCATTTTTATCTATTGATGTGGGAATAAAGGTGCTTTGAACAACATTTGTAGCTCAGAGCGGCAGCAGTATTACAGTGGCCTTGGACCTGTAATCAGAAGCCACTGATATGCAGCAGCTGAATAAATGGCATTCTGAAATTTAGTCAATGTTTTGGTGATATTTATCCATAACTCTGCCCGTTTATAATAGACGTCTTCAAATAGCTAAATGTTCTTATTAAATGGAATTATAGGATTTAGGACTGAATTCCACAATGCTGTCAATTTTCCTATGGAAACCATAAATAATTATTTTGCTCATAACTAAAACAGTAGTTTTCCTTTTTTAAAAAAAACCTGCATTCACTTTTCCATGAATCACATTTATCCTGGCATCATCTGTACACTAAACCCACAAGAGATGCCCTTCATCAGATGAAGTACTGAACTCATGCAATTACTATCTAGACACTTATTGCAACCATGCACCCCAGCAACTCTCTCCGACAACGCTGCCCATTCAGATTCAATACTCTGCTATGCACCACCAATACCAAATACAAGTCCAATCTGTCAACATGATTTTTAGCAAAGCTTATCCTAAATCTTTCACCTCAGTTATTATAATGGAGGTTTTAAATAAGAAAAATAATTCCATTCCTACCTCAAAAAGGTGACATATTTACTTTACCTTTATGATGGCTTTGGTTGAATGGCTTGTCGAGTTACTGTTGTGCTGCTCTAAGCTCTCATTTCTTTCGCCCTTATACAGATCTCAGATACTGAGTATGCTGTCAGTCAAGCTATTGAAAGCTATTCACAGCCAATCAGCTGCTCCAGAACAATCTTGTACTTTCTGATTTTCAATAGTTCGTCACTTTTTTTTTTCCTTCCTGCTTCTTTCAGATTCTGGTTCCCTATCCTTTATGTTGCATACTCTGCATTTGAATAATTTTTTCATGTTCTTGTTTTTTTCAACCTTTTCAGTCTTCCACATAATGTCATTACATTTTTCCTTGGGTATTAAGTAACATCAATATTTATAAAATTAAATTGTGATTATCTTTTTGCACCAAAATATCTAATGTAGCTGTGAGAAAAGAACAATTTCAAACAAAGAGATCACACTGTCCCTCTATCACATACACACAAAATATATTTAAATTGCAACACATGATTTACAGTACTAAGCTCTGTTAATAATTCAGTCTGGTATCAATCTGAGAGCAACATTTAACTCAAGATGTGACAAATTTAAAAGTGAGCGCTTTCACTTTTTCTCTCATGTCATTATACCACTTAACTATTTTCTGCCTTTGTCTCTTATTTGCCAATGACTGTATTTAGACTCGTGTTTTGTGCATGTATATAATAAATAAATATGCTGTGTATGCATTTGTGTCATCTGCCTGTATGTGTATTTGAATGCTCTTGCAACATTTTAGAATACAAAGCTGTGCGTCTTGGCGTTTTTCTTAGCTATCGGACCATGTGCATGTTGATCCTGGATACAGCTGAGATGCTGCAATTTTGTGTTTGTGTGGGTGTTTATGGTGCTTTTCCAGAAAGTAAATTTTGCCACAGCCTTCTTGCATTGCTCCCCTTTTAATAAAATGTTAATCGTTTAAATAACCAGTATACTCTCCATTGTACAGATCATACTGGTGTAAAACTGGATTGCAACAGGCCAGCGTGACTAGTGAGGGATGAGGAATGCAGAACTATTTTAACGATTTGCTTTATGATATTTACAGATCAAGGAGCATTTATGCACATGCTGAATTTAGTGCGGCCATTTGGAACACCAATAGAGGGGTGGGGGTGCTGGAGAATAGCGTCGGACTTTTCCGCCCAGAAATCCAACATCGTGATGTCGGTTCCGGATTTAGTGGGTGGAGGGAAAGCAACAAAGGCAGCACTGCCACCTCGATGCATCGGGAATGCAATTTAAATTGCAGAATATATAGTTATAATACATCAGCATGTAATTGCAAACAATTCCATGGAGGACTTTGAATTATGTGGACGATGGGCAGCCCTCACGTGCCTTTGGATCGACAGCCATTGAAAGCTGGTGGCACCGAGGTGAGGACTCAGAGCTGCAACCAGTAGACAACCATGACCAGTACTGCATAGGGGAAGAGTGGGGAGTGGAGGACCTTGTTGGCCAACAGTTAAGTGTGCTCTGCATGGGTGGGCTGGGTCTTGAGTGGGAGTACTGGGTGGCCTGGGTCTCAGGTGGGAGTACTAGGTGGCCTGGGTCTCAGGTGGGAGTACTAGGTGAGCTTGGTTTTGGGTGGTCTGCAAGGAGTGGGGGGGCTTGGTTTTGGGTGGCTGTATCAGGTGGCCAAACTGGTCGGGTGCCCAGACTGCTGGCTGAGAGGTTCAGCTATCAGCAAGGGTGGGCACCGAGAACCATCAGGATCAACATGGTTTTGTGAAAGGGAAATCATGTTTGACAAATTTGGTAGAGTTCTTTGAGGATATAATAAGTATAGTTGATAAAGGGGAACCAGTAGATGTAGTGTATTTGGATTTCCAGAAGGCATTCGATAAAGTGACACATAAAAGATTATTGCACAAGATAGGAGCTCACGGTATTGGGGGTAATGTATTAACATGGATTGAAGATTCGTTAACTCACAGAAGACTGAGAATCTGGATTAATGGGTCTTTTTCAGGTTAGATAAACGTAACTAGTGGAGTGCCACAAGGATCAGTTCTAGGGCCTCAATTATTTACTATCTATATTAATGACTAGGAGCAGGGGGCAGAGTGTAATATATCCAAATTTGCTGACGATACAAAAATAGGTGGGAGGGCATGTTATGATGAGGACATAAGAAATCTTCAAGGGGTTATAGATAGGTTGAGTGAGTGGGCAAAAACTTGGCAGATGGAGTTTAATGTAGGAAAGTGTGAGGTTATGCACTTTGGTAGGAAGAATCAAAAGGCAAACTATTATTTAAATGGAGAGAGACTGCAAAAAAGTGCAGCACAGAGGGATCTGGGTGTTCTTGTGCATGAAACACAAAAAGTTAGCTTGCAGGTGCAACAAGTAATTAAGAAGGCAAATGGAATTTTGGCCTTTATTGCTAGGGGTTGGAGTTTAAAAATAAGGAAGTCTGTTTACAACTGTACAGGGTGTTGGTGAGGCCGCACCTGGAGTACTGTGTACAGTTTTGGTGCCTTTATTTAAGGAAGGATATACTGGCATTGGAGGCAGTTCAAAAGAGATTCACGAGGCTGATTCCTGGGATGAAGGGGTTGACTGATCAAGAACGGCTATACAGGTTAGGCCTTTATTCATTAGAGTTTAGAAGAATGAGGGGTGATCTTATTGAAACGTACAAGATTCTGAGGGGGCTTGACAGGGTAGATATTGAGAAGATGTTTACACTAGTGGGGGAATCTCGAACTAGGGGACGTAGTTACAAAATAAGGGGATACTCATTTAAAACTGAGATGTGAAGGAATTTCTTCTCTCAGAGGGTAGTGAATGTCTGGAATTCTCTACCCCAGAGAGTTGTGGTGGCGAGATCACTGAAAGTATTTAGAGGAGGTAGATAGATTTTTGAAATATTGGGGGGTTGAAGGCTATGAGGAGATGGTATGAAAGAGGAGTTGATATCTGCGGCGGATCAGTCATGATCTTATTGAATGGTGGGGCAAGCTTGAGGGGCCGAATGACCTACTCCTGCTCCTATTTCTTATGTTCTTATGGGAGTCTGTCAGGAGAAATAGCAAAGGGTCGTCTTTGCATCAACAGCGCTCTGGAGGCCAACTGATCACCTGGCAAGGGTCTCATACACCCTGTTTTTTCGGACCCCTGTGACATAGTGTGGTGTCTCCGATGGTGGGAGGGCCAAGAAGCAGCTGTGCCAGCCCGTGAAGCTCCATGACGAGAGCAGCAGCAGCCGGCCATGCCAAGAAGAGTGCACCAACGTCAGAGAGTGTACCAGACTCAACTTAGCTACCTCCAAATGCCTGAGCGGCAGTGTCAGCGAAGACTATGGCTCTCCAGGCAGGCCGTCACTGACTTCTGCGCCATGCTGCAGGACGAGTTGTGACCCCTTGGATTTGGTAGTCACCCTACGTCTGTGGCCTTGAAGATCTCTGTGGCACTTAACTTTTACAAATCCAAGGGACATGTGTGGGGTCTCCCAGGCAGCAGCCTTCTGCTGCATCAAGGTGGTGACCAATGTCTGTTCAAGAGGGCCAGCGATTATGTGTGCTACCGGACCAACCCTGACAGTCAGACCGAGATGCCCATCGCTGGATTCCCCCAGGTGCAAGGTACAATAGACTGCATGCATGTCGCCATAAAGGCTCCAACGGACCAGCCAGCCGCCTTCATCAACAGGAAGGGATTCCATTCCATCAACATTCAACTGGTCCGTGAGGTGTGTGCCCGCTTCCCAGGAAGCAGATACGATGCTTACTTACTTCAACAGTTCAGGCTCTCCACTCGCCTTCAAGGAAGTATGATTGGGGACAAAGGCTACCTATTGAAGATATGGATACTAAAGCCTATGAGGAGCCCTCACAATGCAGCGGAGGAGAGGTACAACACTTGCCACAGCTCATCTGAGCAACCATCGAGCAGGCCATTGGGCTGCTGAAGATGAGATTCTGTTGCTCAGATCGATCTGGTGGAGACCGGCAGTACTGTAAACGCAGGTTTGTGATCCTGAACCTTTCTCTCCGACCTCTTATCCCCACTCTGCGCAAGGGGGTTTTAGACTTAAATACTGCACTTGAAGCACTGCAAGAACAAAGTTGAGAGCAGGCATGCTTGTGGCCCTTCTGTTGCTCGTTCCACTTGAAACCATGAGCCACAGATTACCTTGATATCCAGATCACCAGAGGTCTCTTCAGCATCTCAGGATTTCTCGATCTCTGGGGCTTCCATGCTCCCAAGCTAATCCTCTGTGGCCCTTGGTAGCTGGATGCACACCCACTACCCTCTTGCTGGCACCATTTCCCAATCATCAATGTAGACCTTAGGCCGCTCCTTCCAGCCCTTTCTTCTCCTGCCCACGCTTCTGCCTACAGCTTGTGGCTCACTGGCTGCACCCCTGAGCCCGCCAAAGACACCACTCCAGTCCCCGAAAAGACTTCCGGGTGCTGAAAAATACTCCAACTCGTGCTCTCCACTGCCCCCACCACCTACTGGCCTGGAGGTGTGTACCCTGAGGAGAATGTCCGATGAAGCAGAAGCTGCTCCAAATTCTGAGGACCTGCTTGCTCATTGGTTCACAGCAGCCGACAAGGAGACAGCGCGCCCTTCCCGCTACAGTATGACCCAGCGAGGGTTTCGCCTATCATGGTTGTCTACTGTTCTCTGCACAATCTAGCACTACAGAGGGGGAAGCCTTATATGACAAGGACATGTTTGCACGACACTCCTCCACTGACGCGGAGGACGTGCAGGAGGGAGATGAGTAGGCAGCACTGGATGTTGAAGCCCTTGCACTGGAGGCCAGGCACATTGAGCGACTGGCTAAGGAGGCAAAGACAGTCTCATATTTACCCTGTCCCAACCACCATGATGGCTTCTCAGAATAAATTCAATAAAGACTCACCTCAATGCATTCAGTCTGTCGCCTCCTTTCTATTTGTGTTCCGTGCCTAGAACCCAGCTGAACCATCCGCTATGGCCCATGGGAGAGCCTATTCAAATAAGGACTGTGCCTACATTGGCATCTATGAAGGGGGAATTCAGCAGCTCACAATTAATGCATGATAGAATAATCACTTTTACACAATGAAAGTTAATTTCAAAATTAAAAGAAATTTATATGAAAAAACAAATGTCAAATTTCAAATACCTGTGAAACCCCAAGTGTGTCTAGGAAGTTTTCTTTATACATTTACAAATGCTTCTGCAAGGTGTAACCCCTGCGCTATCAGCTGGGCCGGAGGCAGGCTACTGATCAGGCTGCCTGTTGGCCTGTGATGATTTCAGCGGCCATCCTCTGGCTGCCTGAGGGTTTCCTGGACTGGTGCAGGACTCTCCTCAAGCATAGCGGCTGCTGGAGATGCGTTCACTGGCGGTGGGGCTGAGGAGCCACTGTCCACACTTAGAGAGCCCTGAGGGGAGCACCCAAATGTGGAGCTCAGCCTCTCTTCACTTTCAAGACTCGCTTGAACCTCCTACTGATCAAAGAAGGACAATGAGCTGGAGAAGACTCCAGGGGCCTTGTCATTCTCTCGCTTTGCCACTTCTTCATTAAGCTCATGGCCAAGGCGATGGTGTGCAGGTCTGTGCGGATCTGTGGGATCTGGCTGTCCATGAGGATCACCAACCTTTTAATGGAGGAAGCCGTGTGCTCGCATGCCTGGATCATGACAGCAGTCATGGCATGGATGGACTCCTCCATCGTCCGCTCAATGGCTGAGCATTGCCTCTGGCATCTATGCCAGATATTGCCAGAGCCTGCTCTGCAACTCCAGCATGCCCTGTGTTGTCAAGACCAGAGGCTCATCATCTGTCTGGGGCTCAGCATGGGCCTGTGCACCCACAGTCCTTCGACTGTCAGAGGCCTTGGCTCTCTCAGCCTCAGCCAGCTGCTCTGGTATGTGTGTGGTGCTCTCACCACCTTGTGACCCTGATTCTACAGCTGAGCAGAAACCCACCGAGGTGAAAGTCCTTGCGCTGGTGGTAGGTGCAGGAGAGTCATGGCACGGTGCATCCTCTGACTGCGGATCCTCCTCAGAGATGAAATTATGTCCCCCCTTCTGCTGCAGCCTCCTGCAGACACTGACCTACTTATGAGAACACAAACATGAGTGGATTAGGCTGTGCAGATGTCATCATGCCAACCATGCATGATGTGGGTCTCCAGCAGTGAACTGTATGTCAATGGAAGACAATCCTCACTTGCTCAGAAACTCCAGTCTCTCCATCAGCTATTGAGCAGCCAACCTGGGTCTCTGCTAATTCTAGTGACTCCTCTTCAGCTGTCAAGAGAGGCTGAAGATCTGGGATCCCTCTGCCAGTTTGCAATGTCTCCCTGCTGTTATGGGCCCTCCTGACCTGCAAGTGGAAAGAGAGAGATAGTTATACTTTGCAGAGAGATCAGCGTGACAGTTCTGCTAGTGGCAGACCCTTATCCCATACTCGGGTTTCCTATATAGCTCATGCTCCCGTCCGCTCTCAGTGGAGTTAATAGTGGTGAGCTGTAAAAGAAGGTGGCCTATCAGGATGAGGTGATGCCTAACCCCCTCTGCCAGCACCTTTGTGGTGCCTTCCTTCCCATGTCCTACTTTCTCCTGCATAGCCACTTGCAATCCCTAAGAAGGAGAGAGGTAAGGAGCAGTCACCTTGTCAGAATGAAGGATGTCATTGACCTTGTTGTGGCACCTTACCTATTTTCAGGGGGTGACCCCATAGCTGCTGACGTCCTCAGCTATCTCCATCCAGGCTTGGTTGGTCAGGCAGGAGGACCTCTTCTTATCATCGCTGGGGAAGAGGATCTCCCGCCTTTCCCTTGCAGCCCAGATGAGAATCTCGAGGGAGGCATCGCTAAACCATGGGGCCATCCTGTGTCTTGCCTCTGCCATCCTATGGTGCCCATCTCCGGAGGTTGGGGGTCCAGGACTCACATCTGCAACAGCTTCACTAGAGAACACTGCAAATGAGTCCAGGGCAGCAATGTAAGCAGGGCCAGCAGGGCTTTAAATATGGCATCAGCACCTGCTCCAGAGTCATCCAAGACCATAATCGGCATCTCGTATCCTGCCCCCATCGCATGATTGGCCTGTCCCCGCGCCTCCATTGTTATAATTAGATGCCCGCTGTGTGATTGCAGTGGGCCAGCCACCCACGTGACTAGCGGGGACGGCGCCCATTCCCGCGTCTGCCTCCGTGACAGCCAATATCAAGAGAAAGTGAGCTTAATGGACTGAATGCTTCTTCTTGATCCTTGCTGTCTTTATGTCTTATATTCTTATTAATTGTCCTATCTATAGTGTTAAATGTTTCAAAGAAAGATACCAATTTGATTAGCAGTATTTCCTAGAAATGTATTCCCAGTGAAGCTTGACCGTAGTCTTGTACTAGGACAAATAGTATGCCTTGTCTTATAATCAATTGTCCTGTGAATGCAACTAACACCCTACTTACTCTCGCTATTGCTTCACAGCATTGTTCATGAACTGTTAACGATCTATGTATTAGAGTGCCAGATCTCTTTCTTTCTCAATCTTCTTTAATGCTTTTCCATGAAAGCTGTATGATGTTAAGCATTCACCATGCCCACACACATATCACTGCATTTTCCAAATTAAGCATCATTTGCCAATTATGAGCCAATCTCCCAACACATCAAGATCTGCCTGAACCAGTTCAGCATCGTTGACAGTCCTAACACTTGCACAGATCATGCTGCCAACAGCTGCATCATTCGTTATGATGATGAATACAGATTTTGGTGTATGCTATTTTATCAAAAAAAACTCCATTTGTTTATATGGGTTTGCAATGTATCATTTTATTCTTTAATAAATTAATAACTATGAACTCACTGATTCAAGCCATGATGTCGGTGCAACAGAGCACAATGAACTCACAGCAGGCACAGTACTACAAAAATGTTTGCGTTGTAGCCTTTTTTTTCATAGGAAACAAAACAAAATACAACCACGAAACACTAAATAGTGTACAAATACAAAAGCAAAATATTGCAGATGCTGGAAATCTGAAATAAAAACAGAAAATCCTGGAAATACTCAGCAGGTCTGGCTGCAAATGTGGAGAGAGAAACAAGAGTTAAAGTTTCAGGTCTGTGACCAGAACAGTCTGATTTCTGTGTACAGTGTTTAGGTAGCTCTCTTCATAATATGTTTAGAATAATGGCATATTCAGTAAAATACAACTTTCCTTTCAGGTTGCTGTTTTATGCTGCAGGCAGCCTGCAGGGGTCTGGACCCATTACCCTGGGACAAGGAACCAGGTTGTATTACTTGCTTGCCATTTATCTCCTTGTCATTTAATATAATCTGAAGGCAGTTGCATTATATGTATTGTTGTGAGTCCATATATATTAAAACACATCATTGAATAAACCACTCGTGCCCGAATTATGAGGAAGTTATTGTTGAAGGACTAACGACACTTTGTTGGGACAGTAACATGGAAGAAATCCATTAACCATCCCCAGCATGTTTCCAGTCCCATCTGGCCTAGGTCCATCAGATGACTGATGGCTCAAAGCTGGAAAGCCTTCATCTCCTGTATTCTAAATGAACATCAACAAGTTTTTACTTCAGAGGGGGAGGGTGGGAGAAAAAATGTTAGTGACTGATAACTAGTCATGAAGGCATATTTGTGTGGAGCAGGCCACCGCATCGGGTCATTCTACTTGTGGGAATAAGGATTCCAGTCATGAATTAATGACAATTTTGTTGTGGCATAGAACTGGAATGCTAAAATAGAAAAGTTACCCAGTCCGGATGGGGTGCATCACAGGTCGTTGAGCAAAGTAAGGGTGGAAATTGCCAAAAGGGTGGAAATTGCCAAGGCTCTGGCCACAACCTTCCAATCCTCCTGAGATATGTGAGTGTGCCAGACGGCTGGAGGACTGCAAACGTTACACCCGTGTTCAAAAAAGGAGACAGGGATAAACCCTGGCAATTACAGGCCAGTCAGCCTAACATTGGTGGTGGAGAAACTTTTAGAGCCAATAATCCGGGACAAAATGAATTGGCACTTGGAAAAGTATGAACTAATAAATGAACGCCAGCATGGATTTGTAAAAGACAAATCATGTTGGACTAATTTGATTGAGCTCTTTGATGATGTAATGGACAGGGTTGCTGAAGGTAATATGGTTGATGTTGTGGGTGTCAACTTTCGAAAGGTGTTTATTAAAGTACTACATCATAGACTTGTTAGCAAAATTGAAGCCCGTGGATTAAAGGGGCTGTGGCTGTGTGGATGTGGAATTGACTAAGGGACCAAAGCAGCGAGTAGTGGTGAGTAGTTGTCTTTCAGACTGGAGGATAGTGCGCAGTGGTGTCCCCCAGGGGTCAGTGATATATATGTGATATATTAATGACCTGGACTTGGACTTGGATATACAGGGCATCATTTCAAAGTTTGCAGGTACAATCATAGAATGATTACAGCAAAGAAGGAGGCTATTCAACCCCTCTCTGCAAGAACAATTTAGCTATTCCCAATTCCCTGCCCTTTCCCCATAGCCCTCAAATTTTTTCTTTCAGGTGCTTATACAAATGACACAAAGCTCGGGAATGTTGTCAACAGTGAGGGGGCTAGCAATAGGTTCCAGGAGGACATTGACAGACTGGTGAAATGGGCAGTTATATGGCAGATTAAATTTTCTGCAGAAAAGTGGTAGGAAAAATGAGGAGACGTAACATAAACTAAATGGTACAATTTTAAAGGGGGTGCAGGAACTGGGAGACCTGGGGGTGTACATACATATATCTTTAAAGGTGGCAGGACAAATTGAGAAGGCTGTTAAAAAGGCATGTGGGATCCTTGGCTTTATAAATGCAGGTATAGAGTAGAAAAGCAAGGAAGTTATGATAAACCTTTATAAATCACTGGTTGGGCCCCAGTTGAAGTTTGGCCAATTCTGTGCACCAAACTTTAGAAAGAATCAAAGGTCTTAGAGAGGGTGCAGATGAAATTACCTAGAATGCTAACAGGGATGAAAGACTCCAGACAGAATAAAGAAACTGGGGTTGTTCTCCTTAGAGCAGAGAAGATTAAGTGGAGATTTGATAGGGGTGTTCAAAATCATGAACGGTTTTGATAGAGTAAAGAAGGAGAAATTGTTTCCAGTGGCAGCAACATCAGTAACCAGAGGACACAAGTATAAGGTTATTGGCAAAAGAACCAGAGATGACACGAGGAAAAACATTTTTACACAGCAAGTTCTTATGGTCTGGAATGCACTGCCTGAAAGGGTGATGGAAACAGATTCAATAATAACTTTCAAAAAGGACTTAGATGAATACTTGAAGGGGGAATTTTTGCAGAGCTAAAGGGAAAGAGCAGGGGAGTGGGTCTAATTGGATACCTCTTTCAAAGAGCCAGCACAGACACGATGGTCCAAATGGCCTCCTTCTGTGCTGTATCATGCTATGATTCTCATACAAGATCCTTGCTGCTTGTCTTATTCATTTGTGCCAGAGTTGTATATCCTCATTATAAGATTGGTGATGTGCTTGATTACTTTAGGAGGTTGAGAAGATTACTCACAGAGCAATTATCTTTTTAGAAGTTTATATGTTGCTGAATGCTTTCTCAGAGAACTAAGTGAGCTCCTGAAACGGGATATTGCAAATGATCCATGGAGGCAATAGGCTTGATGAGCTAATTCTATACTTAAGCTCTCATGTTTTTTTTTTGAAAAGCCTATCTGAATAAAAGGATAAAGATGCAGGAAGGACAGATTTAATTATGTCATTTAGAAATATTAGTCAAACATCAGTCTGCTTTTTTGTATAAATGTTTAATTGTAAATCTGCTGTATTGTTTCAACGCTAGAATAATATATATAAAAACAAATGTATTACCTAAGTATTTGATGTAATATTCTTTGCTTTGTGCTGTCACTATGTCTTAATGTGGATGTTTGAAAATAGTATAATTACCATTTAGATTGGAAAAATGCATGACTGATAGACCTCTTTGATACTTTCACTAGCTCCCATTGTGTGTGCTGAGAAGCTGTAATTATCACATGAAGTTCCTGCTGCAGTGAAGCTACACTTCAGAAAGCTTCCTCTTTGGACGAGTTCCAGATACATGCTCTGAGAAAAAGATGTACTGCCATATAATTTCCAGTAAATAATTATGATTATTTATTCATCATTTGCAGTAAATATCCTCAAGTCTTCCACCATGAACATCATGTATCAGCTATGTACAGTGAACTGGTCTTTGTTGTACATACAACATATGTATGGTCAGCAAAATTATAATAGACACTTCTTTCAACTAGTAACATACTGCTAGGTTGGTTTAGGTGCATGCATTTCCAGTATTTAACAAAAGACAACAATGGTCTATTTTGGTTAATGTTACAACACTTCTATTTTACCACACAACTGAGTTTTTAATCTTAAAAAGTTCAGTTAATCCACATTCAAAAGACCAACTTAGTCTGAACAGCCATCCTCACACATCCCTGCTGTTTGATACACTTCTCTTTCCCATCACAAGATGTTTTCCCCACCCCACACAGAAGGGTCCTTTCCTCTTCACTTCACAGTGATGTTGTGCATCAAAAATATCAAAATAAAATCAGGAGCTCAGGAATTGCGACCTTCAACACATAGAATCTACTCTGAGACTGAAGTAATGGCATCAGATAGGGGTCCAGCAGAATCTCTTGAGGCAATAAGCCAGACTAAAGGAACCCAAAAAAAAGAACATCAGGAAATTTCTTCTTTCATCAAATAGTCACAGAATTTACATTTTAGCAAAAGTGCACATAGGAGCTCCTTTTTTATTATTCATTTATGGGATGTAGGCATGACTGGCTTGGCAACATTTCTTGCCCATCCCTAATTTCCCTTGAACTGAGTGGCTTGCTCGGCCATTTCAGAGGGCATTTATGAGTCAACCACATTGCTGTGGGTCTGGAGTCACATGTAGGCCAGACCAGGTAAGGACAGCTGATTTCCTTCCCTAAAGGACATTAGTGAATCAGATGGGTTTTTACAACAATCAACAATGGTTTCATGGTCATGTGATGAAAACCACACCTGACAAAAATTGAACATATTAATTTCGTCATATGGAACATTTTTAACTGTTACTGGGCTTGAAATAACTTGTTTAAAGAGACTACAGCAGTGGCTGGAAACAAGGCTGCACATTTTCATTCTAAAAGACAGTAGCCTGAAGAAGACAATGGGAGTGCTCCCTGATTCAATTAGCCAGATGGTTTTTGATCAAGAGACATTGAATGTATAAAAGCCAGCATTCTACACCGCACCACTGCACCCCCCCCACCCCCCCCCCCAACCTCCACCACCACTGAGAGAGTCTAATGAGCTTGGGGGAAAATGCACAAACCTCGCTGAAGAGGTCGTCCCTAATAAGGAGCTAGTCACATGACTAACGTGCTGGCCAACTTGGAGTTAATTGAATTGTGCTCACAGAACAGTTTTGATAAGGACTGCAATTTGAAGACAACAGAGAAAGAAGGTCTCTCCCTGTCTCTCTCTCTCTCACACACACTCAGAGTTCCAGGGATCCACAGAGGTAACTCAAGCCTCAAGACAGAAGACCATCGAAATAAGTTTGAAAGTGTGCACTGGGCCCCAATGAGAACTGCAAGACTTAACTGTAATCAAAGACTTTACATCAAACTCAAAGCCAGTAACTGAACTACAGCTAGTGCTTCAAACCTTTTCTCCTTTGATTCTTTCTCCTGTTCTGTCTCTATTTGCGTGTGTGTTTATCACATATGCATGCTAGCATGGTCGCGTCGTGTATTTTTAGTAGTTTTAACTAAGTTAGAGTTTTAAGTTTAATAAACTTATACCTTTCTTGTTTAAATCTGAGAAAACCTGCCTGGTTGATTTCTTTGCCATTACAATTAGAGAGCAATGAGCAAGAACTCACTGAGAGTGAAGCTAAAACACGGTGTTTTAAAAATTAACCCTGTTATGGTCAAAGCAGGTAAAGGCTGAAAGGGAACTCCGAGACCCCTTTCTCACCTGGTTATAATAGTCACTATTAGACTAGTTTTTTAATTCCACATTTAATAATTGAAGTCAAATGTCACCATCTGCCATGGTGGGATTTGAACCTGTGTCCCCAGAGCATTAGTGAGGCTCTAGATTACTAGTCAAGCGACACTACCATTACACCACTGCCTCCCCACCTCCTATTTCCATTAGTCTGATTATTGAACACAAGCTCACAAAGCAGTAGCTGCTTTGGTGTTCCAGGTTAAAACAAGCACACATTTGCTTTTGGTGCATATAGGCAACTGCTTACTACAGGTGTCGATCACTCACATTATAGTATTGAATTTCCAGTCCATGAACTTGATGTCCTAATGCTTAATGTGAATATACTACATTTCTGTGCACTATTTTCACAAAGGTGCTAACTAATTCAAAACTAATTTGTACATAAAGTTTGTTGTCAGAGTTTCTATCATACTTCATAGTTAATTTATGGAAACATGCAAGTCTCGCAAAAAGTTGCTGAAGCACAAAAAAGGCAGACACTTTTTACCCTGGCCAGTGAATACTATTATTGGATAAAGGACTGATATTTTGTGCTGTCAATTAACTTCACAGTAGTTTACTCTATAAAATGTAAAGCCACAAGTGCCACAAGTTTATGCCACATTGTAGCTGCACATGAAGAAGAACCAACAGATAAAGAACAAAGACAAAAGATCACAGGTTAGCTAAGTAACCCTCCAAGCAGGATCATGCCAAATGTATTTGTTACCTCCTCCCCCTTAGCTTGTTTGCTTCATCCCAACAAAGGGATGAATTTACCATGACAATTTACAACTCTACTCTTAAATCAGATCCAATGATGATCCAGGTAATGTGATGTAGGGCAGTTTTGATGGACCAGCCCATCTTTTCCTGCCCAATAATTTTGTATGTTCGTAAATCAGTACTGGGTGATACTTAAAGAGGTTGGGTAGATGGAAATAAGATAGAGATAAGCCATTACCTAATTGAATGGCAGAAGAGGTTGGAGGTGCTGAGTGGCCGACTCCTGTTCCTATGCTCCTTCCAATGCTGAGTAACATTAACCTGCACTTGCACATCCAGTTTATAATTCAGTGCTGGCACTGTGCTGTGCAATATTGAAGCTAACTGTACAACAAAGCACACCTAGAGCAAGGTGGATACAAAATTGGCTCAGTGGCAGGAAATAAAGGGTAATTGTTGATGGCTGTTTTAGCATCTAGAGGGCTGTTTTCAGTGGTGTTCCGTAGGGCTCAGTATTGCGTCCCCTGCTTTTTATGGTGTATGTTAACGATTTGGATGTAAATGTAGGGGGCATGATCAAGACGTTTACGGACAACACAAAGATTTGCCATGTGGTAGATAGCGAGGAGGATAGCTGTAGGCTGCAGGAAGATATTGGTGGTCTGGTCAGGTGGGCAGAAAAGTGGCAAATGGAATTCAGCTTGGAGAAGTGTGAGGTGATGCGTTTGAGGAGGTTAAACAAGGTACAGGAATACACAATTAATGGGAAAATACTAAGAAGTGTAGACGAAGTAAGGGGCCTTGGAGTGAATGTCCACAGATCCCTGAAGGTAGCAGGACAGGTCGATAAGGTGATTAAGAAGGCATATGGAATCCTTTCCTTTATTAGCCAAGGTATTGAACACAAGAGCAGGGAGATTTTGCTGGAACTGTATAACTCATTGGTTAGGCCACAACTTGAGTATTGTATGTAGTTCTGGTCACCTCATTACAGAAAGGATGTAATTGCACTCGAGAGGGTACAGAGAAGATTTACGAGGATGTTGCCAGGACTGGAAAAATGCAGCTATGAGGAAAGATTGGATAGGCTGGGGTTGTTCTCCTTGGAACAGAGAAGGCTGAGGGGAGATCTGATTGAAATGTACAAAAGTTTGAGGGGCCTGGCTAGAGTGGAGATGTAGGGTCTATTCACCTTAGCAGAGAGGTCAGTGACAAGGGGGCATAGATTTAAAGTGATTGATAGAAAAATTAGAGGGAAGATGAGAGAAAACTTTTTCACCCAGAGGATGGTGATGGTCTGGAACTCACTGCCTGAAAGGGTAGTTTAGGCAGAGACCCTCAACTCATTCAAAAGGAGTCTGGATGTGCACCTCAAGTGCCGTAAGCTGCAGGGCATTGGACCAAATGCTGGAAGGTGGGATTAGAATAAATAGATCATTTTTCGGCTGGCACCGACACGATGGTGTGAGTAGCCTCTTTCTGTGCCTTAAACTTTCTATGATTTTATGATTACAGTGAAAGGGCATTACATCAGTAAATTTTTCTTCCATCTCTGTAAAACCAGTATCAGGAATGAATGAAAAACATTGCCAGGCAATAATCTGAAAAAGCCTTAGAATCAACAACTTCAATGATGGTTTTCACATTTTACACCATTAAGAATCATTTTGCATAGACTCCAATAAGTGAATTCTCCATGCCAAGGATAAAATATACATTTGTGTACTGTGTATAAACCTACTTCAAACAGTGCACACTGACTCTAGGGGCTGGATTTTACTTGGAGGTAACACACGATTATCCCAGGGCTGGCAGACGGGGGAGTGTCCAGTGAGACAGGGCAGGCAGGGGGAAGTTCTGGATCATCAATCATTGGCGCCATCTTTAAGAGCCAGGCAGCAGCACAGGATAATGCAGCAGCCCTGAAGGGAGCGGTGAGACAGTCCTGGCAGCAATGCAAGTGGAAGAAATGGTCAAACCTCGATCAAGGTTAGCCCCAAGATTCAGCGATGCCTCCCTGGAGGTACTCCTCCAGGCTGCAAAGGAGCAGAGGCAAGCTCTGTTTCCCTAGGATGACAGGAGGAGACCATTTAGGCAGACCAATCAGGTTTGGATGGAGGTTGCAGAGGTCATCAGCAGCTGTGGCGTTGTTCCTCATACCTGGCTGCAGTGCTGAAAAAGGCTCAATGATATGATGCAGTCTGACAAGGTGAACACAGAGCATAACATTAAGCTAGTATTGTTAAATGTGACTGAGGGTGAATAAGTGATAGGAGAAGTGGGTGCCCACCCTGTCAATGGAGATGGCCAGGCATCAGCATTGATTGTCAGATGCATGTCAGTCACTCTGTGCAGGACAGCAGTCAGCAGAGGTGATTCCTGCACAGCCAGTGCTGATTGGCCGCATGCAGGGGGCAGGGCTGTCAGGACAGTCAGGCTGCCACCAACATAGGAGTCATGTCCCTCTTTAATGGGTGACTAACAATGAGATTGTATTGTTATGATCGACTGCTCCGGTCAAAGCCCCCAGTCAAAATATACGATTCTGATTGTGGTGGGAGAAATGCCGTTAATTCAATCCCATCCCTCCACAGATCATCTAACGTATCATTTTAAACTTTCCAATTTAAAGAAAGACCCAGCCAAATCGTACCATTTATTAACCCCTGAATGAGGTGAGCCAAACCAAGTGTCTTTCAATCAACAAATTAACTATTTAATTAGAAAAATGAAATTCTTAAACACTACTAAAATATAAACAACATTTAAAATAGAAAAAATTAGAATCCTTGCTAATTTACGCTCCTGCCAGAGGTGAAAAAAGTCCAAGGTTGCTTGAAATCTTCACAGCCATCCAATGGGGAGAAAAAGGTTCTTCAACACTAGAACAGTCCGTAGTCTAATTCCAGCAGTAAGTGATGCCTTCCTTCTCCAGCGATGAATTTCAACAATTAATGACTTGCAAACATATTTAATAGAATCAATCTGGCTTTAGAATTTTTGAGGGATAAAAGATTGTCACAATCTAACTTCCCTTCCTTCAGTTTCAATTCTCAGAGATCTCTGTTTTGGCTTGACTTTTTTTAATTTTGAGAGAGAATAATAAATAAACAGACTAACTTCTCTTCCCTCAGTTTAAATGGGCTGAGAGCTCTTCTTTCAGCTGCTGCACTATAAGCCAGTTCAAAATTGAATTGTAACAAATGTATCTCACGATGCTCAGTCCGAGTGGCTGTGTTGAAGTGTATTCCCAGGGCAGAGGCACCTGCAATAAATGTTATACGAATAACCAATAACATATAATTCTAGCTGGCAATGAAATGTTTGCAAGGCACCATGGGACTTAGCTAACTAACTTGACTACATTCCTTATAAGGGCTGATTCACACAGATTCATACAGAAAAAAAGCTCATTCAGCGGAATATCTCTAATCAAGCAGCCTCGAGCAGATGCCCTTATGGAATGCTGACAAAGCCTGTAACAAGGTTAAGACAAGATGTAATGTATACATAAGACCCAAGGAGGGTAGATAAGGTGGTTTGGAAGACATCATGAGTAACCCCCTAGCAGTCCATGAGCTAGTCACGCAGTCCCCCAATGCCTGGTAACCAATTTCATTGGTTCCACTAATCAATGTATGTAATCTCTAATCACTATAATTGGACCGTGTCCAGACAGGATGGGCTGAGTAACTGTTTGAAACTGTATAAGTACTGATGATTTTCCTTTGTTCGGTGGAAAGGAATCTGGATTGCCCAGAGACCTACTCCCCGCCGGCGTAACCCAATAAACTGTTTGACATTTGGAGCAGACCTGAGTGTCGAGTGATTCTTTCAGATTCATTCCCGCTAACAGTCTGTATCCAATGCAATGAGAATGCACCCTTTGAATCACAGTCTCCGAATGGCTGTGTCCAAGGCAGCAAGAATGCAGTCTTTGACTCAGTCTTTAGAGCCTGCTGCCTTAAAGCAGTACGGCTCTTCTTCCAGCCTAAAAGGCATACAGCATTCTTCCTGGGAAAAAAAACTACAGGATCATAACACTTCCGCCCTGGCGGAATGAAACACCTTTCCTGGAATGCGTTTCATTACATCGGGTAAAAAAAATACAAACTGACAAAATGCTAATACATTTTTTTCCCATATTTACAGGCATACATTTTTCTAAAATGTTAAGACTACAGCAACAAGTTCCACCAGAATATTTCAGCTTTAAATTTTTAAAAGGTTGTCCCAATTAATCCATTTTTAAATTTCCGAGCATAGTCTTCCAATTGTTTTGTGTTTTCCTTCCAAGCCAGGTGAACTGCACGTAGGAGCACTGACCAAGACTGGGTTTACTATTCTCTGAGAAGTTTCTCGAGTATCCCTTAACCTATGTGGCATCACTTGACGCTGGAAAACCCTGTCCGATGTAACAGAAGCTGATTTTTTCTTACCCTGGGGTGTCAAAGGAATTTGACAGGTTTCCTCCAACACATCTGTCTCTTGAAGACATATTGTGTTGCCCATTCTGTCCATACAGTCCTTTAAATGAGAATTTGGGTAGGAGTCTGCCTTCTTTACCACAGTGACTCTTCTAGAATCTATGTAAGTTTGAGCCGACCACCAGGTTTAGACATCAAGACCGTCTGCGAATTCCAGCTGTCCTGACTAGGTTCAACTAAACTGTCCTTCAGCAGGCATTGTACCTCTGCTTCCACTTGGGCCTGTCTGTCTGGACCTAAGTGACAAGGATGTTGTTTTAAGGTTGCACATCCTGGCTTATCCTTATAAACTTTTTGAAATGTTGTGAAAACCCTGGTTCGGACTTCACGCTGTTTTGCCTCTAAGTGTAAAAGCCGATAGTTTAATTTTCCTAGCCATTCTGTATTCACTAATTGGATAGTTGGAGGTTCAATCTAAGAATTTCCTAGGCCTGCTTCTGCCTCATCCTCACTATCCTTTTCCTTCTCAACAGTCCCAATTACCTGACATACCTGCACTGGCTTCTCCTCCTCCCTGCGGTAATATTGTTTGAGCAAATTAATGTGACACAACCGGTTCTTTTTCCGGTGATCATGGGTGTCAATCAAGTAATCTACCTTACCCACTCTTTTGATCACTCTACATGGGCCACTGAACCGTGCTTTTAATGGTTCTTCCTGTGATGGTAACAACACTAATACTTCATCCCCTGGTTTTATGGTAGGTTGTGGTTTTCCCTCCATGTGACAGGTTTGGCACGCCCTTCAAAATTGTCTCACATCCTTTGTAAGACCTGGCTAGTAATAATGTTTGCTTATGTGTGATTTGTCTTCTGAATTCCCCTATGTCCTGCAAAAGGAATGTCATGTGCTAACCTTAATAAACCTTGTCGATAGTTAGGTGGTACCACTATCTGTCCAACAACTGTCCAGTCTTCGTCGGCAGGTCTATGAGGCGATCTCCATTTCCTCCTCAAAATCCCATTTGCCATATAATAGCCTTCCGGAACTCCTTTCGCCTCAGCTTCTGACAGAACCGTCTGTGCTATTTGGTATATCTCTGGATCAGCTTGCTGTGCTGCAATGATAGATGATCTGCTAAACAACTGATTTGGATTATCTAAATCCCCAATTAAGATTTCAGATGCCTGGCTATCTATTTGTGGTGACCCTTTAACCTCCGATAATGGATCCTGTTTAGCCATTGCTCGGGTAACTACACACACAGGAAATAGTCCTGTAATTGCTCTGTTTCCTTAATTTCACTTGGTTCTTCTGTAACTATAGGAGAAACTGATACTTTTGATCCAGCCAAATCATTTCCAAGGAATAGATCAACTCCCTTTACTGGTAAACTGTGGACAACACTTAAAGTTACTATCCCAGATATTAAGTCACTTTCTAGGCATACTTTATACAAAGGTACGGATATATACTCCCTCCCAATTCCATTAACTAAAACTTTAGCGTTCAAGGTGCTCTCTGGTGGAAACATAAGAACATAGGAAATAGGAGCAGGAGTAGGCCATTCGGCCCCTCAAGCCTGCCCCACCATTCAATAAGATCATGGCTGATCTGCCCCAGACCTCAACTCCGCTTTCGTGCCAGCTCCTCCATAGCCCTCAACTCCCCAATATTTCAAAAATCTATCCACTTCCTCTTTAAATACTTTCAGTGATCTAGCCTCTACAACGCTCTGGAGTAGAGAATTCCAAACATCCACTACCCTCTGCGAGAAGAAATTCCTTCGCATCTCAGTCTTAAATGAGTGTCCCCTTATTTTGTAACTACGTCCCCTAGTTCAAGATTCCCCCACTAGTGTAAACATCTTCTCAATATCTACCCTGTCAAGCCCCCTCAGAATCTTATACGTTTCAATAAGATCACCCCTCATTCTTCTAAACTCTAATGAATAAAGGCCTAACCTGTTTAGCCGTTCTTGATCAGTCAACCCCTTCATCCCAGGAATCAGCCTCGTGAATCTCTTTTGAACTTCCTCCAATACCAGTATATCCTTTCTTAAATACGGGGACCAAAACTGTACACAGTATTCCAGGTGCAGCCTCACCAACACCCTGTACAGTTGTAACAAGACTTCCCTATTTTTAAACTCCAGCCCCCAGCAATAAAGGCCAAAATTCCATTTGCCTTCTTAATTACTTGCTGCACCTGCATGCTAACTTAATGTGCTTCATGCACAAGAACACCCAGATCCCTCTGTGCTGCACTTTTTGGAGTCTCTCCATTTAAATAATAGTCTGTCTTTTGATTCTTCCTACCAAAGTGTATGTCCTCACACTTTCCTTCATTAAGCTCCATCTGCCAAGTTTTTGCCCACTCACTCAACCTATCTATATCTCCTTGAAGATTCCTTATGTCCTCATCACAACATGCCCTCCCACCTATTTTTGTATCATCAGCAAATTTGGATATATTACACTCTGCCCCCTCCTCCAAGTCATTCATATAGATAGTAAATAATTGAGGTCCTTGTGGCACTCCACTAGTTACATCTTTCCAACCTGAAAAAGACCCATTAATCCAGACTCCCTGTCTTCTGTGAGTTAACCAATCCTCAATCCATGCTAATACATTACCCCCAATACCGTGAGCTCCTAGCTCCTATCTTGTGTAATAATCTTTTATGTGGCACCTTATCGAATGCCTTCTGGAAATCCAAACACACTATATTTACCGATTCCCCTTTATCAACTCTGCTTGTTATATCCTCAAAGAACTCTAGCAAATTTGTCAAATATGATTTCCCTTTCACAAAACTATGTTGACTCTGTTTGATTGCGTTAAGCTTTTCGAAATGTCCTGCTATTTCTTCCTTAATAATGGACTTTAGCAATTTCCCAATGACCGATGTTAGGCTGACTGGCCTATAGTTTCCTGCTTTTTGTCTCCCTCCCTTCTTGAACAGGGCTGTCACATTAGCGGTTTTCCAATCTGCTAGGACCCTCCTGGAATCCAGTGGGTTCTGGAATATTTCGACCAATGTTTCCACTATCTCTGCAGCCATTTCCTTTAAAACCCTTGGATGTAGGCCATCGGTTTCTGGTGTGGTCTGGTCTGCCTTTAGTCCCCTTAGTTTGTCAAATGCTTTGTCCCTAGTGATAGAGACTGTTACAAGATCTTTCCTCCCATTAGCTCCTTGCATATCTGATATCTGTGGGATGCTTATAGTGTCCTCCAACGTGAAGACCAATGCAAAATATTGGTTTAAATTATCTGCTATATTCCTGTTCCCCGTTATCAATTCTCCAGTCACATCCTCCAAGGGTCCCATGCTCACTTTAGCTACTCTCTTTCTTTTTATATACCTGTAGAAGCTCTGTTTGTTTTTATATTTCTTGCCAATTTACTTTCATAATCAATTTTATCCCTTTTTTTTAGCTTTTTAGTCATCCGCTGCTGGTTCCTAAAAAATCCCTAATCCTCTGGCCTACCACTAGTTTTCGCTGCGTTGTATGCCTTAGTTTTTGATTGGATACTCTCCTTGACCACCTTTGTTAACCACGGATGGTTCATCCTTCTCATTGAGTCCTTCTTTCTGTCCGGGATAAATCTTTGCTGAGCGTTCTGAAGTATCTGCTTAAATGTCTGCCACTGCTCATCCACTGACCTTCTCCTTAGTCTATTTTCCCAGTCCGCTTTAAACAACTCTTTTTTCATACCTCCGTAAATGCCCTTGTCTAAGTTGAGGACACTGGTTTGAGACCCGAGTTGCTTGCCCTCAAACTGAATTTGAAATTCTACCATGTTGTGATCGCTAACTCCTAGAGGACCCTTAACTATGATATCTTTTATTAAACTTACCTCATTACACATTACTAGATGTAAAATAGCCTGTTCCCGGGTAGGTTCTGCAACGTATTGCTCTAAGTAACAATCCCTGATGCACTCGACAAATTCATCTTCCATGTTACCTCTGCCAATCTGATTTGTCCAGTCAATATGCAGATTAAAATCACCCATGACAATTGTAGCACCCTTCTTACATGCCTCCATTATTTCCCGATTTATACTTTGTCCTACAGTGAGGCAACTCTTCTGGGGCCTATCAACGACTCCCACCCATGACTTCTTCCCCTTGCTATTCCTTATTTCCACCCAAACTGATTCCACATCATGATCTATTGCACCTATATCACTACTCACCACCACACTGATACCTTCCTGAAACCTTATATCTTTCCCCAGCAAGAGTGTTTGGGTTGCTCCTGTGTCCTTGAGTATAATGATAGGTTTTCCTGCCTCACTTACAGGATATGGAGCTACTCTCCCCATTGACAGAAATTCACTATAACTCTCAGGTATTTTGTTCTTAACATCTACACACCCTTTAGTTTTAGTATCTGGTTTCATATTCACAGCTGTCGTTAAAGCTATAGCCTGGTCTGCTATACTCTCAGTCAGAGTCTTTTCCTCTGCATTAACTTTGCGCACCCCAACAAGTCTTATGGGTTTACCTCACAATTTCCAGCACTCTGAATAAAGTTGACCTGTTTTGTTGCCATGGTAACACTTTGGCTTGTGAATCTCACTTCTACCCTCAGCACCTTCCTTTCTGACCTGAGGTGGTGATCCTCGGGCATTCCCAGCTGTTCCTTCTTGTCCCCAGCTACTTGTCTTCTTTTCACTCTCCCACTTTCTATCCTTCTCGGGTTTATAGGGGTGACGGACAAAATAGGTTGGCTTATTCACAAGCTCAAAATCGTCAGCAATCTCTGCTGCTTGCCTAGCTTTCAAAACCTTCAGGTTATTGATATGAGTTCTCACTACTGAAGGAATGGAGTTTTTAAACTCTTCTAAGAGAATCAATTCTCGAAGGTTCTCATATGTGGTTTCTATCTTTAATGCCCGTATCCAATGGTCAAAATTCATTTACTTCACCCTCTCAAATTCTAAATATGTCTGCCTAGCCAATCTCCATAAGTTCCTAAACTTCTGATGCTTCAGGGACTAACTCACATGCAGCGAGAATAGCCTTTTTTGTCATCTCATAATATGCAGAAGCCTCTTCAGGAAGCATGGCATAAGCTTCATGAGCTCTGCCTACCAGCCTGCCCTGCATGAGCAATGTCCAGCTTACCTTTGGCCATTTCATCTGTCTATTTTTTGAAAAGATATGAAAAATGCCTCTAAGTCCCTTTCCCCGAAATTAGGAAGAACCTGTATAAATTTAAACAACTTCTCGCTGGGTCTTGATCTAAATTCAGATTCTTCCTGACCTGAATTTTCCCTGGATTTAAGACTACCCCTTTGCCTTAGTTCCATTTCTTTTAAATTCCCTCTCTTCTCTTTCACTCTCTCTCTGAAGTTCAAGTTTTCTTAATCTTTTTTCTCTCTCAAGTTTTTCCGTTTCTAACTGAATCCTAGCCAATACCACAGCATCACTCTCGGACCTACTATCTTCATGTCTCTCGTATTCTCTTTCTTATTCCTCGTTCATCATCATCATCACCATCTTTTTCTACTAATTCCAGATGTTCGGCTATTATGTCAATTATCTCTGCTTTTTTGGCAGCTCACTTCTATTCCAACCCCAATTTTGCTGCCTATTCTTTTAATTTGTTCTTAGTTAAAGTTATCAAGTCACACAGGGAAACATTCTGTTTTCCCAAAAACTCTTCTACAACCACTATGCAACAGTCTATACAATGGTATAGAATGGTATAGACTGTACCATATTATACAAGAGACCTGGTTCTTTTAATTTCTTTGTAATTGTTGTTAGATTTAGATCTCAACAATAGAGTTTCCAATTGCTATGATCCCAGACGCAAGAGCAATTAAGTATGATGCCAAACACAAGACCCCAATTTAAATATGTTATCCCAGAGACGAGTAATTAATATGATTCCAAATGCGAGCCTTCCAAATTAGTCTGATTCTGATCCCAGATGCGAGCCACCGAATTAAATATGATACAACTATGAGCGAGCCCCCAATTAAGATATGATTCAAATCCCGAGAAACCCAATTAATATGTGATTCAAATCCCATCCCTCCAGAGATCGCCAAACATATCATTTTAAATTTTCCAAATTAAAGAAAGATCCAGTCAAATTGTACCATTTATTAACCCCGAAATGAGGCTAACCAAACCAGGTGTCTTTAAATCAACAAATTAACTATTTAGTTAGAAAAAACAAATTTTTAAACACCACTAAGATATAAACAACATTTAAAATAGAAAAAAATTAGAGTCCTTGATAATTTACACCCCTGCAGGAGGTGAAAAAAGTCCAAGGTTGCTTGAAGTCCTCACAGCCGTCCGATGGGGAGAGACAGGTTATTCAACAGTAGAACAGTCCGTAGTCTGATTCCAGCAGTAAGTGATGCTTTCCTTCTCCAGCGATGAATTTCAACAATTAACGACTTGCAAACATTTTTAGTAGAATCAGTCTGGCTCTAGAAGTTTTGAGGAATAAAAGATTGCCACAGTCCATCATTTTAAATTATCAGAGATTTCTGTTGTGGCTTGACATTTTTTTAAATTTTGAGAGAGAATAATGAATAAACAGACTAACTTCTCTTCCTTCAGTTTAAATGGGCTGAGAGCTCTTCTTTCTGCTGCCAGCACACAGCTGCCTGTCTGTTTCTCCTGTTAGAACAGACTGTGCACTATAAGCCAGTTCAAAATTGAATTGTAACAAATGTATCTCTCGATGCTCAGTCCAAGTGGCTCTGTCCAAGGCAATGAGAATGCACTCTTTGACTCAGTCTTAGAACTTGCTGTCTTAAAGCAGTATGGCTCTTTATCCAGCCTTAAAGGCACACCGCATTCTCCCCGGGAAAAAACCTACAGAATCATAACAATATGTGTTTGCAGAAGAGATCTCATAATGCTTGGGAAATGTCCAGAAGTGGAGGCAGCGTGCCCTACCTGGCCATCCTGACTATCATGGAGGAAGAAGGGCTGGAGCTAGTAGGAATGGCGGCAGCCCAGTCTATTGCGGATGGTGAAATAAGTGTGGCGCCTCAGGAAAGTGAGTGGCCTAATGGATGGGCACAAGAGACCCTCTGGTGAGCACAAAGCATTGTGCCCATGTGTGCACCACTGGTCACAGGGAGCTCAAGATGATGAGCAATTAGAAGGACGTGTTGAAAAACATACAGCCCTCTCATAATTCTTATCAAGGCTCACAGACAAGACTAGCTAGCCATTGAGCCTGAGAGACAGCCTCCCCCCCCCCTCTGAGGAGGAGAAAGTTACCTCCTAGGGTGCACTGTCACATTATTCCCCCGCACCCTCCACCAGTGCAGATACTGTCACGTCGGCGGGTAGTCACATGCAGTTAGTAATGGGGTCACATTATGATGAGCAAAGCACAGATGCACTCAGGCAGCTGACACAGGCATAGCTGAGGTCACCATACCCGGAGGGCTCTTGTAGGGAACAGCGATGCTCAGCTTCAGGCTAATGACATGCCTCTGGAGTCATCAACAAGGCAGCAGATACTGGAGCTGCAGCATGAGGTGTGGGAACATCTGGCGGAGCTTCCAGAGGCTATGTGCATCCATGCACAGAAGGTGGAGGAGCCCATCAAGGCCATTAGTGCAGCTGTGACTCTGCAAGGTGTGTGCATGGCATCCTCCATTGAGAGATTGGCGATCCTCTTGGAGAGCCATATAGAATCATAGAAAGCTTAAGGCACAGAAAGAGGCCACTTGGCCCAACATGTCTGTGGTGGCTGAATAACGATCCACCTATTCTCATCCCATCTTCCAGCATTTGGTCCGTAGCCCTGCAGATAACGGCACTTGAGGTGCACATCCAGACTCCTTTTGAATGAGTTGAGGGTCTCTGCCTCAACTACCCTTTCGGACAGTGAGTTCCAGACCCCCTCACCCTCTGGGAGAAAATGTTTCCCCTCTAATTTTTCTGCCAATCACTTTAAATCTATGCCCCCTCATCACTGACCTCTCTGCTACGGTGAATGGACCCTTCACCTCCACTCTATCCAGGCCCCTCAAAATTTTGTACATTTCAATTAGATCTCCCTTCAGCCTTCTCTGTTCCAAGGAGAACAACCCCAGCCTATCCAATCTTGCCTCATAGCTGCATTTTTTCCTATTAATCACCTTGTTTGACCTCCCCAATTGCATCACCTCACACTTCTCCGTTGAATTCCATTTGCCACTTTTCTGGCCATCTGACCAGACCATCAATATCTTCCTGCCGCCTACAGCTATCTTCCTCGCGATCTACCACATGGCCCATCTTTGTGTTGTCTGCAAACTTCTTGATCATGCTCCCTACATTTACATCCAAATAGTTAATATATACCACAAAAAGCAGGGGACCCAGTACTGAGCCCTGTGGAATGCCACTGGAAACAGCCCTTCAGTCATTAAAACAGCTGTCAACAATTACCCTTTGTTTCCTGCCACTGAGCCAATTTTGTATCCACCTTGCTGCATTTCCCTGAATCCCCTGGGATTTTATTTTTTTAAATCAGTTCGCCATGTGGGACCTTGTCAAAAGCCTTGCTAAAATCCATGTAGACCACATCAACTACACTACCCTTATCTATCTTTCTTGTTACTTCTTCAAAAAATTTGATTAAGTTGGTCAAACAAGATCTTCCCTTAACAAATCCATGCTGACTATCCTTGATTAACCTGTGCCTTTCTAAGTGAAAGTTTATCCTGTCTCTCAGAATAGATTCCAATAATTTGCCCACTACTGAGGTTTGACTGACTGGTCTGTAATTATTTGGTCTATCCTTAACTCTCTTTTTAAACAGAGGTACATCATTAGCAGTTCTCCAATCCACGGCACCACACCTGTATCCAGTGAGGACTGGAAAATGATGGTCAGACCTCTGCTATTTCCTCTCTTGCTTCTTTTAACAGCCTAGGATACATTCCATCTGGTCCTGGTGATTTATCAACTTTCAAGGATGCTAATCCCATTAATACTTCTTCTCTCCCTCTGTTTATCACATCCAATACTTCACACTCTTCCTCCTTAACAACAATATCTGCATCGTCCCCATCTTTTGTGAAGACAGACACAAAATATTCATTAAGAACCATACCAATATCTTCCGCTCCTACACATAGGTTATCTTTTTGGTCTTTTATGGGCACTACTCTCTCCTTAGTTGTCCTCTTACTCTTAATGTATTGATAAAACATCTTTGGGTTCACCTTGATTTTGTTTGCCAATATTTTTTCATGCCCTCTCTTTGCTTTCTTAATTGCATTTTTGATTTCACCCCTCCACTTTCTATACTCCTCTTGGCTTTCTGTAGTATTGAGATCTCGGTGTTGGACATAAGCTTTCCTTTTCTGCCTTATCTTACCCTGTAATCTCCTTGACATCCATGGGGCTCTAGATTTGGCCATCTCATCCTTTGTGGGAACATGTTTACTCTGAACCCCTTGAATCTCCCCTTTGAATGCCTCCCACTGTTCTGCCACTGATTTACCTTCAAGTAGCTGTTTCCAGTCCACTTTCACTAAATCACTCCTCAGTTTAGTAAAATTGGCCTTGCCCCAGTTGAGAACTCTACCTCCGGTTCTGTCTCGGTCCTTTTCCATAATTATGTTAAAACTGACAGAATTATGATCATTACCACTAAAATGCTCTTTCACTGCCACCTTTTCCACCTGCCCATCTTCATTTCCTAAAACTAAGTCTAAAACTGTACCCTCTCTTGTTGGACTTTCTACATACTGGGCAACAAGGTTCTGCTGAATCCACCTCAAGAATTCTGCTCCCTCAATTCCTTTCAGACTAAAACTATCTCAGTTAATATTGGGGTAGTTAAAATCCCCTACTATTACTGCTCTATTGTTCTTGCACTTCTCAGAGATTTGCCTACACATTTGCTCTTCTATCTCCCTCTGATTCAAAAACAAGAAATGCTGGATTCACTCAGCAGGTCTGGCAGCATCTGTGGAAAGAGAAGCAGAGTTAACGTTTCGGGTCAGTGACCCTTCTTCGGAACTGACAAATATTAGAAAAGTCACAGATTATAAACAAGTGAGGTGGGGGTTGGGCAAGAGATAACAAAGGAGAAGGTGCAGATTGGACCAGGCCACATAGCTGACCAAAAGGTCATGGAGCAAAGGCAAACAATATGTTAATGGTGTGTTGAAAGACAAAGCATTAGTACAGATTAGGTGTGAATATACTGAATATTGAACATCAGCAAGTGCAAACCTGAAGAAAAACAACCTGAAAAAAACAGTGGGTGAGCAAACTGAACAAACTAAGATGAACTGAAATAAATACAAAAAAAGATTGTAAAAAATGTAAAAAGGAATGCCAAAAAAAAAAAAAAGGGAAGAAAAAATAACTAAAAATGAAAGTAAAGTGGGGGGCTGTCATGCTCTGAAATTATTGAACTCAATGTTCAGACCGGCAGGCTGTAATGTGCCTAATCGGTAGATGAGATGCTGTTCCTCGAGCTTGCGTTGATGTTCACTGGAACACTGCAGCAATCCCAGGACAGAGATGTGAGCATGAGAGCAGGGGGGAGTGTTGAAATGGCAAGCAACCGGAAGCTCAGGGTCCTGCTTGCGGACTGAGCGGAGATGTTCCGCAAAGCGGTCACCCAGTCTGCGCTTGGTCTCCCCAATGTAGAGGAGACCACACTGTGAGCAGCGAATACAGTATACTACATTGAAAGAAGTACAAGTAAATCGCTGCTTCACCTGAAAGGAGTGTTTGGGGCCTGGGATAGTGAGGAGAGAGGAGGTAAAGGGGCAGGTATTACACCTCCTGCGATTGCAAGGGAAGGTGCCCTGGGACGGGGACGAGGTGGTGGGGGTAATGGAGGAGTGGACCAGGGTGTCGCGGAGGGAACGATCCCTTCGGAATGCTGACAGGGGAAGGGAGGGGAAGATGCGACTGGTAGTGGCATCACGCTGGAGGTGGCGAAAATGGCGGAGGATGATCCTTTGGATATGGAGGCTGGTGGGATGAAAAGTGAGGACAAGGGGAACCCTGTCACGGTTCTGGGAGGGAGGGGAAGGGGTGAGGGTAGAGGTGCGGGGAATGGGTCGGACACGGTTGAGGGCCCTGTCAACCACAGTGGTTGTTTGGAGGTCTATAGTACACTCCCAGCAGTGTGATTGCCCCTTTTGTGTTCCTTAGCTCAATCCATATGGCCTCATTTGATGAACCTTCCAACACATCATCCATCCTCACAGCTGTAATAGTTTCTTTGACCAAAATTGACACTCACCTTACTTTCTTATCCTCCTCCCCATCGCATCTGAAAGCCTTGTAGCCAGGAACGTTGAGCTGCCATTCCTATTCCTCCTTAAGCCATGTTTCTGTAATAGCTATGATATCATACTGCCATGGGTTTATCTGTGCCCTCAGCTCATCTGCTTTATTTGATATACTCCTTGCTTTGAAATAGATACCCTGCAGCACTGCCAAACTCTTTTTTTATCTCCTAACCCTCGTTTCCTCTGTCTTCCAGAATCATCCATTAATTTTCTGCCTTCCATAAAGGCGGGGCTAAAGTGTGGCGAGTCGAAGAGACTTAGCAGTTGGCAGGAAAAAAGACAGAAGCGCAAGGGGAGAGCCAATTGTGTAACAGCCCCGACAAACAAATTTTTCTGCAGCACCTGTGGAAGAGCCTGTCACTCCAGAATTGGCCTTTATAGCCACTCCAGGCGCTACTCCACACACCACTGACCACCTTCAGGCGCTTACCCATTGTCTCTCGAGATAAGGAGGCCAAAAGAAGATTTTCATTTCTGATTTTGTCCCAACTGAGTCTATCCTCAGGTCCCCATCCCCCTGCCAAACTAGTTTAAACCCCCTCCCAACTGCACTAGCAAAACGTCCCGCATAGAACTCAGTCCTGGCTCTGTTCAGGTGTAACCGGTCCAGCCTGCACAGGTCCCATCTCCCCCAGAGTCGGTCCCAATGTCCCAGGAATCTGAAGCCCTCCCTCCTGCACATCTTTCCTGCCACACATTCATCTGTCTTATCCTTTTATTTGTGTACTCACTTGCGCGTAGCACTGGGAGTAATCCGGAGATCACTACTTTTGAGGTCCTGCTTGCTAAGTTCTTCCCTAGCTCCCTAAATTCTGACTGCAAGACCACATCCCTCTTTCTACCTATGTCGTTGGTTCTGATGTGAACCACGACTGCTGGCTGTTCACCCTTCCTCTTCAGGATGCTCTGGAGCCAGTCAGTGACATCCTTAACCCTGGCACCAGGGAGGCAACCCACCATCCGGGATTCACGTCTGCAGTCAAATAAATGCCTGTCTGTTCCCTTCTATTGAATCACCTATCACTATGGTACTTCCAGTATTCCCTGTACCCGCCCTGTGCAACTGAGCCACGTAGCTCTCATTCTCACAAATGCAGAATTAGGTCGATTCACAGAGGCTTCAATTTTTCTTTATTTTGGATCAGATCTTTCTTTTCGTCTCCTGTGTCAACGAAGAACAGGCTGTTGTCGGTCTTTTCACACACAAGAACACCGATCGTCCGCTCCCGTGTCGCCAGCTGCCACTCAAGTTCCAAAACCCGGAGCTCAAGCTGCTTCAATTGACGACACTTCCTGCACAAATGGTTCTCCAGAATATGGCAA
This sequence comes from Heterodontus francisci, assembly GCF_036365525.1. NCBI lineage: Eukaryota > Metazoa > Chordata > Chondrichthyes > Heterodontiformes > Heterodontidae > Heterodontus > Heterodontus francisci. The sequence goes on along the minus strand of NC_090382.1, from coordinate 78,777,402 downwards.
GCATCCTGGAGCTCCCACATAGCACAGGAGGTTCATTCTCGAGGTTGAAGCAACCCTGCCATACCTTTATTTATTAGTCGACCCTTTGCTACTGCTAAAAAAAACCTTACCAATAGTACAACACCTTAGAATTATTAATAAAACCTTACTAGTACTGATAAATCCTACTAAAAAGCAATACAGTTCACTAGTTAAAATAAACCTTACTCAAAAAAAACAGCTATTCACTTGTTCCTTATTATTAAGCTACTTACACACGCACCCTGAAGTAATGTACGAACCCAGCTATTTACTGATACTCCCTAACAGCAGTTACTCACTAACCAATCACCTTACAGCTTTCCTGTGACCTCACTGTTCACTTTGTTTTGGCGCGCCTGGACTTCTCTGTGCTGCTCTACTGGAAGGTAACTCGCTGGATGCCAGAGAGCTGTGCAGACCTGCATGCTATCGCCACCTTAATGAGCTCTGTGCAGCAGTGATGGTGAGAGGGGTAGGAGATGCCCGGAGTCATCGCCAGGTCCTCAGGTGAGCAGGAAGTGTGCCCTGAAAGGCCGGAGGAGCAGCTTCTGCAGCATCCATGGGCTCCCTTCAGGGCACTCTTGGTTTACGTAGCAGCTCCTCAACCCCTCTAATAGTGACACCAGCACCTCACAAAGCCACAGAGGCAGAGGGGCCTCCTGTACCCATGGAGAAGGCCCTCAGTATGCCGGGGCCCTCCAACTATCAGGCAACTAGAGGACGACCACCACGATCATTGAAAGCCACAAATCAGATAGGTCAGCAGCCTGTCTCAACGTCAGCTGGCAGCTCAGAGGATGCATCACGTAGGAGCACCCACAAGCACTTTAAAAAGTCCACATTGCTGCACTTGGATTGCCTGGGGTTAGATCCTGATTTTAGATGTCACCCTGATGTGTTCTTGTTTGAAATGAATTCTGATATTCTGCACCACTGAAAGAATCCTTTACTTCTTTAAATATTACTGGGCTAGTAACAATTCACTGGCCCCCACAAGGATGTGCTGGAAAGCAGCACACTGAGTGATGTCACAGCATTTCCCATGCTGCTGCCTCATGTGATGACAGCTGCAGGTATGTGGTCAGGGCATTAAAGGACAAGAATCACAAAATCGTTACAGTGCAGAAAGAGGCCATTCGGCCCATCGTGTCTGCACTGGCTCTCCGAAAGAGCAATTCCCTCAATTCCATTCCCCTGCCTTCTCCCCAAAACCCTGCACATTCTTCCTTTTCATATAACTGTCCCTTTTGAATACTTCAATTGAACCTGCCTCCACCATGTTCTCAGGCAACGCATTCCAGACCTTAACCACTCGCTGTGTGAAAATGTTTTTCCTCATGTCCAGTGAGAAAGAGCATCAGAGAGGGAGAGAGCTGCATCCACAGGCAGCGGGGCAGCAGCAGTCAGAGGGGGTCTGGAATCAGGTGCCTGGAGGCAGGCAGGGAGTAGAAGGGCGCAGACGGGGACGCAAACAGCCACGAGCACAGACAACAGTACCCCCAGACAGGGTCTACCGTTGGAGGCTCAACATCCTACAAATGTCAGAGCAGCAGTGTTGCTGAAGTCTGTGCCTCTCCAGGGAGACAGTTACCGAGCTGTGGGCTTCCCTTCTGATGCCTTCTGCCTCAAGTTTACTACATATCCCGCTTTCCAGCCCGTCTCCATTGGGCTGGTAAAATTCAGCCCTAGGCATCAAAACCAAATATCAAGCTAATATCTTGAAGTTCACAGCAAAAAATGAACCCCTTTGAAAGTTGCAGTACAAATCTAAATGTCTGATTCTGTATAATTGGGTAATAGCATCTAATCTGGAAAATAGTTATCTTGCAATTCACCTATAGGTTCACTTTTGCTTCTCTTACCCATAACTTTAAATCTGTGCCCTCTCGTTCTCGATCCTTTCATGAGCGGGAGCAGTTTCTCTCTATCTACTCTGTCCAGACCCATCATGATTTTGAATACCTCTATCAAATCACCTCTCAGCCTTCTCTTCGCCAAGGAAAACAGTCCCAACTTCTCCAATCTATCTTCATAACTGAAATTCCTCATTTCTGGAACCATTCTCGTGAATCTTTTCTGTACTCTCTCCAATGCCCTCATGTCTTGCCTAAGGTGCAGCACCCAGAACTGGACGCAATACTCCAGCTGAGGTCGAACTAGTGTCTTATACAAGTTCAACATAACTTCCTTGCTCTTGTACTCTATGCCCCTATTCATAAAGCCCAGGACACTGTATGCTTTATTGACTGCTCTCTCAACATGTCCTGCCACCTTCAATGACTTATGCACATGTACACCCAGGTCCCTCTGTGCCTGCACCCCCTTTAGAATTGTGCCCTTTATTTTACATTGTTTCTCCATGTTCTTCCTACTGAAATGAATCACTTCACATTTGAACTTAATTGAACTTCATCTGCCATCTGTCTGCCCATTTCACCAACTTGTCTACGTCCTTTGGAAGTTCCATACTATCCTCCTCACTGTTCACAATGCTTCCAAGTTTCGTATCATCTGCAAACTTTGAAATTGTGCCCTGTACACCAAGGTCTAGATCTTTGCAGCTCCAGTATCTGCTGCCTTGTTGATGACTCCAGAGCAAGGGTCCCAACACTGATCCCTGGGGAACTCCAATATAAACCTTCCTCCAGCCTGAAAAACATCCATTAACCACTACTCTTTGTTTACTGTCAATCACCCAATTTCATATCCAAGTTGCTACTGTCCCTTTTATTCCACGAGCTACAAGTTTGCTCACAAGTCTGTTGTGTGGCACTGTATCAAATGCCTTTTGAAAGTCCACGTACACCACATCAACAGCATTACCCTCATCAACCCTCTCTGTTACCTCCTCAAAAAACTCCAGCAAGTTATTTAAGACAACAGGTCTTCAGAGGGTGGAAGATTTATTGGATTGGCTCGGTGTGTAAGTAAGGCTCATGTGAAACTTGCCTGTATTAGTGATGCACGAGCCTCCCTTGCGCGTCTCTCATGGCGTCTTCCCTTCCGTCCCTTGGTGTCTTCATCCTGTGCACCTGGTCATCATCCCCCTCCATATCCTCATCCTCGGAGGAGGCATTGCACACCAGGATGTCCTCATTGTTCCAAGCTTCTCCTCTCCATAGCGCCAGGTTGTGCAAAGCACAGCACACCACCCTAATCTGCAAAACAATTGCTGGAGTATATTGAAGGGCCCCACCAGATCTATCCAGGCATCTGAACCTCATCTCCAGAAGGCCTATGGCCTGCTCGATGGTTACTCGAGTTGTCCTGTGGCAGCTGTTGTATCGTTCCTCTGCATCTGTGCTGCGTTCCTCACAGGTGGCAGCAGCCATTTCATCAGTGGTAATCCTTATTGCCCAATATCTATCCTTGAGCATGCACAGGGGGCCTGAAAAGGTTGGGTATCTGGCACTGACTTAGCATGCAGGCATTGTGGCAGCTTCCCAGGAACCTTGCACAGCCCTGAAGCATCTATTTGTGGTGGTCGCAGACCAGTATATGGAAATAGAGTGGAAGCCTTTCCTGTTGAAGAAGGCCACTCCCTGATCTGTGGGAGCCTTGAGGGCCATTTGCGTGCAGTTGATGACACCCTGCACCTGGGGGAATCCAGTGATAGCCCCGAGTCCTAGAGCCCTCTTAATCTGACTGTCCAGATTGGTGTGAAACCACACGTATTGGTTGGCCCTCTTGAACATGGTATTGATGACCATCCCATCTTGTTGTAGCAATGAGACTGGAAGCTCCCACAGATATCTCGAGAAGATCACTGGAATGATCCTGTGGTGTAGAAATTCAGTGCTGTGGTGACTTTCAACCCGACAGTCATGGGATCCCCATGTTTCGAAAACTGAGTGAATGAGGCACATGACAAATAGCTACACTCAGTTCTCTGGGCTTCCGAACCCCCTTGTTCCGTAGATACCAGTGCCAATTCCAAGAGGGCACATAAGTGGAATGCCTCGGCTATGGTAGTCAAATTAGCCCCTTCTCCTGATCACTACTTCTACTGTCCAACCAATTTCACCCTGCCTGCCAAGCCATGCTACTGCTCACAACTTTGACACCCTGCTAAGCCTCTGCTTGGTTATAATTGGCAAGGTTCTGAAGCACTGCTGTTCCCGTGCACCAGTGGAAAAATTCCAAAAGAACCTGGTAAACTCATTGTTAATTGCCTGTTTAACAGGCTTAATTACCTTTCCACCTCTCTCCAGCACAACCTCCTCCCGCCAGACCGGCTGCCTTCCATAATTTTGGATGCGATGTTGGGGCGTCAGCTTCCCTCCTGACGCCTTGTGCCTCAATTTTACCACTTCTCCTGCTTTCCAGTCCGTCTGGTAAAATTCAGCCCTAACACTCAAAACGAAATATCAAGCTAATACCTTGAAGTTCACAGCATCTAATCACTGTCTAAGGTAATTTCAAGGCAGCAATCTCATTGAAATGTTCACGCAATGAACATGAACATCTCTATTTTCATTTTCTGCAGTTTGTGATGTCGTTTGAACCTCTGGATTAGATTCCAGTCTGCACCTCACTCCTGGGAATCTTTAAATCTATGTATAAACCATTTTAGCACCTTGATTAGATTCCAGGTCTTTACTTCATTATTCCATATATCTTTTACCTGAAACCCTTGATTAGATTGCAGCTTGTCACTCACTGAAATGTATCCATTATTGTCAATTTATTCATGGCATGCCAAATGTTCGTCAGCTAAAAATATAAAAAAAGAACTCCTTTGAAAGTTGCAGTGCAAATCTAAATCTAAATGTCTGATTCTGTATAATTGGGTAATAACATCTAATCCGGAAAATAGTTATCTTGTAACTAACCTATAGATTCTGGCACACAGCACTTTATTTAGGTTTATAGAAGTTTTGGCAATTATTTATTTGTCTTTTGAATATTGCTGCAGGAGTCACATTAATTCAATCATTACTGAACAAGCAAACTGGGCCATTGCTACCACAGCAAGGAGAGCAGATGCTGCTTGAGCTTAGCTCTCATTTGGTTTTGCAGCTGGTTTTCTGATTTGTTTTTTGAACATATTCAGTGTTCCCTAATGTTTTTCTCAATCTGCCAGGCTTGTTTGTTATCCTTTTAGAATCTTGGCAATACAATCACGACATCCCTTATCACAATAAAAATTTCATTAACAGCATGCATTTATTTGATTTTGTAACATGCATGTTTTGCATTCTTAGTCAATGGGCTTAGAATGAAAGAGACTATTAAGAGGAAATAAACAATCTCCAAAACAATTTTTAGTTAACAAACAAAAGAATTCTATGAAGGGAAGGCTGGGTGCCCAACCAATAGCTGGCAGTCAATGGAATTTATGGCATATAACAGCAAAGTAATATGGATGCTGGAAATCTAAAATAATAACTGAAAATGCTGGAAATACTCAGCAGGTCAGGCAGAATTGGTGGAGACAGAAACGGAGTTAACTTTTCTGGTCAATGACCTTTCATCAGAACTATTCATAAGTGTTATCACTGAGTTACCGCTATTCACTCCATGAATACGTTTCTAAGTTTCAGATCATAAGAAGAATAGGTCTGCAAATGTAAGCAATCTTTTGCCTTCAGAATGAATGGATTGTGTAGAGAGAGAATCTGAATTATAATAATTACCTTACTACCTGATCAGCAAATTAGTTAAATCTAATGAATAGTAAACCCACACAGAGCCAAATCTCAGGTTGGCAAAGGTCCTTAATTAAATTTTACATAAAGTGATAGCTGTTAACTTTATCCCCAAATGTTGTCTGAAAGCAGCCACAAAAAATGAGTAGTCAGTGAGTAAATTTGATTGAATTTCCAGAGTAGTAACTGCACACAAATACAGAATTAATGATCCCTGGTCACAACATGCAGGCTACAATGATGATTTGCTGTAATATCAACCCAGCAAAGTGTCCTAATCAAAGATTTATGGTTTCCAAGCTTGACATATTGGGCTGAATTTTAACTTTCAACCCACTCACAGCAGGAGATGCCAGCAGCGTGTTGGGAACCTGGTGTTTTCAGCAGCGCATTTGCCAGTGGCTTTTTAACCCAGCCATTGCATTTGCATCTGACTTCCAGGTTTCCCGGCCAATTAGAACAGGCAGGCCTGATGACGATCCGCAGCAGTCTATCTCCGCTCCAATATCTAAAGAGACCGTGCGAGGATCAGGATTGAAGCATTGTAGATGTATTATGATAGAGTCAGTACTGCACAGATGGAGGCTGAATGACACAATGCAGCACTTATAGGTCTTTTCTTTCTCTCTTTCATGTCAACAGACACTGAAAAATGATACATGCATAATGATATCTTAGAACCCTCTCACCTCGACAGTTCAAATTCATATCTTTCATCTTTCAAAGGTCCTTCAAGCGACCCTCAGGAGGTGGTTCTGGAGGAGGATGAAGGCTCCTCAGAGGAGGTCACTCACTCTTAGGATGCACCATCATAGGACGCATGTGCACCCTCCACCAGCTCAGATGTACACACCTCGGTGGAGCAGCCAGATTGTTGGATTGTCACATAGTGTAGCACACATCACAATTGAGTAGGAACAGGTGTTGGGGACAAGGATAGCAGTGGAGAATCCCTGTTGGAGGGTGCAGGACACACCAAGCTCTGCTCAGCTGGATGCAGATGCTGAGACTTGGAGGTTGTCAACGAATAGGACTATTCTGGAGCAGCAGCAGAAAATTTGTGAGGTTTTGTCAGCCTTTCCAGCCACACTGGGCTGGGAGAGAGATTGGAGGAGTCCATCTCTAGCATGAGTGTCATGATGTCGCAGGCCTTTGTGCTGATGTCTACATCAATGGAAAGAGTGGCCACCTTCATGGAGCATCAGATGCTCACCAATGGCCTGCACACTCTGACTGCTACCTTAAGCAAGATGAAGGAAAGCCTCACATTGGCCGTTCAGTGCCTCACTGAAGTGTAGCAGTGTTCTCCAGCTCTTGGCAAGCAGGGAATTCCAGGTGGGCCCTGAGAGGGAAGATGGAGAAAGGACACATGAAAGTTGGGACTCCGCTTCAAAGGAATTCCAGTTCTGACCCCTTGTCCGCCCTCCACCGCCTCCCATGGACCTTCTCAGTCAGAATGCTGCATGTTGCCTCCTGCCTTGATGACTGAGTTTACCCCTGCACAGGTGCAGGTGGGCCCTCAAAGGTTCCAAAATCCAGAGGACACGGCCAAGAGCACCTGAACAGTCAGAACAGGGAAATGAGTCATAGACTCATAGAGTTATACAGCACAGAAACAGGCCCTTCAGCCCATCGTGTCTGTGCCGGCCATCAAGCATCTAACTATTCTAATCCCATTTTCCAGCACTTGGCCCATAGCCTTGTATGCTATGGCATTTCAAGTGCTCATATAAATACTTTTTAATGAAGCAGTCAAATGAGCAGTCTACCTCTAGCTCTGCAAAGTCACATGCGTTGCACCACATAGGATTAATAGGGAAAGGAAGAAAAAGGTTTAGTGTTTGCACAAGGGTATTCACTTGGGTGTTTAACACTGTGCTATATTGATCATAAGAAATAGGAGCAGAAGGAGGCCATTTGGCCCTTCAAGCCTGCTCCACCATTCAATAAGATCATGGCTGATCTGATTGTGGCCTTAACTCCAATTTCCTACCTGCTTGCCCCCCATAATCCTTGACTCCCTTGTAGATCAAAAATCTGCCTAACTCAGCCTTGAATATATTCAATGACCTAGTCTTCACTGCTCTCTGGGGAAGAGAATTTCAAAGATTGATGACCCTCTGAGAGAAGAAATTCCTCCTCCTTATTTTTAAACTGTGCCCCCTAATTCTAGATTCCCCCACAAGGGGAATCATCCTCCCAGCATCTATCCTGTCAAGCCCCCTCAGAATATCTCAGAAGTGTTCTGATGAAGAGTCACTGACCTGAAGCATTAACTCTGCTTCTCTCTCCACAGATGCTGCCAGACCTGTTGAGTATTTCCAGTATTTCTTATTTTTATTTCAGATTTCCAGCATCTGCAGTACTTTGCTTTTATTCATGCCCTCAGAATCTTATATGTTTCAATAAGATCACCTCTCATTCTTCTAAACTCCAATGAGTATAGGCCCAACCTGCTCAACCTTTTCTCATAAGACAACCCCTTCATGTCAGGAATCAGCCAAGTGAAGGAGACCAAAACTGTACGCAGTACTCCAGATGTGGTCTCACCAATGCATTGTACCGTTGCAGCAAGACTTCCCTATTTTTATACTTTATCCCTTTTGCAATAAAGGCCAACATTCCATTTGCATTCCTAATTACTTGCTGTACCTGCATGCTAACTTTTGTGATTAATGTACAAGGACACCCAGATCCCTCTGTACCGCAGCATTCTGCAGTCTCTCTCCATTTAAATTATGTTCTGCTTTTCTATTTTTAATGCCATAGTGGACAGCCTCAATATTTCCCACATTATACTCCATCTGCCAAATTTTTGGCAGCTCACTTAAGCGATCTATATCTCTTATCAGACACTTTGGGGGGAATTTTTGCTCTCCCCCACAGCAGGTTTGGAGATGTGGAGAGCATAAAATTGGGTGGGACGGTTGAGGGGGGGGGGGGGCCACCAACATCCTGCCTCTGCCAAAATTTATTCCGCCACCAATTGAGGCCCTTAACTAGACAATTAACCCCAATTAAGGGCCTCTTCCTGCCGTAGCCACAATTAGCCATGTGGCGGGCGGTCCTGTTAACGCACAGGAAGCATGGCATGAAAAACCATGCAGGCTGCTTCCTGGCTCCAGGGTAGTGTGGGACCCTTCATTAAAAGGCATTTAGTGCCTGAACGTAGGACCCAGCATCAGAAAGTGGGGGGGGGGGAAACCACTGTGAGACACCTCCCCCCACCCCTGCTATGACCCCCCTACGCCCCTCCTCCCCTGCAAACCACCCCTCCATGAGACCCCTCCCCCAGGATCTACCTGTGGCCTGGATCCAGTGATGCTCCTCAGCCTATGGTATATATTCCTCCAGCAGCAGCCACCGCTTCTGTGGTGGAGCTGCAGCTGCCGCTGCCGGTCTCTGATAGGCTGGCAGCTCTCCAAGGGCGGGACTTCCAGCAATGGGATCCTTGATCCATTGGAAGGCATGCTGATGTCCACATAAGTGCCTAATTGGCACTAGATTCGGCGGACCTTCTGGATAAGAGGCGACACGGAGATCTTGGCGTTGCTTTTTTCCAGACGTTGAGACCCCTGTTGCCAGAATAAAATCAGAGCTTCCCATTAGTTAGCCAATCCTCTGTCCATGCTAATATATTACTCCAACACCATGATCTCTTATCTTGTGTAGTAACCTTTTATGTGGCACTTTATTGAATGCCTTTTGGGAAATCCAAATACATGACAGCTAATGATTCCCCTTTATCCACCCTGCTTGTTACATCCTCAAAGAACTCTCATAAAGTTGTCAAACATGATTTCCCTTTCATAAAACCATGTTGACTCTGCCTGATTATATTTATGAGTTTCTAAATGTCCTGCTACTACTTCCTTAATAATGGATTCCAGCATTTCCCAATGACAGATGTTAGACTGATTGGTCTATAGTATCCTGCTTGCTGTTTCCCTCCTTTCTTGAATAGAAGTGTTACATTTGCGGTTTTCCATTCCGGTGGGATCTTTCCAGAAACTAGGAAATTTTGGAAGATTACAACCAATGCAGCCACTTCTTCCTAGGATGCAGGCCATCAGGTCCAGGGGATTTGTCAGCCTTTAATCCCATTAGTTTTCCTAGTACTTTTTTTCTAGTGATAGTGATTGTTTTAAGTTCCTCCTTTCCATTTACCTCCTGATTTTCTAATAATCTTGGGACCCTTTTTGTGTGAAGACAGCTGCAAAATACTTGTTCAAAATCTTTGTCATTTCCTTGTTTCCCATTATTAATTCCCCAGTCTCATCCTCAAAGGGACCAATGTTTACTTTAGCTACTTTTTTCCTTTTTGTATATTTGTAGAAGCTTTCACTGTCTGTTTTTATATTTCTTGTTAGTTTACTTTCATATTCTAATTTCTCTCTTTTTATTTTTGTCATCCTCTGCTGGTTTCTAAAACTTTCCCAATCTTCTGGCCTACCACTAATATGCAGCATTGTTCACCTTTTCTTTCAATTTGATACCATCCTTAACTTCCTTAGTTATCCACAGATTGTCACATTGCTGTTTAATTTTTATGAACCATAAATGTTATTTTAAAGCTCCAGTGTTCCGTGCTCCCCATTGTTGCCTTCTACCTTGTGAAGAATTGTACAACAAGAGGAAAAGATGAGCAATGGGTGTCTCTGAGAGGGTGGATTGTTAATTGTGAGACTGCTTTGTGCTGGGGCTTGGACAAGGGACACAGTGAGTTTAGAACTGGTGTGCCAGATGGCTGCACTGCCTCAGATTAGCTGAACCATTACTGAATCAGTCCATCCTGGGCATCCCTGGCAGTTAAGTGAGCAGCTACATGTGAGTGTCACATCAGGCTTCTGCTCCTCTTGTTCCTCTTGTTGCTCCTCCTCTAAAGATGCAGAGCAGTCATCACATTCCTCTTTCTGGAGATCAAGGCCTCGTTGTGGTGTAATGTTGTGCAAGGCATTCTGAAAACCCTTACTGGTGCACTTTGAAGGGTGCCCCGGATCTGTCCAGGCATGTGAATCACATCTTCAGCATCCCGATAGCTTGCTCAATGACCACTTTTGTGCTTATGTGGCTTTGATAATACCTTTCCTGGGCGTCAGTGGTCGGGCTCCTCAATGGTGTCACAGCCACATCCTTAGAAGGTAGCTCTTGTCTCATGGGAGCCATGCGCTGACTCTGCTTGGAGGTACGAATATGCATGAGAGACTTCACTGGCACAGGATGAAGGAATCATGGCAGCTTCCTGGGTATCTTGCACAGACATGTTTGATGACCTTTCAGTGGTTGCATACCAGCTGAACCTCAATGTAGTGGAATCCCTTTCAGTTGATGAATACTGCTGGGTGATCTGAAGGTGCCTTGACTGCCACAAGTGTGCCATCAATGACTCCCTGAACCTGTGGGAATCCAGCCAGAGCAGCAAATCCGATGGCCCTCCCATTCTGATTAGTCTCAAAAGTAGCAAAGTGCTGTGAAGCTTTTTGTTTTAAAACACCCAATCAGACTTGTAGTTCATTTTGACCTGCGAATTACAAGAGAACAAATTGATGACTCACTCAAAAACTTGTTACACTTAATGGGGTTATAGTTTATTTGCACCCATGACTTCAGATTTAAAACAGGCACAGATTTAAAATGATTGCAGAAAACAATTACAGATTTAATAAGTTGATAAAGAAGAGATAAGAAAATAATTACAGAAAATGATTACAGATTTAACAAGTTAAGAAAGAAAAGAAAATAATAAAAAAACTGTTTTGTTGCTGTATGCCCAGCAAATGCTCAAATATGTTTCCAGTAAACTTAATCCGACAATCACACAAATTGGCCAGTTCCTGTTAATTGCAAATTCTCCTTCCGGCTCTTGGTCGGGTTTCTCCTTCTGACACTTGGTTGGGTTTTTCCCTCAGGACTGCAATGCTGGACTCTCGTGACAGCAGTAACAGATCTCCGATGTGTTCAACCTTTTATACCCCTTTTCAGGTGATGCACCTGGGTTACTATATTGATAGGTCACCGTACCTTCCTATGAAGCTTCTCAAAATCACAATACCCAATTATATGCTGAGCTCTTTGTTTAAACCATAGGTTTTGAACCCACCCAGAAAGTTGTCCATCTTTCTTGAGCTTTCTTTCAGTAAATTTCCATCACATGAATCCTCTTGTAGTCAACCTACCAGATAAATATGTTTGTAGAATTGTAGCTGAACAATTGGCCCCATCTACGTTGAACAGTCTCCAAGGTCTTTCCAAATACCAATGTCTCTTATTCACCTGCATTATCTTTGTTTCTTTCTGATCCCTTTGTTTAGTTTACCACAGCTCAGCAAGTTTCATTTTAAAAGACCGGAAAACAAGCATTTCTTCCATCAGCACAGTTTACATCTCATCGCAGGACATGACGGTTAATATGGTCATGCTAAAAAATTATGTTAATTTGCTTCATTTCCTTACACCTGGAAAACATGGCATCCATCACCTGAGAGTTGCACTTGTACGTGGCAGATTGTGAGAGTCTACAAATGTCCCCAGCAGATCCCTAGAAGGAGGCAGGGATGAAGAAATTTAGCTTTGCGGTGCCCTTAACGGCCATTGGCAATGCGTACCCACCTGTGCACTTGACAAAAGGTCTTCTTCCAGGATGCTGAAAATGTCAGCAATCACCTGACAGGAAACAAGACAAAACAAGGCTGAAGCATTTGCATCCATCTTCAGCCAGAAGTACCGAGTGGATGATCCATCTCGGCCTCCTCCTGAGCTCCCCAGCATCACAGATGCCAGTCTTCAGCCAATCCAATTCACTCCACGTGATATCAAGAAACAGCTGAAGGCACTGGATACTGCAAAGACTATGGGTCCTGACAACATTCCAGCAATAGTATTGAAGACTTGTGCTCTGGAACTAGCCCAAGTATGTCCTGTACACAAAAAGCAGGACAAAACCAACCCGGCCAATTACCGCCCTATCAGCCTACTTCCGATCATCAGCAAAGTGATGAAAGGTGTCATCGACAGTACTATCAAGCGGCACTTGCTCAAGAATAATGTGCTCACTGACGCTCAGTTTAGGTTCCGCCAGGGCCACTCAGCTCCTGACCTCATCACAGCGTTGTTCCAAACATAGACAAAAGAGCTGAACTCAAGAGGTGAGGTGAGAGTGACAGCCCTTGACATCAAGGCAGCATTTGACTAAATATGGCATCAAGGAGCCCTAGCAAAAGTGGAATCAATGGGAATCAAGGGAAAACTCTCCACTGGTTGGAGTCATACCTAGCACAAAAGGAGATGGTTGTGGTTGTTGGAGATCAATCAACTCAGTCCCAAGACACCACTGCAGGAGTTCCTCAGGGTAGTGTCCTAGGCTCAACCATCTTCAGCTGCTTCATCAATGACTTTCCCTCCATCATAAGGTCAGAAGTGGGGATGTTTGTTGATGATTGCACAATGTTCACCACCATTCACGACTCCTCAGATACTAAAGCAGCCAATGTCCATATTCAGCAAGACTTGGACAATATCCAGGCTTGGGCTGATAAGTGGCAAGTAACATTTGCACCACACAAGTGCCATGTAATGACCATCTCCAACAAGAGAGAATCTAACCATCTCCCCTTGATGTTCAATGGCATTACCATTGCTGAATTCCCCACTATCAATATCCTGGATGTTCCCATTGACCAGAAACTGAACTGGACCAGTCACATAAATACTGTGACTACAAGAGCAGATCAGAGGCTGGGAATTCTGCAGTGAGTAACTCACCTCCTGACTCCTTATCCTCTGCCTGTACACTCTATGTTGGGGTATCGCCTCCTGTGAGCTGGAGCTCTTCACTTCAAAAGTGAAAATATATTCATTTTTAAGGTTTCGGGTGTTTTTTTCCACTGAGCAGATTACTAAATAGAAAACTAAATCTGGATGATTTCTCCCATTCAAATGTTTACTGCTGGTTTAAATCTGCCATTTTTGAATCTAAAATCATTGCTCTCATCAGTGCGGAAAATAATTGCCTCTATCTCTGACCCAAATGGATATTGCATTTCCCATTGTGTCAGTGAATCGGATGGGGAAGACACCCATGATATACGAATGAGGCTGGGAAGTTAAAATGCCCTGCGCCTGGTGTAGCGTGTGAATTTTAAGCTCACTCACTCCCCTCCCGCCCAAAAGCTGCCTGGAGCTGAATTTTAATATTCAGCCTGATGTGGTGCTCATTTAACACAAGAAACAATAAAATTAGTTTTGTTCACCTTTTGCATCTGATTGTAATGGCAACATCCAACAATTGCAAGTCATTGTTTTCATTTTAATGCAATGCTCCCTTGTGGTTGCTTGAGAGCTGTTAACTCCAACCTTCACGAAGGACACACTGCTGTGACACTGAAATATTTTTAATCCACGTGCTCTCCACTTCCTGGCCTTGGAGATTGTTGGTACATTGTTAAGTTCATCAGCACTGTATTGTGGTTTGCCCATGTCTACTGGGACAAGGTTTGACACTGAACTCATTTTACTAGAAAATCATCAGAGAAAGCAGGCTTCACATGTACACGGGATTGAATTTAATTTCTAATCCCAATTGTTAAGGGAAAAATAAATGACCAAACTTCAGACACTGTTATGCCAAATAATATTAATTACAAATATTAATGTCTGCTCTTGAGATTTCATTATGTTCACGCCACTATTTTCTTCACGTCTAATTGAACAAAGATGATGCTTCATAATTCCCTGTACTCTTTTTGTTTTACTTCAGAATTAATTGAGAGACCAGACTATTTCTGATACCATTTACACCAAATCCTTCTCTTGAATAATCAATTATTCCTTTCTTTCTTAACATGTTAATACACAACTAGTGCATTTAGGAAGAATCTTAAATACTTTAAACAAATTAACTATTCAGTATACCGCTGACATTTTCATGACAAACTGATATGGATTGATTGCAGGGATAGGCTGAAAACCCCGATTGGTGGTTAGTTATCTGAAATTCCATTGAATCTGAATGAAATAAGATGATTTAATGAATTGTATCATTCACTGAATTTCCCTGGAACCTTAAATATTATGAAACAGATATGATTATGTTTATTGAAGTCTTGGTTACTCTGTTGCTTTGTTTTAAGCTCCAAGGGGCCAATTTCCCCCTTGCCCTTCAACTCCCTTGCGCACTCGATTTAGAGATCTTGGTAAAGTCCATGTCAACTCGATGGGATGCTGCTATTTGCCGTTATTTATGGTCCTACATGAAATAACTGTGGAAAGTTTCAATCCAGTTCCGAGTGAGTGTGGAGCCCTCAGAACTAAAGTGGTAATACTTCTGTCTGAATTGCTAATATCATGCAATAAAGCTCTTCTATATTGTCCATCAAGCACTGCAGGTCAGTTATAACTTGCATTGGAAACAGAATAAAACTCCTACTTTGTATCCCCCCCAAAATGCCTTAACTAGAAGACCACTTGATATTATACAACTGTGAATCTTCCTTTTTTCAATAACAGTTATCCTTATGGTCTCTCAAAGTGAGACTGCCAATGTAGGACTAAGTAACAGGATCCTTACAGCCAGCAGGGAGTAGAAAGCCATCATTCTGGAGTTCTGCATTGCTATGGTATGCATAGATAACAGATGTTTTCTTATCCCTCATTCAAAGAACAAAGAACAAAGAACAAAGAACAAAGAAAATTACAGCACAGGAACAGGCCCTTCGGCCCTCCAAGCCTACGCCGCTCCAAATCCTCTATCTAAACCTGTCGCCTATTTTCGAAGGGTCTGTATCTCTTTACGTCCTGCCCATTCATGTATCTGTCTAGATACATCTTAAAAGATGCTATCGTGCCCGCGTCTACCACCTCCGCTGGCAATGCATTCCATGCACCCACCACCCTCTGCGTAAAGAACTTTCCACGCATGTCCCCCCTAAACTTTTCCCCTTTCACTTTGAGCTCGTGTCCCGTTGTAATTGAATCCCCCACTCTGGGAAAAAGCTTCTTGCTATCCACCCTGTCTATACCTCTCATGATTTTGTACACCTCAATCAGGTCCCCCCTCAACCTCCGTCTTTCTAATGAAAATAATCCTAATCTACTCAACCTCTCTTCATAGCTAGCGCCCTCCATACCAGGCAACATCCTGGTGAACCTCCTCTGCACCCTCTCCAAAGCATCCACATCCTTTTGGTAATGTGGCGACCAGAACTGCACGCAGTATTCCAAATGTGGCCGAACCAAAGTCCTATACAACTGTAACATGACCTGCCAACTCTTATACTCAATACCCTGTCCGATGAAGGAAAGCATGCCGTATGCCTTCTTGACCACTCTATTGACCTGCGTTGCCACCTTCAGGGAACAATGGACCTGAACACCCAAATCTCTCTGGACATCAATTTTCCCCAGGACTTTTCCATTTACTGTATTGCATTTACCACTCTTGAATTGGATCTTCCAAAATGCATCACCTCGCATTTGCCCTGATTGAACTCCATCTGCCATTTCTCTGCCCAACTCTCCAGTCTATCTATATTCTGCTGTATTCTCTGACAGTCCCCTTCACTATCTGCTACTCCACCAATCTTAGTGTCGTCTGCAAACTTGCTAATCAGACCACCTATACTTTCCTCCAAATCATTTATGTATATCACAAACAACAGTAGTCCCAGCACGGATCCCTGTGGAACACCACTGGTCACACGTCTCCATTTTGAGAAACTCCCTTCCACTGCTACTCTCTGTCTCCTGTTGCCCAGCCAGTTCTTTATCCATCTAGCTAGTACACCTTGGACCCCATGCGCCTTCACTTTCTCCATCAGCCTACCATGGGGAACCTTATCAAACGCCTTACTGAAGTCCATGTATATGACATCTACAGCCCTTCCCTCATCAATCAACTTTGTCACTTCCTCAAAGAATTCTATTAAGTTGGTAAGACATGACCTTCCCTGTACAAAACCATGTTGCCTATCACTGATAAGCCCATTTTCTTCCAAATGGGAATAGATCCTATCCCTCAGTATCTTCTCCAGCAGCTTCCCTGCCACTGACGTCAGGCTCACCGCTCTATAATTACCTGGATTATCCCTGTTACCCTTCTTAAACAAGGGGACAACATTAGTAATTCTCCAGTCCTCCGGGACCTCACCCGTGTTTAAGGATGCTGCAAAGATATCTGTTAAGGCCCCAGCTATTTCCTCTCTCACTTCCCACAGTAACCTGGGATAGATCCCATCCGGACCTGGGGAATTGTCCATCTTAATGCCTTTTAGAATACCCAACACTTCCTCCATCCTTATGCCGACTTGACCTAGAGTAATCAAACATCTGTTCCTAACCTCAACATCCTTCATGTCCCTCTCCTCGGTGAATACCGATGCAAAGTACTCGTTTAGAATCTCACCCATTTTCTCTGACTCCACGCATGACTTTCCTCCTTTGTCCTTGAGTGGGCCAATCCTTTCTCTAGTTACCCTCTTGCTCCTTATATATGAATAAAAGGCTTTGGGATTTTCCTTAACCCTGTTTGCTAAAGATATTTCATGACTCCTTTTAGCCCTCTTAATTCCTCGTTTCAGATTGCGCCTACAATCCCAATATTCTTTCAAAGCTTCGTCTTTCTTCAGCCGCCTAGACCTTATGTATGCTTCCTTTTTCCTCTTAGCTAGTCTCACAATTTCACCTGTCATCCACGGTTCCCTAATCTTGCCATTTCTACCCCTCATTTTCACAGGAACATGTCTCTCCTGCACGCTAATCAACCTCTCTTTAAAAGCCTCCCACATATCAAATGTGGATTTACCTTCAAACAGCTGCTCCTAATCTACATTCCCCAGCGCCTGCCGAATTTTGGTATAGTTGGCCTTCCCCCAATTTAGCACTCTTCCTTTAGGACCACTCTCGTCTTTGTCCATGAGTATTCTAAAACTTACGGAATTGTGATCACTATTCCCAAAGTAGTCCCCTACTGAAACGTCAACCACCTGGCCAGGCTCATTCCCCAACACCAGGTCCAGTATGGCCCTTTCCCGAGTTGGACTATTTACATACTGCTCCAGAAAACCCTCCTGGATGCTCCCTACAAATTCTGCTCCATCTAGACCTCCAACACTAAGTGAATCCCAGTCAATGTTGGGAAAATTAAAATCTCCTATCACCACCACCCTGTTGCCTCTACAGCTTTCCATAATCTGTTTACATATTTGTACCTCTATCTCACGCTCGCTGTTGGGAGGCCTGTAGTACAGCCCCAACATTGTTACCGCACCCTTCCTATTTCTGAGTTCTGCCCATATTGCCTCACAGCTCGAGTCCTCCATAGTGCCTTCCTTCAGCACAGCTGTGATATCCTCTTTGACCAGTAATGCAACTCCTCCACCCCTTTTACCTCCCTCTCTATCCCGCCTGAAGCATCGGTATCCTGGGATATTTGGTTGCCAATCATGCCCTTCCCTTAACCAAGTCTCAGTAATAGCAATAACATCATACTCCCAGGTACTAATCCAAGCCCTAAGTTAATCTGCCTTACCTATTACACTTCTTGCATTAAAACAAATACACCTCAGACCACCAGTCCCTTTGCTTTCATAATCTGCTCCCTGCCTACTCTTTCCCTTAGTCACGCTGACTTCATTATCTCGTTCCTTACAGGCTTTAGTTACTACATCCTTACTCTCCACTGACCTCATTTGGTTCCCATTCCCCTGCCACATTAGTTTAAACCCTCCCCAACAGCGTTAGCAAAAGCACCCCCAAGGACATTGGTTCCAGTCTGGCCCAGATGTAGACCGTCCAATTTGTAATAGTCCCACCTCCCCCAGAACCGGTCCCAATGTCCCAAAAATCTGAACCCCTCCCTCCTGCACCATCTCTCAAGCCACGCATTCATCCTGACTATTCTTTCATTTCTACTCTGACTATCACGTGGCACTGGTAGCAATCCTGAGATTACTACCTCTGAGGTCCTACTTTTTAACTTGGCTCCTAACTCCCTAAATTCTGCTTGTAGGACCTCATCCCGTTTTTTACCTATATCATTGGTGCCTATGTGCACAACGACAACTGGCTGTTCACCCTCCCCTTTCAGAATGTTCTGCAGCCGATCTGAGACATCCCTGACCCGTGCACCTGGGAGGCAACATACCATTCGGGAGTCTCGTTTTCGACCACAGAACCGCCTATCTCCTCCCCTTACAATCGAATCCCCTATGACTATAGCCCTTCCACTCTTTTTCCCGCCCTTCTGTAATTTTTCTATTCCTTGGCCAGGCGAGTGAGATAGTCTATCTCCTGCACATTATGGGCATTATCAATACCATTTTTTGGATAATTCACCAAGAACCTCTCTTTCAGAGAAGATCATTCAGGAGTGATGCAATTTGCTCTCCAGGACAAGTACAAGTGTTTGCCAATCAAGATTTGGATTAAAACATAGGTTTCCTAGATATGAGTCCCATGCTGCAGCCAAGTTCGTGGCACTACGGAGGGCTCTGCTGCACAGCAGGGGAGGAAAAGTGTTGGAAGAGCTATAGTGATAGGGTATTCTATCCTAAGGGCTGCAGATAGGCATTTCTGTGGCCACAAATGAGACTCCAGGATGGTGTGTTGCCTCCCTGGTGCTAGGGTCAAGGATGTCTTGGAGTGGCTGCAGGATATTCTGAAAGGGGAGGGTGAGCAGCCAGAGGTCGTGGTCCATATTGGTACTAATGACATAGGCAGGAAGAGAGATGAGGTCCTGCAAAGTGAATATCGGGAGTTAGGCAGAAGGTTAAAAAGCAGGATCTCTAGGGTTGTAATCTCAGGATTACTCCCTGTGCCATATGCTAGTGAGGGTAGGAATAGGAGGATTAGGCAAATGAATGCGTGGCTGAAGAGCTGGTATAGGCGGGAGGGCTTCAGCTACTTGGATCATTGGGATCTCTTCTGGTGCAGAGGTGACCTGTATAAGAAGGACGGGTTGCATCTAAACTGGAGGGGGACCAATATCCTTGAGGGAGGTTTGCTAGCACTACTCAGGAGGGTTTAAACTAGTCTTGCAGGGGGGTGGGACCCAAAGTAGTAGTCTCTCCGATGAGATAGTTGAGGCAAATGTAGAGGTTAAAGCAAGCAAGTCCAGTAGGCAGGCCGGGCAGGGGAAGGACAGGGAGTGTGGAAGATCTGGTAGGCTAAACTGCATTTGCTTTAATGCAAGAAGCCTTACAGGTAAGGCAGATGAACTCAGAGCATGGATCAGGACATGGGATTGTGATATTATAGCTATTACGGAAACGTGGTTGAGGGATGGGCAGGACTGGCAGCTCAATGTTCTGGGGTACTGATCCTTCCGGCGTGACAGAGGTGGAGTTAAGAGAGGAGGGGGAGTTGCACTATTGATTAGGGAGGACATCACGGCAGTACTTAGAGAGGATATCCCGGGGGGAATGTCCAGCGAGGCCATATGGGTAGAACTTAGAAATAAGAAAGGGGTGATCACTTTGATGGGATTATACTATAGGCCCCCCAATAGTCAGAGGGAATTGGAAGAGCATTTATGTAGGGAAATCACAGATAGGTGTAGGAATTATAGGGTTGTAATAGGAGGTGATTTTAACTTCCCGAATATTGACTGGGACTGCCTTAGTGCAAAGGGATCAGATGGGGACGAATTTGTTAAGTGTGTCCAGGATAGTTTTCTGAAGCAGTATGTGGATGGCCCTACTACAGAAGGGGCTACACTCAAGCTCCTCTTGGGAAATGAGGCTGGGCAGGTGGTTGATGTGTCAGTGGGGGAGCACTTTGGGACCAGTGACCATAAGCTTCAAGATAGTTATGGAAAAGGATAGGACTGGTCCTCAGGTTGAAGTCCTAAATTGGGGGAAGGCTAATTTCAGACAGGAACTCTCAAAAGTTGAATGAGAGATCCTGTTCACAAGTAAAGGGACGTCTGGCAAGTGGGCGGCTTTTAAAAGTGAGATAGGAAGAGTTCAGGGCCGGCATGTTCCTGTTAGATGGAAGGGCAAGGCTGGCAAGTTAAGGGAACCTTGGCTGATGAGGGATATTGAGGGTCTGGTCAGGACAGAAAAGGAGGCATATGTCAGGTATAGGCAGCTGGGATCAAGTCAGTCCCTCGAGGAGTATAGGGAATGTAGGAGTACACTTAAGAAGGAAATTAGGAGGGCAAAAAGGGTCCATGAGATTTACCTGACAGATAAGATAAAGGAGAATCCAAAAAGATTCTATAAGTATATTAAGAGTAAAAGGGTAGCTAGGGAGAGAGTAGGTCCCCTTAAGGATCAGTGTGGCAATCTATGTGTGGAGCCACAGGAAATGAGGTCTTAAATGAATATTTCTCGTTCGTATTTACTGTGGAGAAGGTCATGGAAGCTAGTGAGTTCAAGGGAGGGAGCAGCATATCCTGGAGCATATCCACATCACAAAGGAGGAGGTGTTGGAGGTTTTGAAGCGCATTAAGGTGGATAAATCCCCAGGGCCTGACCAGGTGTATCCTAGGATGCTATGGGAAGCAAGGGGGAGATTGCTGGGGCCCTGGCAGAGATTTTTGTATCATCGCTAGCCACGGGTGAGGTACCGGAAGACTGAAGGATAGCTAATGTTGTGCCTTTATTTGAGAAGGGCAGCAGGGATAAGCCAGGGAACTACAGGCCGGTGAGCCTTACATCAGTGGTGGGAAAGCTATTGGAAGGGATTCTGAGAGACAGGATTTATATACATCTGGAAAGGCATGGTCTGATTAGGGATAGTCAGCATGGCTTTGTGCGTGGGAAATCATGTCTCACGAATTTGATTGAGTTTTTCGAGGAGGTGACGAAGAGGATTGACGAGGGCAGGGCGATGGACGTTGTCTACATGGACTTTAGCAAGGCTTTTGACAAGGTCCAGCATGGTAGGCTGGTCCAGAATGTTCGAACACATGGGATCCAGGGTGAGATAGCAAATTGGATACAAAATTGGCTTGGTGATAGGAGGCAGAGGGTGGTAGTGGAGGGTTGTTTTTCAGATTGGAGGCCGGTGACCAGTGGTGTCCTGCAGGGATTGGTGCTGGGCCCTCTGTTGTTTGTCATATATAGTAATGACTTGGATGTGAATGTAAAGGGCATGATTAGTAAGTTTGCAGATGACACCAAAATTAGTGGTATAGTGGACAGTGAAGAAGGTTGTCTAAGGTTACAACAGGATATAGATCAACTGGGAAAGTGGGCAAGGGAGTGGCAAATGGAAGTTAACGCAGACAAGTATGAAGTGATGCATTTTGGGAAGTTAAACCAGGGCAGGATATATACAGTGAATGGCAGGGCCCTGGGGAGTGTTGTTGAGCAGAGAGACCTTGGGGTGCAAGTACATACTTCCCTGAAAGTGGCAACACAGGTAGACAGGGTGGTGAAGAAGGCGTATGGCATGCTTGCCTTCATCGGCCGAGGCATTGAGTACAACCGTTGGGACGTCATGTTACAGTTGTACAGAATGTTGGTTCGGCCGCATTTGGAGTACTGCGTGCAGTTCTGGTCGCCGCACTACAGGAAAGATGTGATTAAGCTAGAGAGGGTGCAGAAAAGATTCACAAGGATGTTGCCTGGTTTGGAGGGCTTGAGTTATAAAGAGAGATTGTATAGGCTGGGTCTGTTTTCCCCGGAGCGAAGGAGGCTGAGAGGGGACATGATGGAGGTATATAAAATTATAAGAGGCGTAGATAGGGTAGATAGCCAGAGTCTGTTTCCCATGGTAGGGGTGACTAAAACTAGAGGGCATAGATTTAAGGTTAGAGGGAGGAGGTTTAAAGGGGGTCAAAGGGTAAATTTTTCACACAAAGAATAGTGGGTATTTGGAATGAGCTGCCTGAGGAGGTGGTGGAGGCAGGAACAGTAGCAAAATTTAAGAGGCATCTGGACAGGTACCTGAATGAGCAAGGCATAGAGGGATATGGAATTAATGCAGGCAGGTGGGATTAGTATAGATAGGCATTATGGTCAGCATGGACGCGGTGGGCCAAAGGGCCTGTTTCTTTGCTGTACGACTCTATGACTCTATGAGAGCAAGGCCTAGGTCTTCTTGCCATTGATAAGGTTGTGCAAGTTTTGTGAGTGAGTTCATGCAAATGGCAGGTATGAGAAACATGAAAGTTACAGTTTCTACTAGCCTGCGTTTTCACAGTCACATCTCTTTCCCCAGCAACTGTCTCCAGGTCTGACTTATTCCACATGGATTCCCACTTAAATTCCCTCCTTCAAGTTTCAAATCCACCCATGATTACAAATAACTGCATGATATTCAGTGTTCCTTGAACCACTGTTCCTGCCGCTTCCTGATATCCATGTTCAATACAACATACACACTCTTAACTTCTTTCTTCAGCAGCACAGACTCAGTCTATCTCAGAGTTGTCCTGGGGAGGTGGTGGCGTACACTAGGAGTTTTGTTGATTTACGGAGGTCTTTATTGTCACTCACTGCTGTAATTTGTAGAAGGCTGACCTGGCGCACCTGATCTCATCAATGGTGGTCTTTTGAGAGAGGTAACTGCCAAGGTATGAGAAATGCTCAATATATTCCAGAGTCTCTCCTTCAACATACTTGGAAGGTGGAATATTGGCTGACCAATTGTGGGTTGATATGTAAGTTTTGTTTTGACAACATTCAAGGACAGCCTGAATTTCTTGTATGCAGAATTGAAGAGATTGAGAGTGTCTTGCAAATCTGGTGCAAAGTGGGCAATGACACTGCAATCGTCTACAAACTGTAACTCTTGTATATTTGTAGTGGTCAGTTTAGCTTTGGCACAAAGGCAACCGAAGTTAAAGAGCTTTCCACCTAGATGGTATTTAATGCTGACACCAGAGGGCAGCTAATTTTTGATGAGGTGAATAGCTACCGTCACATACATTGTGAATAATATGAGGGCTACCACACAGCCTTGCTTGATCCCAGTCTGGATTTCAAAGGCATCTGTTTCAAATCTCCCACTCAAGGCAGTTTCACTCATTCCATCATTAAGCAATTTTCGGATTGTGATGAAATTTCTTGGACATCCAGATATTTGGATATCTGTTGTTTTTCATAGTTTGATTGCTTGTTGCAGCTCTCCCATCAATGGTGGTTCACCCATTGATTCTAACACAGAGCACTGGAAGATAGCCTGGACGGTTTTTTTTATTCTTTCATGGGATGTGGGTGTCACTGGCAAGGCCAACGTTTGTTGCCAATCCCTAATTGCCCTTGACAGCTGAGTGGCTTCCGAGGCCAATTCAGAGGGCTGTTAAGAGTCAACCACATTGCTGTGGATCTGGAGTCACATATAGGCCAGGTAAGGACAGCAGATTTCTGTCCCTAAAGGACATTAGTGAACGAGATGTGTTTTTACGACAATTGATGATAGTTTCATGGCACCATTACTGAGACTAGCTTTAATTCCAGATTTTTATTAATTAATTGAATGTATTAATTAATTGCTTTAAATTCCACCAGCTGCTGTGGTGGGATTTGAACCCATATCCCCAGAGTATTAGCTTGCATCTCTGGATTACTAGTTCAGTGACATTACCACTATGACACTGTCTCCCCCTGCTGCCAGTGTGGATTCACAGTGGAGGAGTTCAAAATGTTCTTTCCAGCATTTATGGATGGTATTGTCATCTTTGAGGAGAGAAATGCCATCCTGTGAACAAAGGGGATGTTATCCACTTGACCTTGGTGTATAGATGTCCCTGGTGGCTTCAAAAAAGCTTTGCATGTTGTGACGATCAACATACTGTTGGATATCTCGGGCTTCCTCATCCCACCACACGTCCTTTATCTTCCGGATTTGTCTTTGGGCGTCTTGAGCTGTCGGTATGCTGCCTTCTTGAGCTGCGACCTTAGGTTGTTCTGCAGGCATTGAAGGCTTCTTGTTTTTATTCCAGGTGACCACAGATTTGAGCATCATTTTTGTCGAACCAATCCTGGTGACAGTGATGTCGAAACCCAATAGTCTGGGCATGAGACTCTAGTATAGCTGACTTTATTTGATCCCACTCTTCTGAAATTGAGTTTAATGTATGAAGATTTTCCAGATTGGTCGTGAGCTGCACTTGGAATTCCTATCTTCAGTTGGGCTTTTTAGGACTGAGATATTGATCTTTTTCCTCAAGGACTTTTGGGCCTTGCGATGTCTTGGTACTAGGTGGATGTTCATCACCAATCGACCAAGTTAGTGATCTGTCTAGCAGGCATCAGTTCCCCACATGGATTGAATGCTGCAGACATCACTTAGATCTTTGACCCGAACAATGATATAATCCAGGAGATGCCAATGCTTTGATCCAGGATGTCTTCATGTGGTTTTATATTTGTCCTTCTGATGGAAGAGGCCATGTTGAGCACACTTTGTCAGCAGGAGGGCGCCATTTGCATTGGCTTTTCTCATCACATTTTCTTTAATGGTTCCACTTCAGACTTTAGAGTCACAGCCAACCCTGGCATAAAAGTCTCCCAGAAGGATAATTTGTTTTTTCTTCTTTTAGGATGGCAGTGAGGACTTCATCAAGGTTGGAGTAGAACTTTTCCTTAACATCTTCATCAGAGTCAAGGGTCAGGGCGTAAGCGCTGATGACGGTGGCATATTGGTTATGGCTGAGCTGTCAGTGAAGCGTCATGTGTCTTTCATTTATGCAGCTGGGGGGGTTCTGACAGTACGTCCAAGATCCAGATGGCAAGGCCAACTCCATGGTCATGAGGGTTGCTGTCAGACTTTCCTTTTCAGTAGAAGGTGTAACCCCCTGCTTGTTCCTTCAGTCGTCCCTCCCCAGGAAGGCAGGTCTCACTGAGGGCAACGCTGTCAATCTGAAGTCTTGATAGCTCACATGATATGATTGCAGTTTATCTTTCTGGATGGTCACTCTGCAGATTGGCCATGAGTGTTCTAACATTCCAAGTTGCAAAATTTAGCGTTCTCTTTCTTTGACCGCAAAATTGGTGATCCCGCTGGGTGTGGTTGCCCTGCCAGGAGGAAGTGGGATACCTATTTGTTAGGCACCTTTTCTAGTCCCTTCCCCATTGGAATGAGCAGAGGGTATTCTGACGAGGACTGCTCAGTCAATGATGCTGCTGCCCAAAGACACCTCTGTCCCAACACAGATGTCCAACAACCTTCATGCATCTGTTGCTTGTGTGCAGATTCATGACTAGGGACTCCCAGGTCACAGCCCTGTCCCCATCGCCAATCGTCCACTGCCACAGGTCCTGGCAGAAGGACCCTGGTGGAAGTCTGCACATAACTTTGTTTAACATGGGGACCTTGGGGCGCTATCACTGTCCACATGATCATAATGGGTTGGTGGTCATATTTCAGTGATGCCTCAAACCACGATGACTGGGAACTCCTTGTCACTGCAGCCTTCTTCCGCCATCACAGGTGGTGAGACACTCAGTCTTCCTTCACCTGTTTTGCCATGAAGGACTTTTTGGACCACACTTGTCTTGTGCCTCCCCCGGACTTGCTGCCATAGTAGGAGCTCCAGACAACATCACACAAGGATTCATCGAGATGCACAAGCCTCTCCACCAAGGTGGCAATCCATGGAGAAGACCCAGAACCACAATAGGTATCCCCTTGTCCTCAACTTCCACCCTACACATTCAATGGATTGTCTTCTGCCATTTCTGCCACCTCCAGCATGATGCCACCATCAAACATATCTTCAACTTCCCTCCCCTTTCAGCATTTCAAAGGGAGTGTTCTATCCACAACACTCTGGTCCACTGTTCAATTACCCCAACACCCGTCCTCTTCCATCAGCACCTTTCCATAGTGTCATGCTAGATCCCCACCTGCTAAGAATGAGGCATATTAATTTTGAAATATGGACATTAAATTTCAAACTGTTGCTGAAGTGAAGAAAGGGCTTGTTAAAAAAATCACCAGACCCTTGGTTGGAAAAATATTTTTGCATACCAACAGCCAGTGCTTGGAAGGACAAAGGGCCTAGTCCCTGCTCCAATTTAACCCACAATGGATTTTGAGCACCAGGTATTGTGTGTAAGAAGAGAC
The DNA here is from genome assembly GCF_036365525.1 of Heterodontus francisci. Taxonomy (NCBI): domain Eukaryota; kingdom Metazoa; phylum Chordata; class Chondrichthyes; order Heterodontiformes; family Heterodontidae; genus Heterodontus; species Heterodontus francisci. Next base: position 78,750,721 of record NC_090382.1, on the reverse strand, counting down.
ATTCCAGGGTCGGCTAAGACCAGAGAATCCACAAACAGGCGTGGTCAGACCAGCTAGTCACATGACTAACCTGCTTGGCAACCTGGGTTTTTCTGAATTATATAAACAGTTTGAACTCAGAGTGTCTGGTCTTGGACTGAAAAGACCTCTTCTGGCTGGCTCCCCACAGCCTTTCCTGTCAGCTCCCATCTCGTTCTCACAGAGCTCCAAATCCATTGAAGACACATGAACCCCAAGAGAGAAAAGTCTCCTCCAGTGAACAAGGATAAGAAGAATACTGGGTCCCAATGAAAAGCAAGATCTACCTACAATCAAGGACTCTACAGCGAGCTCGAAGAACCGTAACAAAAATCCTCTTCAGCGATTGCCTCAAACTTTTCCACTTTATTTTTCTTCTGCTCTTTTCTGTCTCTATCTGCATGTGTGTATCGCATATGCATGCTAGCATGGGCGCGTCATGTATCCGTAGGCGTTACCCGAATTAGAGTTTAAGTTTAAGTTTAATCAATTTCAACCTTTTTTCTTTAAACCTAAGAAAACCTGTTTGTGCTGATTTCTTTGTCTTATAATTGGAAAGCGGTGAACAAGGATTCACCAAGGGGGAGAGAAAAACACAGTGTGTTTAAAATTAAACCCTGTTACAGTAAGACCAGATGAAGGCTGAGAGGGACCCCTAGATCCCTTTCTCACCTGGTCATAACAATATAATCACAGGAGATGCGACCCCTGCCCTTTTACCCCCACCCTTCCTACTATCCAGGGTCCCAAATTTTCCTTCCAGGTGAAACAGCGATTTACTTGTACTTCTTTCAATTGATCTACTGTATTCACTGTTCATGATGCAGTCTTCTGTACATAGGGGAGACCAAACTCAGACTGGGTGACTGCTTTGCCGAACACTTCCGTTCAGTCTGCAAGTGTGACCCTGAGCTTCCGATTGCTTGTATTTTAATTCTCTGTCTCACTCCCATTCTGACTTCACTGTCTTTAGCCTTCTAGATTGTTCAAATGAAGCTCAATGGAAGCTCAAGAAACAGCACCTCATCTTACAATTAGGCTTCTTAAAACTTTCTGGACTCAATATTGACTTCAACAGTTCCAGATCATAACCACTGCTGCCATTTTTTTTTGGACAGCAGTTGTTGGTAATGATTATGCTATTTCCATTGACAGCTCCTCTAGACCAGTCTTTTTGTTTCTTTACTTGTCCCATACCACCACTTTTGCCTTGCATCCTTTTGTCATTTAACCTCTCCTACCTTTCACACTATTACAGACCTTCCCTTTTGTCTTTTCTTCTCCTCCCTCCCTACCTTTCTCTGCTTCTGTACTTAGTTAAAACATGTTACATTTCTTACCTCCAAATTGCAGGAATTAAATTTGAGGAATTTGTATTCTCAGGTTGAAGATTACATGGTGTAACAAAAATCATCAACCTGCAATTTTAACTCTGTCTTTCTCTCTCTCCACGGATGCTGCCTGAACTGAGTATTTCCAGTATTTTCTGTTGTTATATTTGAAAGTTACCGTAGTGCAGTCGGGAAGGCTGTTCTGAGTTTAGAGTTAAGTGTTCAATGAAACGGAGGGAGATTTGATCTGCCTTTGTTTGTGCCACACATGACTCAGCAATGCTCACTACAGATATCAGTGGACCAAGCTTTAAGCAATCCTGTAGTAGTGATACATTTGATAGGAAGAACGTCAAGAGGCAGTATAAACTAAAGATTACAATTCTAAAGGAGGTGCAGGAACAGGAACCTATGTGCAGAATTCATGGAAGGTGGCAGGACAGGTTGAGAAGTTGCTTAAAAAGGCATCCAGACTTTATAAATAGAGGGATTGAATACAAAAACAAGGAAGTTATGATGAACCTGTATAAAACACTGGTTCGGCCTCAACTGGGTAGTGTGCCCAATTCTGGGCACTGCAATTTAGGAGGGATGTGAAGGCTTTCGAGAGGGTGCAGAAAAGATTTACAAGAATGGTTCCAGGGATGAGGAACTTAGTTATGTGGATAGATTGGAGAAGCTGGGTTCTTCTCCTTAGAGAAGAGAAGGCTGAGAGGTGATTTGATAGAGGTGTTCAAAATCATTAGGGGACTGGACAGAATAGATAGAAATTATTCCCATTGGTGGAAAGGTCAAGAACCAGAGGGCACATATTTAAGGTGATTGGCAAAAGAACCAAAGGCGACACAAGGAAAAGCTTTTTGTGCAGCAAGTGGTTAGGATCTGGAAAGCACTGCCTGAGAGTGTGGTGGAGACAGATTCAATCATGGCTTTCAAAAGCGAATTGGATAAGCACCTGAAGGGAAAAGAAATTGCAGGGCTTACAGGGAAAGGGCAGGGGTGTGAGACTAGCTAAATTGCTCTTGCAGAGAGCTGGCATGGGCTCGATGGGCTGAATGGCCTGCTTCTGTACTGTAACCATTCTATGATTCTGTACTTAAAATCAACATCCCTCATGTTTTTCCTCTTTTCACATTCATTTTTGGATTCCATACAAGGCTTTCTAAACTTATCTTTGACCTTTCTTTACATCCAATATCAGGACATTATAGAAATAAAACTTACTATAACTCTATTAATTATTTTAGTAAGGTATACGGATCATCTGCATAATGTTTCCCAAAATGTCAATAGTTTATTAAATGTGACATTTAGAAAGTTTGACTTATGTTGCAATGTTTTGTACATTTATAAAACTTTTATATTGGTCTTTAACCTATGTTGCTTTCAAATTACAGTAATTAAATTTGAAGAAAGTTATATTCACATGTTGAAGATTATATGCTGCAGAAAAAATATCAACTGTAGACAATGCAACATCATAATCCTGGGCATTTTAAAGTCTGGTGAATTTGAAGAAAATTCTGAAAAAGAAGTAACTTTGATTACAGCTTAACATATTTTATAGCACTCTTAGATAAACGGATAAGGACAGTGAGAAATGTTGGCAGTTTTATTGCAAGAACATGTAGCATTTTTGATTGGAAGTGTCACATAAATGGATTAGATGCTACCAATATAAAAAAATCTCTCATTAACTTGGGACCACAGACAGCAGAGAATGACCTCCACTCAAGCAGTCATTGTTTTGCAAGTCTAAGGGCTCCTATCACCACATTGTGCCAGACTTTTCAACAAGCAACGGCCATATATCTAATTTTCTTGGAGCACCTTCACTACACTGAATGCAACGGCTCAGAAGAAGGCCAACCATTACCTTCCCCGGGCAACCAGGGATGGGCAATAAATGATGGACCATGAATTAATATACTTTTTCAAATAAAATCCTGAAGCTCTGGAGCAGAAATATATTTTATTGTCATATCTTATATGCTCATATTTCCTTGCACCTTACACAACACATGGCATTGGATTCTTCTTCCCTAGGTAGGTTAACAGTCGAGCAGCAGGAAGGATTTTCAGATTTTCAAAGGCATATGAGAAGGCAATGCTAGTCAGAAGTGTTAGATCCTAGGTTGCTGAGGGCAGGAAAGTCCAATAGAAGAAGTGCACCTTCCACCACACCAAAAAGTGCCGCACAATGTAGAAAGAGGTTCAATAACCTCTCAAGAGTAGCCAAACTAAGTTAGGACAATCTTGCTAATCCACAGACTCTGTTATTGACAGTGCCTTCATGCACTTCCTTACCTATCATACTCTTTCTCTGTCACCACTTGGCGACAGGAAAACTCACAACACAGGGTAATTACAACTGGTGAGGAACGTCAAGACAGAAAACTCTGAGTCTGCAGGGTGAGGAAGCTCTGCAAATAATATGAAGACAAACAGGAGAGGTTGTGGGCAAGGGCAAAGTTGGAGGCAAGGTCAGTAAAGGCAGAGCAAAGCTCAGCATAAATACTGTCAGCTTCATGTGCATAATCAACTTGATGCAATGCCCATAAAGTCAATGCTATTTCTTCAATGGCTAATGCCACTGTGTGCACAGCTAAACAAGGTCCTCTTGAGGATGACTTGTAGAAAGAGGCCAGCCATTCTAATGACCACCCAGGTGCATCCAGGGACACAGCCACTGGAACTTCCATTATGTAATTCCTGTCACTTCATCACCAACTTTGGTGTGGACATTCACTTACTCCAACAGCAGCACAAGGACAGAACACCTTGGGAATCAGTTCTCAGGAGCACAGCTTTCAGTAAGCAGCATCATCTGCATGTGTAGGCAGTGTAGATGGTTTCCATGCTTATAGTTGAGATGATGAAAAATCCACTTGTCACATCTAAAACATATTGCAGGCCTCTCTTTCTCTGCTTCCTTCTCACCCCCTCCCCCCTTCCCTCTCTCCATCCTCCTTCCCTCTGTTGGCTTGTGTCTCTGTCCTTCCCCTTTGAGTGCATCTCCTCAGTCTCTCCTGTCTTTAGTTACCTTCTGTCAGTCTGTCTCTCATTTCAATCCCTTCTGTAAGTGCCTGTCTTTCCTTCCTTTGTCTTTTTAACCTCCTTGCCTCTCACCTTTTCCTCTTCTTATAGTTCTCTCAATATTTCTTTCCTGTCTCCTTTCTGGTTTGCTTTTTCACTTCTTTTCTGCTTTTCTTGTGCTTAGACTCCTTTTACAGTTTGTTAATGGCCTCTCTCCTTTCCTGTTTTGCTTGTACTGTCTCCTCCCTTATTTGGATTTCTTTTTCTCCTTTCCTGGTTGGCTTGTGTGCCCAGTCGCTCTTTTTCTCTTAATCCTTCTTTGCCACCCCCACCCTCTGCCCCCATCTACTTTTTTGGTTTCCATTCTTCCTTAATTTTTACTCTTTCATTTTTAACTTTGTTTTTCTCTCTCCTGTACTGTTTTGCAAGCTCTCTCTTTTCTGGTCCATTTTCTTTTGATTTGCATTCTGTCCTTTTTCCATTGGTTTGGGTTCTCCTCATCTGCCTCTTTCTTTCCTCTTCATAAAAACATAGAAATTTCGAGTTCAGAAGGAACCTATTAAGTCAATTGTATCAGCTCTTTATTAGAGCAATCCAAAAGTAATAACATTGCCCTGCTCTTTCCCCTTATCCATTCCTTGCTTCAAATATTTATCCAATTTTGCCTTAAACGATGCTCCCTGTGGCAAAACCTTCCATGCTCCTACATGCGGCACATGGCGCAGTGGTTAACACCACAGCCTCACAGCTCCAGCAACCCAGGTTCGATTCTGGGTATTGTCTGTGCGGAGTTTGCAAGTTCTCCCTGTGACCGCGTGGGTTTTTGCTGGGTGCTCCGGTTTCCTCCCACAGCCAAAGACTTGCAGGTTGATAGGTAAATTGGCCATTATAAATTGCCCTTAGTATAGGTAGGTGGTAGGGGAATTTAGGGAAGGTGGGGATGTGAGAGGGTAATGGGATTAATGTAGGATTAGTATAAATGGGTGGTTGATGGTCGGCACAGACTCGGTGGGTTGAAGGGCCTGTTTCAGTGCTGTATCTCTAAATAAATAAAATAACCTTATGCATGAAGAAATTTTGCCTGTTATCTCTTCATTTAGTGATAATTTTAAAGTGTTGACCAACTGAATCTCAACAAAAGGCAATAATCTTTCCCATTTCATCCTCTACCTAAATCCTTCACAATTTTAAAAACATCAATGAATTAGAACATAGAACATAGAACAGTACAGCACAGTACAGGCCCTTCAGCCCACGATGTTGTGCCGACCCTTTACCTACTCTAAGATCAAACTACCTACATACCCTTCATTCTACTATCATCCATGTACCTATCCAAGAGTCGCTTAAATGTCCCTAATGTATCTGCTTCTACTACCACCGCTGGCAGTGCATTCCACGTACCCACCACTCTCTGTGTAAAGAACCTACCTCTGACATCTCCCCTAAACCTTCCTCCAATCACCTTAAAATTATGCCCCCTAGTGATAGCCCTTTCCACCCTGGGAAAAAGTCTCTGGCTATCCACTCTATCTATACCTCATCATCTTGTACACCTCTATCAAGTCACCTCTCATCCTTCTTCGCTCCAATGAGAAAAGCCCTAGCTCCCTCAACCTTTCTTCATAAGACATGCCCTCCAGTCCAGGCAGCATCCTGGTAAATCTCCTCTGCACCCTCTCTAAAGCTTCCACATCCTTCCTATAATGAGGCGACCAGAACTGAACACAATATTCCAAGTGTGGTCTAACCAGGGTTTTATAGAGCTGCAGCATAACCTCGCGGCTCTTAAACTCAATCCCCCTGTTAATGAAAGCCAACACCCCATACGCCTTCTTAACAACCCTATCAACTTGGGTGGCAACTTTGAGGGATCTGTGGACGTGGACCCCAAGATCCCTCTGTTCCTCCACACTACCAAGAATCCTGTCTTTAAGCCTGTATTCTGCATTCAAATTCGACCTTCCAAAATGAATCACTTCACAATTTTCCAGGTTGAACTCCATCTGCCACTTCTCAGCCCAGCTCTGCATCCTGTCAATGTCCCGTTGCAACCTACAACAGCCCTCCACACAATCCACAACTCCAGCAACCTTCGTGTCATCGGCAAACTTACTAACCCAGCCTTCCACTTCCTCATCCAAGTCATTTATAAAAATCACAAAGAGCTGAGGTCTCAGAACAGATCCCTGCGGAACACCACTGGTCACCGAGCTCCAGGCTGAATACTTTCCATCTACTACCACCCTCTGTCTTCTATGGGCCAGCCAATTCTGTATCCAGACAGTCAAATTTCCCTGTATCCCATGCCTCCTTACTTTCTGAATGAGCCTACCATGGGGAATCTTATCAAACGCCTTGCTAAAATCCATATACACCACATCCACTGCTCTTCCTTCATCAATGTGTTTTGTCACATCCTCAAAGAATTCAATAAGGCTTGTGAGACATGACCTGCCCCTCACAAAGCCATGCTGACTATCTCTAATCAATCTATGCTTTTCCAAATAATCATAAATCCTGTCTCTCAGAATCCTCTCCAATAGTTTGCCCACCACCAACGTAAGACTGACTGGTCTGTAATTCCCAGGGTTATCCCTATTCCCTTTCTTGAACAAGGGAATAACATTTGCCACCCTCCAATCATCTGGTACTACTCCAGTGGACAGTGAGGACGCAAAGATCATCGCCAAAGGCGCGGCAATCTCTTCCCTCGCTTCCCGTAAAACCTTGGGTATATCCCGTCTGGCCCCGGGGACTTATCTATCCTCATGTCTTTCAAAATTTCCAGCACATCCTCCTTCTTAACATCAACCTGTTCGAGCATATCATTCTGCTCTTAAACTTCTCTGCACCGGCATTCAAATTATATCTTCATGGGCTCAACCCTCCCTATCTCTGCAACCTACTCCAACACTACAACAGAGACAAGTGGTCAGTTCATTTGTCTTCAGCCTCTTGTGTACCTCCCCCTCCCTTTTGACTGACCATGTTTTCAGCTATCTAGGCCCCATTTTGGAATTGCCCTTCCGCTTCTCTTCGTCCCTTTCTTCTTTGCAGACACTCATTAAAATTAAACTCTCTGACCAGGCATTTAGTCACTCCTACATTAAAGGTGCTGTATAAATGCAAGTTGACACTGTTCTTCTTCATGGTGATTCTTTTTCTGGTGTCATTCAACAAATCTCTAAATTTATTCAAGTTCACAACTTATCATGGTAGGATTTTAGCTCATGAATTCTGTGTTGTTCATCCAGCACGAGAACCATTAGATAACTGAACCCACCGGTAAAATCAGGCACATTATCCGTATCTGGTTGGAAAGAGGATTGGAGCCAGAAGAGGCCAAACAGTTAAGCTTTTACCACTTTTAAAAGTTTTCTTACCTCTCCCCTGCTGCAGACTCATGCCTGCTTCCCAATTGTAAGATCCCCATGGGATGGTCCTGACTGCTTATCTTTCCATCTCATCTCAGCAAGCAACCTCCAGACCGTGCAATTTTCCACCACTTTCCACAGGCTTTCCAGCCATAATGGTGAGAAGTAGCCTGGCCGATTCCAAATGGCGCCCTGGTGTTAAGATACCTTTGGCCTCATTTCTGGATCACAGGGTGAATTTCTAACTCCACTGCTACTCATCCGTCATGGCAGGAGGAAAACAGTCAGGTCTCGCCCCAGCCTGAGACCTGGGTGATGTTAACTATAGCTACATTGCAATGATTTCATCAGGAATCACTACTTGGCCCACAGGTGGCACAAGGATTTTAGGCGGTAGGATGTCATCATGAGAGAGCCAAAGGAATGGCTCACAGCATTGTTTAAGAGTCAGAGGCAGTTTTGAGGCGATTGTGCTTGGTAAGTGGGAGGGAAGCCCGGGGAAAGGGGAAGCATAAGATTTCCTCCTGGCCCACAAGGAAACCATCGAAAAATTTAAAAAGCAAAACTTACCTGCGCCTCTACTTGACATAATGCTGCCTGCCACCTGATTTCACCCGCGGGCCAGGTATTGAATGCCACTGCTGAGAGCCGCAGTTAAGAATAATGTCGTTGGATCCCAACATTGAAATATCCATGAGTCCTGCCTGCCTGTGGCGGGCAACCCTGACATTGCCAGATCTGGCCGTTAAAATGATTCTAAACATCAGGAATGTGGCCACCACTATTTTATTAACCATTTACCCTGTTCCTGTTGGTTGGCAGGGTTAAAATTTAGACTTTGTGGCCTAAAGGAACTCAACTGTATTTTACCATCAAAATATTACATTATACATTGCAACCTATAAAAATCCTGTCTTTATGATACACCATAGCATCCTACTCACCATAGGAGATCCACTAGTACCTGTATAAAATCATTGCATTTAATAGGCTGGATTTTACCGTAGGCAGACGGGACTTCGCCACCTACATAAAAGTCGGTGGCGAACCCGCTTCCGCCTAGCCCGGGGATCTGACCTGCATTTTATGGGTCCCCGGGCTTTAATTGTCCTGAAGCTGGACTCCACCTGCTTGAGGGAGGAGGTCCCACCTCACTGTGACTCTTAGACCCAGCAGCGCCACCAGGAGCAGTGGCCACTGCTGGGACTGCATCCCAGCCGATGCTATGGAGCCAGGGCTTCAGGTAAGTTGGGCTTGCCTTGCTGGGGGGGTGGAGGGTGATCGATCATGGCAGCAAGGCAAGGGTAGTCGTTTGTGGTGGGGGGTGGTGGGGGGGGCACCTTGGGGCCTGGGGGTGGGTTGGGAGGCAGGGGTGGCCCTCAATCGGGCACCCTGTGCCCGACTGCCATGGCACCCCCCTGGCTTGCAGAAAGGCCAGCAGCTATTGCTGGGCGACCTTTCATATCCCCAGCATGCCCGCTTGCCAGGGGTAAAATACTCATGGAGGCGGGCGAGGTCCCTTAAGTGGCCGTTGTGGCCACTTAAGGGCCTTGATTGGTCTCGAGCGGGCGGGCCATTTGCCCCCTGCCCGACCGCTGTAAAGTTGACCGGAGGCGGGAGCGGGGCGGGAAGGCCTCCCGGAGTCTCCCGCTCAATTTTATGCCACGTCACCATCCAAACCACTGGGGTGGCGTAAAAGTTAGCCCAATACGTGTTTGTATCCTTCTCGCTTCAGATACTGCACATGTACATGTCTGTGTCATACTTAAGAAATCTATTGACAATTAACCAGCATGATCGCTAATTTACTTGAACATGTATTGAGTCCAATCAGCCTCTCATTGGATGTTGATCTGTAGACTTCTGAGCTGCCAGTCAAATACTGCTTAACTCCTCTTCAAAAAGAGAAAGGCAAAAAAGACAGTCCCAGTTGTTAAATCATTGACTTATTGACTGAGGAAATTAAAACTATTCTTATTGGAAAATAGAGTAAGAGAGATAATTTTTTTTGAAGTAATAAGGAATAGTAAGTTGGATTTTGATAGTAAAGCCAAGAAAGAAGAACTGCAGGACATGGCTATAAATTGAAGGAGGCACAAGCTAAATAAAGCTTAAGATGCATCTACTTCAATTTAAGATTCATTAATTTGTGGAAAGAATCTGACAGTAAAATAGATCCTGTTGAAATGCTCAAAAGAAAATTGAATTAATTCCTGATTCAGCAGAGGAATATGGATTCTTGAGCAAAAAAAAATTCATACTGGTCAGATCAGGTCCTTAGAAAGAATCCAGATCACTGAGTAAAGTGGATAGATCGAAACCTTTACTCATGCTGACCTTTTTATGTTCTTACATTGGATCCTCTGTGGAACTGCACATGAGTTAATAGATACAGTATAAGTTTAATATCTGTGACATGTAGAAATGCACAGAAATCAGAAGTAACAATCAGGTCTAGGATTTAGAAAAATGTTGTGTGCCATGATGGATTTAGAGACAATAAAATAAATGCTGAAATAAATTTGATTGGTTCCTGGGAAATTCAAGCCTGTTAGAAAAGCATGACAGATCTTTTCTTTATGCATTAGAGACATTTAAAATGTAATGTTTCTCATATGCAAAACTTCTGTGATATTATAGATGTTGTCTACCAGCTGTAAGGTTCCTGTGTGAAATGTAAATGGAACAGTCTCAATTTATTTCCTACTGGGTGCTGGCCCACAATGCAAAACTATCCATAATTCGGTGCAACGTTGTCATTCTTACTTAGATAGGCAACAAGATTGATTAATGTGGGAAATAGATATTACCCTCATTCAATTGATAGCGCAGGCACTTTTGAGGAGCATAGATGGAGTTTAATCATACAGTAATAGCAGAGAAAAAGGCCATTTGCCCAATCAAATCTATACTGGTGGTTCACACATGGCCTACCTAATCTGAATGGCATCTCCTTCTTGCTCCGATATCTCTATAGTTCCATTGCTCAACAGACTACACCATACCCTCACTTGTGGGTGCTTACTGTTGATAACGGGTAGAATAACCTCCAGCACCAACATCTCTCTCCTCAGTGAGCAAGAACATAACAAAAATGTGTAAAATTAAATAATTAACTAAAAAGTAGGACTCTTGCAAAAAGATATCACAAGTACTGCCTCTTTGTGATTGTGCTAGGATGAGGCCAAAGAGCCACCACAATCTCAAGCATGGTGACTCACTTAAATAGCCAGGGTGGCCCGCGCCCCTCTCCACAATCTCGTAGGAAAGGGGGGAGGTGTTGGGGATAACTGAGGAGTGAACCAGGGTGTCGTGGAGGGAGCGGTCCCTTCAGAATGCTGAAAGGGGCGAGAAAAATGTGTTTCATGGTGGCATCATATTGGAGTCGGCAGAAATGGTGGAGGATGATCCTTTGATAACAAAGGCTGGTGGGGTGGAAGGTGAGGACAAGGGGAACCCTATTGCAGTTCTGGAAGGGAGGGGAAGGGGTGAGAGCAGAAGTGCGTGAAATAGATCGGACATGGTTGAGGGCCTTGTCCACCATGGTGGAGGGAAACATTGGTTGAGGAAAAAGGAAGACATATCAGAAGGGCTAGTGTGGAAGGTTGCATCATCCGAACAGATGCAACAGAGACAGAGAAACTTTGAGAATGGAATAGAGTCCTTACTGGAAGCAGGGTGTGAGGAAGTGCAGTCCAGGTAGCTGTAGGAATCCATGGGCTTATAGTGAATATTGGTTAATAGCCTATCCCCAGAAATGGAGATGGGAAGTTGAGGAAGGGAAAGGAAGAATCACAGATGAACCATGTGAAGGTGAGATTTTGGTGGGAATTGGAAACAAAGTCAATGAAATTTTCCACTTCAGGGAGAGAGCAGGAAATGACACCAATACAGTCATCAATGTACCAGAAGCAGAGGTGAGGGAAGGGGCCTGAGTAGGACTGGAACAAGGAATGTTCCATATATCCCACAAAAAGGCAGGCATGGCTAGGATCCATGCAGCTACCCATAGCAATACCTTTTATTTGGAGGAAGCCAGTGGAGTTGAGGGAGAAGTTGTTCAATGAGAGAACAAGTTCAGCCAGGTGGAGGAAGGTGGTGGTGGATGGGGATTAGTTGGGCCTCTGTTCTAGGAAGAGGCGGAGAGTTCTCAGACCATCCTGGTGAGGGATGGAGGTGTAGAGGGTTTGGAGATCCATGCTGAATAGGAGGCAGTAAGGACCAGGAAACTGGAAACTGTTGAAGTGGTGGAGAGCATTGGAAGTGTCATGGATATAGGTGGGAAGAGACTAGGCAAAGGGAGTAAAAATAGATTCGATATAGGAAGAAATCAGTTCTGTGGGGCAGGAACAGGTAGAAACAATGGGTCTACCAGGGCAGTCTTCTTTATGGATTTTTATGGTAGGAGGAAGTGTCGGAGAGTTGGCATTCGGTAGAGGTCGGTACGCCAGACTGCAATGGCAACACACTTGTCAGCAGGTTTGATGATGACGTTAGTGTTGATTCAACAGAGTTCGCCATTTCAATTCTTTATCCTGGGTGCAGAAGCTCAACGGGAGAGGATATTTTGCTTCTCTATGGTTCAAAGGGCTATGGACTGTACCCACGTTGTCATCAGAGCACGATCAGTTGAGAAAGTGGCATATATTAACATTATGGCCTTTAATGTTCAGCTGGTCTGTGACAGTGATCCTGTCACTGTGCATTATCCTAGCAGCTATCATGTTGCATTCATCAGGACACAGTCATCTGTTTTATTGCAGACCAGTGACAAGTATCCGGATCGTTTCTGGGAAATAAAGGATATTCTCTTCAAACTTGGCTCAGAGACCTCACTGTGAGGCTGAGGAGAGTGAGACCCATTTGGACATCAGTCATAATAGAGGATGTGGTTGAGATCCTGAGGGCACAATTCCACTGTTTGGTTAGGGCTGGTGGTTCTCAACAATAATCTGCAGCAAACATTTTCCATATTGTCATTGTTCGAGGCATCTTACCTAATTATGCTCTAGAGAGAGGGGTGCAGCTGCAGAAGGATAATGAATTACTTTGAGCAAGGGAGGAGGATCTTAATAGAGCAAGACAGCAACAGCATGCGGATGGATCAAATGGTTATCCTATGTCCCTCATCGTCATTTCAAAATTAATTCTCTCTCACTTCCAACACATACACAGTAGTCATATGCACACCAATGACCAACATCCTCATTAATGCAACTAGAGTAAAAACAAATAAATAAATATCAAGGAAATGTATTGCTTTATATTAAACATAAGACAAATATTGTAGTCAATCAGCCTCACAGTGCTTCTTTTTTATGCTTCTACATGGTCTAGTCATTGTACCAAACTGCGAGTTTCGTCTAATTGCCACCTGAGTCCAAAGTGCAGAGTTGATTGGCTGCTGCCTGTCATTTTGAGCCTCATGGGATTGAAATGTCTTCTGTCTTGAGAAGGACTAGCTGCACCTTCAGTGCTGATATATGGGCAACCTCTTCCTACTATTACACACAAAGATGTTCAGACAACTCCTCCATATCACAGTTCTTCTTCCCCCTCCCCTTTAACTTGCTCAAAACCTATTGCATTTCTAACCTTTGCCAGTTCTGATGAAAGGTCATCGACCTGAAACATTAACTATGTTTTTCTATCCACACCTGACCTGCTGGCATAACGATTCTGTGGAAAAACACTGGATCCTGGGAAGACCTGCCTGCCAAGCCACTAGTACTGAGCATATTCTACAAAGGGCTTGAATGGCAGAAAGGCAAACTGAATTGTGTCTATCACAACCATAAGTCTCCTAATGAGGCTTCCTTTGAAATGAATACCTAGGCCCTCCATGGTAGCAGTATGAGATGCCACAAGGGAAGCTGACAGTGCTCCAGAGGTCCTAAGTTATAGGGGTGGCCTCTACAAGTTTTCCTAGAGCTACCACATTTACCAAGGAATGCTGCAGTGAAGAGAAGCCCTCTCTAACGGTGATGCACATGCTGGAATTGGGCGATTCTAACTGAGCAGTAAGATGCAGCACAATGCAATAGTCTGCAGTGCCTGTATATGGGTGTGACGCTCTTTATCATCCTTCATTTGAAAACAGGACCCATATGGTTTGAGTCCTGAAGCTCTTCAACCAAGGCTCAATGTCTCTTGACACTCCAATTTGAAATGCCATTTTCCTTTTGTGTCTTGTCCTACGCTCTTCCTTCCTTAATGCACCCAATTGCTGCACTGGCACTGAGAATTGATGGTGTGTGCAAAGCACCAGCCAAAGTGGGTTGACTGGTCTTCTTCCATTGCATTGGGCATAATTGGCTGGGAATTGGCTATACGGAGCACAGAGATTAGTATGTGATCATAGAATAGACAAGGATAGCATACAATAGTATTCGGCTTATGGAAGGAAACTTTTCCTCTTAATGTCTCAGATGAAAAATAGCATTTAGATGTAAATATGTAGGTGTCATCTACCATGTACTTTGCTATCTCTAATGCCTTCTGCCATCAGCCAAGCCATGCTGGTGAGATCCTTCTCCTCATAGAGGGTCAACTCTTAAAGATTAGCAATGCCTCCTCCTGTGAATTGTCTTGTCTGACATTATCTGACATCTTATCTTACAACATAAATGCAGACAAAACTAAATGGGGAATTGAGAAGCAAAGTGAGAGATGGCATGTCAAACTGAAAGGCTCTTGATATACGAAGAGGGATGACACTGAAAGTTTCTGTCGGTATCATGAGTTGTTGTTACAGCAGTCTCTTACAGGGATACTGAAAAACTGAGATGAGCCTGGGTACTTCACTCTGTCTGAACTGGCAGCATGGCAAACAGAGTGACAATGGCTGTGCCAAAAGGACAACAGCACCACAGATTGTGCTGAAAAAAATGGCTGGTTTAGCAAGACTGGAGGTTTCCTGGAACTGCTGAGAGTCTAATGACCAAACACTATTCAATTGCGATATGTATTCACTCTCACTTAGCCCTTCCCTATTTTAATGAATAAGCATTTCAGATCAGTAGATTATAACATTTCAGGTTATAAATTCTCACATATGCAATGCACAACACACATTTATCTGCCAATGTACTTTGAGACCACACTGCATGTTTGAACTTCCTAGGCACTGCAAGCATGTATAAAGCTTTCACAAAATGTGAAACATGCCAGTGAATCACAAGTGTTGGTAATGTTGATGATCTAAATTATATAATAGCAGAGTTAGCTTTTATTTCCTAGGATTAATGATTCAGAAGGTTGGCTGTTAAAAATACATAAAAATAAATCTTTTCTCAAACTTGTTTGGAGAAATACATGAAAATCAAGATCAACTTATTGAATGGATCCTATTCATGTCTACATAAGTTGGCTGAGTGTCAGGAAACAGAGAGCAGTTATTTTTCAGACTGGAGGAAGGTATATAATGGGGTTCCCCAGAGGTCAGTACTAGGACTTTTGCTTTTCTTGATCTATATTAACGTCCTTGATTTGGGTGTGCAGGGCAGAATTTCAAAGTTTGCAGATGACAAAAAACTTGGAAGTATTGTGAACCATGAGGATAGTGATAGACTTCAAGAGGACATAGGCTGGTAGAATGGGTGGACACGTAACAGATGAAATTTAATGCAGAGAAGTGTGAAGTGATACATTTTGGGTGGAATAATGAGAAGAAGTAATATAAAATACAGGATACAATTCTAAAGGAAGTACAGCAGCAGAAGGTCCTGGGGGCATATGTGCACTGATTGTTGAAGGTGGCAGGACAGTTGAAAAAGTAATTAATAAGGCATACATAATTCTGGGTTTTATAAATAGAGGCATAGAGTACAAAAGTAAGGAAGGTATGGTTAACCTTTATAAAACACTGGTTCGGCCTCAAGTGGAGTATTTTGTCCAATTCTAGGCATTGCACTTTAGGAAGGATGCAAAGGTATTAGAGTAGGTGCAGAAAAGGTTTACAAGAATGATTCTGGGGAGGGACTTCAATTCTGTGGATAGATTGGAGAAGCTGGTGCTGTTCTCCTTAGAGAAGGTTGAGAGGAGATTTGATGGAGGTGATCAAAATCATGAGGGGTCTGGACAGAGGTGATAGAGTGAAACTCTTTCCATTAGCAGAAGAGGCGAGAAACAGAGGACACTGCTTTAAGGTGAATGGGCAAAGAACCAAAGGTGACAGAAGGAAAAACTTTTTTACACAGCGAGTGGTTAGGATCAGGTCAAAACAGTGTTCTGCCCTAAAGGGGATTTCATTGCTGTTTTGGGAAAGTTGAGTCAGAATGAGCTATGGTTTTCATCACACTGCACACAAGTAATGCAAGGAAACTTGTGACAGTTCTCCCCAGGTCAGGTGGTAGCTGATTTAAGTCTACATTTACACATAATTCATATATTCCCCTTTATACTAGGAAATAAATTTGAATATCACCTGAATGCACTTTCGAAGCCACTGAGGTAATTTCTTTGGGTCACCACCCACGAGACAACAGTGGACTGTAACAATAGCAAATGGTAAATTACCTTTTTTAATAGATTACTATCAGTTCTTTTTTGTTTGTGTGGTGCTTCATGAACATAGATTATGATAATTTGGAGCAGGTCTATTTCATTAACAATTAAAACAGTCCTTTCTGATCAGAAAGAAAGATTGGGGCTCAGAATGAAGTTTTAAACACCCACAAACATGACTACTGGGGCTGAATTTTATCAGCGGGCTGCGCTCCGCGGTGGCGCGCTGTGAAAGCGGCGGCCTTTCAACATGGAAGTGCCGCCGCCGAGCCCCTGCGATGTTACGTGCGGGGGCTCATTTAAATAGAGGGGGCGGAGTGGCTGAAGGGTGCGAGTTGCGTCTGATTAGCCATAAAATCGGCAGGTAAGTTCATTTGAATGTTAATTATCCTCATTTTAATATTGTAATGAAAGCTCTGCCGCCTCACCGTGGCCTCGCCACCGCTGGTAATATCTGTTGGGGCCTTCTCAGTGTCGTGGGTCGAGACGGGCTGCTCCCAGTAACATTTTACAGGCCTCCCTGCAGCGACCCATGTTGCCGAGGGGCTGATAAAACACAGCCTTTGGTTATGTTTCTACACAGGGAAATGTTAACAGACTGCCAGGAATGTAATCTGAGGCTCAAAGGTAAAGGAGGAATGAAAATATGAAGTAAATTTGGTTTAAAAAGCTGCAATATTGTGTCAGGTTTAATAAGTACCGCATCAATTAATACTTGACTTTTAATGTGGATAATTGCTGATTATTTTCACTATCTTGAATAGGTAGAATACTTTGTACATGCTTATGCTGTCTTCTCAGCTATCTTCTTAGAATACAGGATTCTAATATGTTTTAATGCCTGCTCTTGAGTCAATTAGCTCATTTTAGTTAACCACATTACTGTGTAAAATTTTAATACATAAAACTGCACCAATAGGAAACTTCTTTAGTAATGTATTTAAAAAAGAATTCTGTTATGGCACACAATGAACTTCATTTTGCTTTCTAACAATGCATCAGCATTGGCATGTCTGATTTTGTGCATTTATTAATGTTACGAAGCAGAGCTTCGTACTGGTAAATAAATAAATATTTGTTACTTTGCATGGATTTCAGACACGCTTTCATGGTCATTTTTGATGGATGAACTAAGACGGGCTAAATGACTTTCCTCATTTGTAATTTTCTTGTGATCATGATACCAGAACTCTGTGAGAAACTGGTAAACAGCTTCTGCTAGATAGATGTTGGGAAGCAATAAATGCTTAGATCTGCTCAGAGCCAAAGATTTTGTGTATTGGAGATAATGGGTTTATGTGATTCCTTGAAAACACTTGGAGATTAATCCTTTCTCTCACCAGTTCAGAAAGCATATGAAATGATAATCATGATATGTGACATGAGTTTAATACCAGCCCTTTCTTTAAGCAAATATTTTTGACCAGGTTTGAAGGTATAGATATCCTTGATAGGTACACTGAAATGTGCTGGAAGGTTAATGAAATGCTTGAATCCAACTGAATTAATAACTTTCGACTAATGATAACTGAGAATTTAATGCTGGTGTTTTATGGCAAGCACACAAAGCATGTCTGGGAAATGTTTAATATCCTGGAAGGATATTGCAAAATCACTTCTCTAGGAATATTAATGAGAAAATATAAAGAAGCAAACATATGGATGGCCATTAAGAAGAAAAAAAATCAGCTCATAATTTTTCTATCAGAGTACTTTAAATCTGTGTGTAAAACAAAGCAGAACCAGGCACACAGTGCACATTTAAACCCTGAGCCATCACATAAGGAAACTCGAGGCATAGCAAGCTATTAATGGTATATAAAAATAAACGATCAAATATTATTGAAATAAAAAGAAATGTATTACTCAGCATCCACATTTATAAATTGTTGCAGCTCAGCAGCTCACACATAAAACAAGAGATGAACCATTTCATCTTTGATAAAACCTAAAGTGATCCAACTAAAAGAGAATTGTTAACCCTGAATTGGGAGGATTGTCAATTCGTGAAAGATGATCAGAAAACAGCAAAGATATTTAGTAAGTACTTTACATCAGTCTTTACTAAAGAGAAGGATATGGGAGAGGAGGTGAATCTTAGAATGCTTGAGAGTGAGAAGAGTGATATTGTGAAGGATAAAGGGAAAACTTTAGATCAGTTAGCTGAAAGGAAACAAAGCCGTTAGCCCCAATAGGATATTTCCTGGGATAATTGATAATAGTCGGAGACTGGAGACAGAGCGAGAGAGAAAGAGAAGAGCACGGTGGGAGCGGAGGTTTAAAAAGCGCGTCAAAAGCCCAGATTCGGAGACCAGAGAGTGAGAGAGAGAAAGAGAGAGGAGCAGAGGAAAATCGAAAAGTGACATCAGGATGACGTCACAATCGACAGTGAGATCAGGGAAACAGCGAGCCCCCGGGGTAAGAACACAGGTAAGCTTTTAATTTAATTTAAATCAAACATAGCATAACACTTGATCAATTTATTAGTAACTGAAAGTAAAGAGAAAGGTAAGGTAAGTGTTTTTTATATAAGTAGTGTTTTTTTAGGAAATCAAGGTCCCCAGTGCAAATAATCTCTAATTTTTGTGTAATTTAGTTTTTTTTAGAGATACAGCACTGAAACAGGCCCTTCGGCCCAACGAGTCTGTGCCGACCATCAACCACCCATTTATACTAATCCTACACTAATTCCATATTCCTACCACATCCCCACCTGTCCCTATATATTTCCCTACCACCTACCTATACTAGGGGCAATTTATAATGGCCAATTTACCTATCAACCTGCAAGTCTTTGGCATGTGGGAGGAAACCAGAGCACCCGGAGGAAACCCACGCAGACACAGGGAGAACTTGCAAACTCCACACAGGCAGTACCCAGAATTGAACCCGGGTCGCTGGAGCTGTGAGGCTGCGGTGCTAACCACTGCGCCACTGTGCCGCCCTTAATTTAAGGGAGTAAATTAAGAGTAACTCATGGCAGAGCAGCTCGGCAGTGTAGAGTGCTCCTCCTGTGCAATGTGGGAAGTCAGGGACACTTCCAGCGTCCAGGGCGAACACGTGTGCAGAAAGTGCCTCCAGCTGCAGCTACTCAAAATCTGCATTTCGGATCTGGAGCAGCGGCTGGGTACACTGTGGAGCACCAGCGAGGCTGAGATCATCGTGGATAGCACATACAGGGAGGTGGTCACACCGCAGGTAAAGACTGCAAAGGCAGAAAGAGAATGGGTGACCGCCAGGCAGAGTAGAAGAACTAGGCAGGTAGTGCAGGAGCCCCTGGGTTCATCTCCCTCTCGAACAGATTTTCCACTTTGGATACTGTTGGCGGAGATGGCTTCTCAGGGGTATGCAGCAAGAGCCAAGTATGTGGCACCACGGGTGGCTCAGCTGCACAAGAGGGGAGGAAAAAGAGTGGGAGAGCTATAGTGATAGGAGATTCTATCATGAGGGGTACAGATAGACGTTTCTGTGGCTGCAAACATGACTCCAGGATGGTATGTTGCCTCCCTGGTGCTAGGGTCAAGGATGTCACGGAGCAGCTGCAGGACATTCTGAAGGGATGGGGGTGGGGAACAGTCAGAGGTTGTGGTTCACATTAGTACCAACGACATAGGTAGAAAGAGGGATGAAGTCCTGCAATAAGAATTTAGGGAGCTAGGTAGCAGATTAAAAAGCAGGACCTCAAAGGTTGTAATCTCTGGATTACTTCCAGTGCCACGAGCTAGTGAATATAGGAATAGGAGGATAGAGCAGATGAATGCGTGGCTGAAGAGATGGTGCAGGAGAGAGGACTTTAGTTTCCTGGATCACTGGGTCTGTTTCTGGCGAAGGTGGGACCTGTACAAGTCGGACGGGTTGCACCTGAACTGGATCGGGACCAACATCCTTGCTGGGAGGTTTGCTAGTGCTTTTGGGAAAGGGTCTAAAATAATTTGGCAGGAGATGGGATACAAATTGGAGGTACAGTAGGGGGTGATGCACAGCCAAATGTAGAAGAGAAACTAAGTCAATCTGAAAGGCAGAGCAAATATAGACCTGTTAAGGCACAAGTGAATAACGCAAGGCTGAATTACATCTATTTTAACACAAGGAGTCTGACAAGTAAGGTAGATGAATTGAGGGCATTGATTAACACATGGGAGTATGATATTATTGCTATCACAGAGACATTTTTGAGGGTAGGGCAGGACTGGCAGCTCAACATTCTAGGGTACAGAATCTCAAGGCATGACGGGGCTGGGGCGGATGGGGGGTGGTGTAAAAGAGGAGGTGGCATTGCACTATTGATCAAAGAGTCAATTACTGCAGTAAGGAGGAATGATATTTTGGAAGGTTCCTCAAATAAGGCCATATGGGTAGAACTTAAAAACAAAAAAGGGGCAAACACTGTGCTGGGAGTGTACTACAGGACTTCCAACAGTCAGGGAGAGATAGAGGAGCAGATATGTAGCAAACCTCAGAGAAGTATAAAAATAATAGGGTAATAATAATAAGGGATTTCAACTTCCCCAATATTAATTGGGATAGTCTTAGAGCAAAAGGCTTAAAGGGGACGGAATTATTAAAGTGCATCCAGGAGAGCTTTTTGAGCCAGCACGTAGAAAGTCCTGCAAGAGAAGGGGCGGTACTAAAACTAATCTTAGGGAATGAAGCCGGACAAGTGGTAGAAGTGTCAGTGGGGGTGCATTTCGGGGACAGTGACCATAACTGTAAGATTTAAGATAGTTATGGAAAAGGACAAAGATGGACCATAAATAAAGGTATTGAATTGGGGGAAGGCCGATTTCAATATGATAAAACAGGAGCTGGTCAAAGTGGACAGGGAGCAGCTACTTGTAGGAAAGTCTACATCAGACCAGTGGGAGTCATTCAAAAAGGAAATAGTGAGGGTTCAGGGCCAACATGTTCCCTAAAAGGTGAAGGGTAGGACCAACAAGTACAGGGAAGCCTGGATGTCAAGGGATATAGAGGATTGGATCAGGAAAAAAAAGGAGGCTTATGGCAGATTCAGAGTGCTGAAAACAGCACAGGCCCTTGAGGAGTATAGAAAACATAGGCGGTACTTAAAAAAGTAATTAGGAGAGCGAAGAGGGGGCATGAAAAAACACTGGCGGGCAAAATAAAGGAAAATCCCAAGGTGTTTTATCAGTATATTAAGGGCAAGAGGATAACCAAGGGAAGAGTAGGGCCCATTAGAGATCAAAGTGGCAATCTGTGTGTGGAGCCGGAGGACGTAGGTGAGGTTTTAAATGATTACATTTCATCAGTGTTCACTATGGAGAACGACAATGTAGGTGTAGAGATCAGGGAGGGGGATTGTGATATACTTGAACAAATTAGCATTGAAAGGGAGGAGATATTAGTGGTTTTAGCGGGCTTAAAAGTAGATAATTCCCCAGACCCAGTTGAGATGTATCCCAGGCTTTGTGAAGCAAGGGGCAGGGGCTCTGACACAAATTTCCAAATCCTCTCTGGCCACAGAAGAGGTGCCAGAGGACTGGAGGACAGCGAATGTGGTACCATTATTCAAGAAGGGTAGCAGGGATAAAGCAGGTAATTACAGGTCGGTTGTAAGGGAAACATCAGTGGTAGGGAAACTATTGGAAAAAATTCTGAGAGCCAGGATTAATCTCCACTTGGAGAGGCAGGGATTAATCATGTATAGTGAGCATGGCTTTGTCAGGGGGAGATCATGCCTAACTAATTTGATCGAATTTTTGAGGAGGTGACTAGGAAATAAAGGCATGTATCCCATATGCCTTCCTAACCACCTTGTCTACCTGTGTTGCTGCCTTCAATGATCTGTAAACAAGTACAGCAAGGTCCCTCTGACTCTTTGTACTTCGTAGGATCCAATTTGCCAAATTGCCGTGGATCCCATGGGCTCTTACCTTCTTGACCAATCTCCCATGCGGGACCTTATCAAAAGCCTTACTGAAGTCCATTTAGACTACTTAAACTGCTTTACCTTCATCTACACATCTAGTCACTTCCTCAAAAAATTCAATCGTTAATTAGAAACGATCCCCCCCTAACAAAGCCATGCTGGCTATCCCTGATTAACCCCTGCCTCTCCAAGTGGAGATTAATCCTGTCCCTCAGAATTTTTCCAATAGTTTCCCACCCACTGATGTTTGACTCAGCAGCCTGTAATTACCTGCTTTATCCCTACTACCCTTCTTGAATAATGGTACCACATTTACTGTCCTCCAATCCTCTGGTACCTCTCCTGTTGGCCAGAGGGGATTTGAAAATTTGCGTCAGAGCCCCTGCTATCTCCTCCCTTGCCTCACATAACAGCCTGGGATACATCTCATCTGGGCCTGGGGATTTATCTACTCTTAAGCCCGCTAAAACAGCTAATACTTCCTCCCTTTCAATGCTAATATGTTCAAGTATATCACAATCCCCCTCCCTGATCTCTATATATACAGCGTCGTTCTCCCTGGTGAATACAGATGAAAAGTAATCATTTAAAACCTCACCTATGTCCTCCGGCTGCACACAGATTGCTACTTTGGTCCCTAATGGGCCCTACTCTTTTCCTGGTTATCCTCTTGCCCTTAATATATTTATAAAATTAGGGACTGGCAAGAAATGCTGGCCTAGCCGTAGCGCCCACATCCCATGAACTAATAAAAAAAATAGGGTAGTTATAATGGAGGACTTTATTATTATTAAGTATTATCCAAACATAGACTGGGATAGTAGTAGTGTAAGGGGCAAGAGTCCCTAGAGTGTGTTCAGGAAATTTTCTACAGCAGTATGTTTCTAGTCCAATGAGAAAGAAGGTACTGCTAGACCTGGTTCTTGGGAATGAGGTGGACCAAGTGGATCAAGTATCAGTAGGAGAACATTTAGGGGGCAGTGATCATTGTATCACAAGGTTTAGGCTGACTGTGGAAAAGGACAAAGTACAATCCAGAGTAAGAATAATTAACTAGGGGGAAAGCCAACTTCAATGGAGCTGGGGTGAATAAATTGGAGCCAAAAGTTGGCAGGAAACCTGGTAGCTGTACAATGGGCTACCTTCAAAGAAGAAATAGTTCGGACACAGTCAAGGTACGTTCCCTGGAAGACGAAAGGTAGGGCAAACAAATCCAGAGCTCCCTGATGACAAAAGAGGTAGAGATTAAGATAAGGAAGAAAAAGTGCTTATGACAGATGCCAGGTAGAAAATACTACTGAGAACCAGGCTGAATATTGAATGTCCAGAGGGGAAGTGAATAAACAAATAAGAGAAGTAAAGAGAGAGCATGAAAAAAGATAGGCAGCTAGCGTTAAAGGAAATCCCAAAGTTTTCGATAGACATATAAATAGTAAAACAATGTAAAAAGGAGGAGTAGGGTGTATTAGGGACCATAAAGGGAATTTACACTTGGAGGCAGAGGGCATAGCTAAGGGACTAAATGACTACTTTGCATTTGTCTTTACCAAGGAAGGAGATGCAACCCAGGCAATGTTCAAAGAGGAGGTAAGTCATACACTAGAAGGGTTTAAAATTGATAAAGAGGAAGTATTAGATAGACTGTCTGTACTTAACGTAGATAAAGCACCAGGACCAGATGAGATGCTTCCAAGGATACTGAGAGAAGTGAGGGTGGAAATTGCAAAGGCACTGGCCATAACTTTTCAGTCTTCCTTAGACTCAGGGGTGGTGCCAGAGGACTGGAAAATTGCAAACGTTACACCCTTGTTCAAAAAAGGGTGTAAAGATAAGCCCAGCAACTACAGGCCAGTCAGTTTAACTTCGATGGTGGGGAAACTGCTAGAAAAAATAATACGGGACAAAATTAATAGTCACATGGACATATGCGGATTAATTAAGGAAAGCCAGCATGGATTTCTTAAGGGAAATCATGTTTAACTAACTTGATGGAGTTTTTTGAAGAGATAACAGAGAGAGTTGATGAGGGTAATGTTGTTGATGTGGTGTACATGGACTTCCAAAAGGTGTTTGATACAGTGTCACACAACAGACCTGTGAGCAAACTTGTAGGTTATGGATTAAAAGGGATGGTAGCAACATGGATATGGAATGGCTGAGTGACAATAAACAAAGAGCAGTGGTTAATGGATGTTTTTCAGGCTGGAGGAAGGTTTGTAGTGGAGTTCCCCATGGGGTCAGTATTGGGACCTTTGCTTTTCCTGATATATATGTTAATGACCTAGACCTTGGTGTATAGGGCACAATTTCAAAGTTTGCAGATGGTAGTAAACTTGGAAGCATTGTGAACTGTGAGGAGGATAGTGTAGAACTCCAAGAGGGCATAGACAAGTTGGTGGAATGGGCAGACAGGTGGCAGATGAAGTTCAATGCAGAGAAATGTGAAGTGATTCATTTCAGTAGGAAGAACATGGAGAGACAACATAAAATAAAGGGTACAATTCTAAAGGGGGTGCAGGAGCAGAAGTGCTTAAGTTATTATGTGTGCATAAGTTATTGAAGGTGGCAGGGCAGGTTAATAAAGCAGACTGTATCCTGGGCTTTATTAATAGGGCATAGAGTACAAGAGTAAGGATGTTGTGTTGAACTTATATAAGACACTAGTTTGGCCTCAGCTGGAGTATTGCGTCCAGTTCTGGGCACTGCACTTGAAGAAGTTGGAGCGGGTACAGAAAAGATTCACGAGACTAGTTCCAGGGATGAGGAACTTCAGTTATGAAGATAGATTGGAGAAGTTAGGGCTGTTTTCCTTGGAGAAGAAAAGGCTGAGAGGTGATTTGATAGAGGTATTCAAAATCATGATGGGTCTGGACAGAGTAGACAGAGAGAAACTGTTCCCACTTGTGAAAGGATCGAGAATGAGGGGGCACGGACTTAAAGTATTTGGTAAGAGAAGCAAAAGTGACATGAGGAAAAACTTTCTCACGCAGAGTGGTTAAGGTCGGGAATGTGCTGCCTGAGAGAGTGGTGGAGGCAGGTTCAATTGAAGCATTCAAAAGGGAATTAGACTGTTATATGAAAAGGAAGAAAGTGCAGGGTTACGGGGAGAAGGTGAGGGAATGGAGCTGAGTAAATTGCTCTTTCAGAGAGCGGAGTGGGCCGAATGGCCTCCTTCTTCACTATAAAAATTCTGTGATTCTGTGTCTGTTGCAGACACGAAAGCTTTTTGCTGACATCTGATCCATTCCCATTGAAGAGGCTGGAAATCAGGGAGCTGCTGGTGGCCAGGGAGAGAGAAAAATAAACGTCCTTCAGACATTATACCATCCATCACATAAAGTGAGCATATCAAGTTTGAACGAATATCAGCAGTGGGGATTGTATCATTAAAAGTGACCTTGAAGCTGTCATGTTGTTGTAAAAACCCAAATAGTTCATAAATATTCTTTAGACAAGTAAACCTATTATCCTCACCCAGTCTGGCATATATTTCGACTCCAGTCCAAAACTGACCTGGTTGACAATTTGGGCCAAATTTTCCCTGTCCTGTGGAGACAGGTTTGGAGGTGGGACGAGGAGCAAATTTATGAAATCTCATTTCGGGGAGCTGCCTCAAAACATTCCCTCCTCTGAGTTTTTAATTCCCTGCCCGCCCCCCCCGCCCGCCACAGGAGTCACGGGTGCCAGAGGACCACGGCTGCGGCCACAGGCCATCCTGTGGAGTGGTTCCTGCTCCACACTGATGGCCTGGCAACTGTGGCCACACTTACATTTAACAAGCGAAGATATGTTCAGAGGGCTCCTCCATCTTGAGGCATGCTTGCTGTCTCCTACCTACAATGGCAGTGCCCACCTCTCCTGCTGGAGCTGCTGGCCACCCACAGCCACGGGCACTCCAATTGGTCCTCCCGCCTGTGAGCCCACCTGCCATCCCTAATTGGACAGGGATCCCAAAGGCGGACTTTTAATTGGCCGCCTCTGGGAAGATTGTTCAGGCGGGCGGGATTCGGCACCATCAGAATCTCCATACGGTTCCCATGCCCAAGAATCATTTGAAAGGAGAAGATTCTGCCCTTTAACTGCCCCTTAAAGTGGCCAGGCAAGCACTCTATTGTAACAAACCATTTCTTACCCCTGAAATAATCAAGAGTGCCAAGCCTGCTATACTCTCAGCACAGTGGCGCAGTGGTTAGCACCGCAGCCTCACAGCTCCAGGGACCCAGGTACGATTCTGGGTACTGCCTGTGTGGAGTTTGCAAGTTCTCCCTGTGTCTGCGTGGGTTTTCCCCGGGTGCTCCGGTTTCCTCCCACAGCCAAAGACTTGCAGGTGATAGGTAAATTGGCCATTGTAAATTGCCCCTAGTGTAGGTAGGTGATTGGGAATATGGGATTACTGTAGGGTTAGTATAAATGGGTGGTCGTTGGTTGGCACAGACTCGGTGGGCCGAAGGGCCTGTTTCAGTGCTGTATCTCTAAATAAAAAATAAATAAACTGCTTTGCCTGTGCTGGGATGAGGGAGCAGTACCACAGGACATGCGCGATGCCAATATCATCACCCTCTATAAGAACATGGGTGACCGCGGTGACTGCAACAACTACCGTGGAATCTCTCTGCTCAGCATAGTGGGGAAAGTCTTCGCTCGAGTCGTTTTAAACAGACTCCAGAAGCTAGCTGAGCATATCTACCCTGAGGCAAAGTGCGGCTTTCGAGCAGAGAGATCCACCATTGACATGCTGTTCCCCCTTCGCCAGCTACAGGAGAAATGCCACGAACAACCCTTCTACGTTGCTTTCATAGATCTCACCAAAGCCTTTGACCTCGTCAGCAGACGTGGTCTCTTCAGACTACTAGAAAAGATCAGATGTCCACCAAAGCTACAAAGTATCACCTCATTCCATGACAATATGAAAGGCAGAATTCAGCATAGCGGTGCCTCATCAGACCCCTTTCCTATCCTAAGTGGCATGAAACTGGGCTGTGTTCTCGCACCTACACTGTTTGGGATCTTCTTCTCCCTGCTGCTCTCACATGCGTTCAAGTCTTCAGAAGAAGGCAGGTTGTTCAACCTTGCCCGTCTAAGAGCGAAGACCAAAGTACGGAAAGTCCTCATCAGGGAACTCCTCTCTGCTGACGATGCTGCATTAATATTCCACACAGAAGAGTGTCTGCAGAGACTCATCGACAGGATTGCGGCTGCCTGCAACGTAATCGGCCTAACCATCAGCCTCAAGAAAATAAACATCATGGGACAGGAGGTCAGAAATGCTCGATCCAACAATATCGGTGACCATGCTCTGGAAGTGGTTCAAGAGTTCACCTACCTGGGCTCAACTATCACCAGTAACCTGTCTCTTGATGCAGAAATCAACAAGTGCATGGGAAAGGCGTCCGCTGCTATGTCCAGACTGGCCAAGAGGGTGTGGGAAAATGGCGCACTGACATGGAACACAAAAGTCTGATTGTTTCAAGCCTGTGTCCTTAGTACCTTGACCTATGGCAGCGAGGCCTGGACAATGTATGCTAGCCAAGAGCGACATCTCAACTCATTCCATCTTCGCTGCCTCCGGAGAATCCTTGGCATCAGGTGGCAGGACCGTATCTCCAACGCAGAAGTCCTCGAGGTGGCCAACATCCCCAGCATATACACCCTACTGAGCCAGAGGCGCTTGAGATGGCTTGGCCATGTGAGCCGCATGGAAGATGGCAGGATCCCCAAGGACGCATTGTACAGCGAGCTCGTCACTGGTATCAGACCCACCGGCCGTCCATGTCTCCGCTTTATAGACGTCTGCAAACGTGACATGAAGTCCTGTGACATTGACCACAGGTCGTGGGAGTCAGTTGCCAGTGATCGCCAGAGCTGGCGGACAGCCATAAAGGCGGGGTGTGTAACAGCCCCGACAACCGATTTTATCTGCAGCGCCTGTGGAAGAGTCTGTCACTCTAGAATTGGCCTTTATAGCCACTCCAGGCGCTGCTCCACAAAGCACTGACCACCTCTAGGCGCTTACCCATTGTCTCTCGAGACATGGAGGCTAACGAAAGAAGAAGAAGAAGACTATATATTTTTTTCTTGTTGTTCCTACCAGATCTTCATGTCTCTCTCGAGCAGCAGCCACAGCCACTTGGACCAGGGGTCGGGACCATAGCTGCAGGACGCTCAAGTTTGTCAATGACACAAAGATTAGTGTTGTAATAAGTAGTGCAGATGGGAACATAAGATTACAAAGAGATATTGATAGATTGGGTGAATGGGCAAAACTGTAGCAGGTGGATTTCAAGATAGATAAGTGTCATGTGACCCATTTTGTTCCAAAAAGGATAGATCTGAGTGTGATTTAAATGGTGTAAAGCTACGAACAGTGAGGGTCCAAAGAGATTTAGGGTGTACATGTACAAAGATTATGAAAATGTTATGAAGCAGAGCTTCAGACTGGTAAATAAATAAATATTTGTTACTTTGCACGGATTTCAGAAATGCTTTCATGGTCATTCTTGATGGATGAACTAAGACAGGCTAAATGACTTTCCTCATTTGTAATTTTCTTGTGATCATACCAGAATTCTGTGAGAAACTGGTCAACAGCTTCTGCTATAAAGATGTTGGGAAGCAATAAATGCTTCGAGCCGCTCAGAGCTAAGATTCTGTGTATTGGAGACAATGGGTTTATCTGATTCCTTGAAAACAGAATACCCGACCTGAAGAGATTAATCCTCTCTCTCACCAGTTCAGAAAGCATATGAAATGATAGTTACAATACCAGCCCTTTCTTTAAGCAAATATTTTTGACCAGTTTTGAAGGTATAGATATCCTTGATAGGAACACTGAAATGTGCTGGACCTGTAGTTGCGCTCCAGTTTCCTAGTGATTGGTCCAACCAGGAGACAGACCTATGGCCACTGTTCCCTCTAACATTCCTCTGTTGTGAGCAGCCTGTTTGTGCATTGCGCAGTACATTCTGGATTGATGCATGGCTGCACAACCTGCACAGCTTAAAGGGAAAGTTACTTGTGTGGGACCTGCTTGTTGCACTAGTATATTCTGGATTGCTGCATGGCTGAGCACCCATACAGCATAGAGGGAATATTGCCTATGCTGATGAGTCCTCCATACCTCTGTCATTTTTTGGGATTGCATGTGACTACGCAGGAGGAAGTGGGTCATGGGAGGGAGGCACCACAAAAGCACTGGCAAAGGGGATTAGGCATCATCACAGCTTGACAGATGCCAGGCTGCATCTCGGCCACATGCCACCTTCTTTCACAGCTCACTCCCATTAACTCCCCTGACAGTGGATGTAAGGAAGAGCTAAATAGGAAACCCCAGCAGGGGACGAGGGGTTGCCACTAGCAGATCTGTCCTGTTGTTCTTTTTGCAAAGTATTAATATCTCCCTCTTTCCACTGTCAGGACAAGCAGGCCCAGGGATACTTCACAGACTGGCGGAGGAATTCTAGACATATGGCTTCTCTCGAAAGCTGAGGGGGAGGCACTGGCGTTAGCGGGTACTCAGGGCGGCCGCTCAATAGCAGATGGTGAGACTGGAATCTCCATGCAAGAGTGTGAGGATTATCTTCAATTGACATCCAACATACTTCTGGAGATCCATATCATGCATGGATATCATGACGAGATCTGCACAGCCTAGCCCACGCATATTTGTGTTCTCTCTTGCAGATCGATGTCCACAGGAGACTCCATCAGAAGGCAGACAGCAGTCAACCTCTGAGGAGGAGGAGTCAGAGGATGCACTGTCACATGACTCTCCTGCCCCTTCCACCAGGGCAGATACCTTCACCTCAGTGGGTTTACGCTTGGCTTTAGAATCAGGGTCACAAGCTCGTGAGAGCTTACACCTGAGCAGCTGGCTGAGGCTGTGACAGCTGAGGCCTCTGACAGTCACAGGACTGTGGGTGACCAGTGTTGTGTGATCGCCTTTAAGAGAGATGTCCCTTTAAGATCTTAGTATGCTAATGAGCTAAGTACCAGGATACAGTCATGTGACTACAAACCAAAGCCTCTCTGTCCTGTAACACACAGAGTAAGTAAGTGTGGTTTGTCCCACTCATCGCGAAGTTGTCCTGCATTTCAAGACCTGTGCAAGGGGTGCGGTGCAAAAGGACACTGGGCCCACCTATGCAACAAATCTGGTGTCAGAGACGCAGCCAGAAGTCACAGTAGGACATAGACAAACAGAAGACAGGTGCAGCAACAGGGCAATAGCAGCAAGGAGAGTTCCAGAGACCTGCATAAATGCAAGCCGATACACAAAGTCCAGAGCGAAACAGACCTGAGACAAGATTCAGAGAGGAGTGATTCTCAGCCAGAAGATGATAAGGTGTTTAACATTGTGCACATGACATATCATGTTGATGAAGTCAAACAACTGGAAGCTTTTGCTCCCATTAGCATCACGTGCCCAAAGAAAGCTGTCAAACATACACTCACGGTTAAGATTGACACTGGAGCTAGTGCAAATCTCCTACCAGTCCGAATCCTGAAGGATATGTACCGAAGTCACTGGAAATCAATGATACAACTGACAACTGCCAAGTTATCTGCATACAGTAGGTCATCCATCTCTTGCTGTGGCACACTAACAATGCAATGCAGCTATGGCAGGTTGGCATGGAAACCACAAATATTCTACCTGGTAGATACGAGCAGGACTACCAGCGTGTAAGCACCTCAACATCATAACTATCCATGAGGTCACCAAGGTACCCATTACAGCAGAAGAGACTAAAGGTATCCGCATTGAGTCACAGTTCCTCAAAAGAGTGATGCCCTTTTAAGATCTTAGTATATTAATGAGCTAAGTACCAAGATGTAGTCATGTGCCTACAAGCCAGAGTCACTCTGCACCTGTAATACCCAGAGTAAGGTTCTGTAAATAGTTTGCTTTGTACTGTATGTAGTAGATTAGTTGTAATAAACCTTTTTGAGATCTTCAACATAACTGGACTCCATCAGACAACATAAAGAACCCATTACAACCAGGCCCATGCTGAGCCCCAGGCTGATGACAAGCCTCTGATGTCAACATCACAAGGCAGGCTGGAGTTGCAGAGAGAGGTAAGGCGACATTTGGCAGAGATAGCAGGGCCCATGTGCAGCCATGAGCGGGCGATGGAGGAGTCCATCCATGCAAGGCGTGTGAGCATATGGCTTCCTCCATCGAGACGTTGTTGAGCCTCATGGACAGCTAGATCCCACAGATGCATACAGACTTGCACACCATCACCTTGGTCATGAGCTCAAGGCAGTAGTGACAAGGCGAGAGAAGGACGAGATGCTTGGAGGCT
The DNA here is from genome assembly GCF_036365525.1 of Heterodontus francisci. Classification (NCBI taxonomy): domain Eukaryota; kingdom Metazoa; phylum Chordata; class Chondrichthyes; order Heterodontiformes; family Heterodontidae; genus Heterodontus; species Heterodontus francisci. Next base: position 78,719,259 of record NC_090382.1, on the reverse strand, counting down.
TCTCCAGCACCTTGCCCTTCTTTGGTCAGCAGGGAGGTTCAAATGAGCCTTGAAAGGAAGGAGGAGAGGCTGACCTCCACAGCTGGGGGCTCCCTTCAGGATGCTCAAAGTGTGGACACTGGCTCCTCAGCCCCTCTGCCAGTGAGCCCAGCTCCAGTAGCCATGACGCCTGAGGAGAGTTATGCATTTGTGCAGGAAACCTTTAGGCAGCAGGCGCCCTCCAGGCCTCAGGTAGCTGGAGAACAGCTGCCAAAGTCATCACAGGCCAAGGGGCAACCTCATCAGCAGCCTGCCTCCAGTCCTGCTGCTAGCGCAGGGGTCACACCTCATAGAAGCTCTCGAAAACGTATAAAGAAAGCCGCCTACAGACTCTTGGGTTTCACGGGTGTTTGACATTTCGCCATTTGTTTTGTGTTACAAAGTTTCTTCATTATTGAAGTTAACGTTCATTGTAGAAAATGCTTATTCCTTCATGCCTTAATTGTGAAATGCTGACTTTACCCTTAGTGGGCTGCCAGTGTAGGCACAGCCTCCTTTGGTAAGTGTCTCACATTTTCCAGAGCGCATGCTTATCCTGGGCGCTAGGCACAGAACCCAATTAGAAAGGAGGCAACAGACTGAATGCATTGAGGTGAGTCTTTATTGATTTCCCTGTGAGAGTCCACCATGATGGCTGGAAGCAGTTAAGTATAAGACTGTCTCTTGCCTGCTTGGTCCATCGCTTAATCTGCTTGGCCTCCGGTGCAAGGTGTTCAAGATACGGGAAGCGAGCACACACCTGAAGGCAACGCTTTTGGTGGTCACAGACCAGTTGAACATTGATAGAATTAAAACCCTTCCTGTTGATGAAGGTGGCTGGCTGGTCTGTTGGAGATTTGATGGCCACATGCGTGCAATCTGTCACAGCTTGCACCTGAAGGAATCTAGCGAAGGCCCCAAATCCAACAGCCCTCTCGGCCTGACTGTCAGGGTCAGGGTAGCACACGTAGTCACTGGCCCTATTGAACAGGGCATTGGTCACCTCCTTAACACGTAAAAGTTAAGTGCCGCGGTGATCTTCAAGGCCACGGGCATAGGGTGACCACTGAATCCCATAAGTTGCAACACGTCCTGCAGCATGGCACATAAGTCAGTGATGGCCTCCCTGGAGAGCCGTAGTCTTTGCTGACAATGCGCTCGGACATTTGGAGGTAGCTGATTAAAGTCCAGTACACTCTCAGGTGCAGCTGGTCCCTTGTTTACCTAGCAGGCTGCTGTCACTCTTGCGTGAAGCTTCACTGGCAGGCACAGCTGCCTCCTGGCCCCTCCTCCGTCAGGGCACTGCATCACACCACAGGACAAAAAGACAGAGTGTATGAGACAAATGCCAGGTGATCAGTAGGCCTCCAGAGCGCTGTCCTTGCAGAGATGAAATTGTCTTGGCAGCTTTGCCTTTGCTACTCCTCTCAGCTGTCTCACTAATAGCCCTCAGTGCCCACCCTTGCTGAGAGTCAACCCTCTCACTCAATAGTATGGCCACCCTTGCAGATCACCCGATAGTACGGACATACATGCACCTCACCCGGCAACATGCCCACCCGTTAATGCCACCCCGCAACACGCCCACCTGTGCAGAGCGCTCAGCACTGCAGACCAACAATGGCCTCCGCTCCCGTCTTTCCCCCTATCCAGTACTGGTCATGGCTGTCTTCCTGTCACGGCACTGAGGTCTCCCCTCAATACCACCAGTTTTCAATGGCCGAGAATCCAAAGGCACATGAGGGCTGCCCATTGTCCCCTTAATTCCAAGCCCCCTGTTGAATCACTTTCAATTATGTGCAAATGCATTATCAGTATCTGTTCAGCAATTTAAATTACACTCACGTCATGTTGGGGCGGCAACAGCACCTTGGAACTTTCCCTCCATTGACTAAATCAAGAACTAACATCTCGATGTTAGATTTTCAGTTGGACATGTCTGACGCTGTTCTCTGCCTCACCTGCACCCCCATGCCTCCATTCCCTCACTAATTTCAGCCCATTATGTCACTTTTTAAAATGTAGCAATTAGCATCACATGCCTCTGCCACCACTTGGAAATGGGAAACCTTATTACTGAACCACCCTACTTATCAAAATATAAGGGAGTATAACGCTCTATCTATTGTCAGCCTTGACTCATAATCTGGGACAACATTTCAGTGCAGAACTGAAAGAGTTTTCTACTGCTGTCCTTTAAATGAGATGGTAAACTCAGGCTCTGTCTGCTCTATCAGTGGATGTAGAAGATCCCATGGCACTATTTATGATGATTTATGATCCCATGGTTCCTACATTACAACAGTGACGACACTTCAAAAATACTTCATTGCTGTGAAGCACTTTGGGATATCCTGAAGTCAAAGTTAGGAACATAGGAAATAGGATCAGGAGTAGGCCATTCGGCCCTTCAAGATTGCTCCACCATTCAACTAGATCTTGGCAGATCTTCTACCTCAATGCCATTTTTCCATCCTATCCTCTTATCCCTTGATGCCTTTAGTACCTAGAAATCTATCGATCTCTGTCTTGAACATACTCAGTGACTGAGCCTCCACTTCCCTCTGGAGTAGAGAATTCCTAAGATTATTCTGAAACTGTGTCTCTGGTTTTAGACTTCGCAGCCAAGGGAAACATCTTTCCTGCATCTACCCTGTCTGAGCCCTATAGCAATTTTGTATGCTTCAATGAGATCACCTCTCATTCTTCTAAACTCTAGAGAATACATGTCCAGCCTCCTCAATCTCTCCTCACAAAGTTCAATAGGCTGACTCCTGGAATGAGAAGATTATCTTATGAGGCGAAATTGATTAGACTAGGCCTCTATTCCCTGGAATTTAGAAGAATATGAGGGGATCTAATTGAGGACCTTATTCTTAAGGATTGTCCTCACAGGACAATCCTGCCATCCCAGGAATTAGTCTGGTGAACTTTCATTGCACTCCCTCTATAGCAAGTATATTCTTCCTTAGGTAAGGAGACCAAAACTGTACACAATACTCCAGGCGCAGTGTCACCAAGGCTCTATACAATTGCAGCAAGACTTGTGTTTTTTCTGTACTCAAATCCTCTTGCAATAAAGGCCACCATACCATTTGCCTTCCCAATTGCTTGCTGCACCTGCATGTTAGCTTTCAGTTTAGGTGGGAGAGTAAGCAGTGAGGAAGACAATAAGAGGCTGCAGAAGGATATAGACAGGTTAATTGAGTGGGCAACAACACGGAAGATGGAATATAACCTGGAGAAATGTGAAGTTATCCAATTTGGTAGGAAAAATTGAAAAGTGGAATATTTTTTAAATGGTGAGAGACTGGGAAATGTTAGTATTCAGAAGGACCCGAGTGTCATTGCACTCGAATCACATAAAGTTAACATGTAGGTACATCTAGCAACTAGGAAAGCAATTGGTATGTTAGCCTTTATTACTAAGTTTTGGAGTATAAGAGTAAAGAAGTCTTACAGGAATTCTATAGGCCCTTGGTGAGACCACGCCTGGAGTACTGCGTACAGTACCTTACCTAAGGAAGAATATACTTGCCTTAGAGGGGGTGGTGCAACGACAGTTCAATAGGCTGACTCCTGGAATGAGAAGATTATCTTATGAGGAGAAATTGATTAGACTAGGCCTCTATTCCCTAGAATTTAGAAGAATATGAGAGGATCTAATCGAGGACCTTATTCTTAAGGAGCTTGACAATGTAGATGTTGGAAGGATGTTTCACCTGTCTGGGGAGTCTAGAACTAGGGAATCACAGTTTCAGAATAAGAAGTCAGTCAGCCATTTAGAAATGAGATGAAGAGCATAGCAGGCTCAAATGGCCTAGTCCTGCTCCTATTTTTTATGTTCTTATAAAGGAAATTCATAAATGCAAGTTCTTAATTTTCTTAGATAATATTTCTGCATGTAAGGCTTGAAACACTTGGACTTTTGTGTTCCGTGTCAGTGCGCCATTTTCCCACACTCTCTTGGCCAGTCTGGACGTAGCAGCGGACGCCTTTCCCATGCGCTTGTTGATTTCTACATCGAGAGACAGGTTACTGGTGATATTTGAGCCTAGGTATGTGAACTCTTGAACCACTTCCAGAGCGTGGTCGCTGATATTGAAGGATGGAGCATTGGATGTCAGAAAAGTATGTCAGCCAAGAGCGACATCTCAACTCATTCCATCTTCGCTGCCTCCGGAGAATCCTTGGCAGCAGGTGGAAGGACCGTATCTCCAACGCAGAAGTCGTCGAGGCGGCCAACATCCCCAGCATATACACCCTACTGAGCCAGCTGCACTTGAGATGGCTTGGCCATGTGAGCCGCATGGAAGATGGCAGGATCCCCAAGGACGCATTGTACAGCAAGCTCGTCACTGGTATCAGACCCACCAGCCATCCATGCCTCCGCTTTAAAGATATCTGCAAACGCTACATGAAGTCCTGTGACATTGACCACAAGTCGTGGGAGTCAGTTGCCAGTGATCGCCAGAGCTGGCGGACAGCCATAAAGGTGGGGCTAAAGAGTGGCGAGTCGAAGAGACTTAGCAGTTGGCAGGAAAAAAGACAGAAACACAAGGAGAGAGTCAATTGTGTAAGAGCCCTGACAACATATTTTGTCTGTGGAAGAGCCTGTCACTCCAGTATTGGCCTTTATAGCCACTCCAGGCACTGCTCCACAAACCACTGACCACCTCTAGGCACTTACCCATTGTCTCTCGAGACAAGGAGGCCAAAGAAGAAGACTTTGCACATATGCAGGAAGAAAAGTTGGAGTTAACAAGTGTGAATTGACAAAAAGAATCAGTATATAAGCATATAAGTATATAAATTCTGATGAAGGGTCACTGACCTGAAACATAAACTCTGCTTCGTTCTCCACAGATGCTGCCAGACCTGCTGAGTATTTCCAGCATTTCTTGTTTTTATTTCAGTATATAAGCATTGATTGACAGATATGAAATTGCTTTGAAGGCTGTTGTGTATGAAAGAAAGAGAAAAAATGTTGTAACAGAAATACCTGATGTCAGGAACATAGACTAGATTATTCAGCCCTTTTCTGTCATTCAGTGAGATCAGGAGTAATCTGCATAATAACTCATCCATCTACATTAGCTCCATATCCTTTTATACCCAAGGCTAGCAAAAATCTATCACTCTCAGATGTAAAATTATTAATTAAATGAGCAGTGGGAGAGTTTGCCACATTCTACCACCTTTTGTTTTAGTTATACAGCACTGAAACAGGCCCTTTGGCCCACCGAGTCTGTGCTGACCATCAACCACCTATTTATACTAATCCTACACTAATCCCATATTCCTACCACATCCCCACCTGTCCCTATATTTCCCTACCACCTAGCTATACTAGGGGCAATTTACCTATCAACCTGCAAGTCTTTGGCATGTGGGAGGAAACCCACACAGACACAGGGAGAACTTGCAAACTCCACACAGGCAGTACCCAGAATTGAACCCGGGTCGCTGGAGCTGTGAGGCTGCGGTGCTAACCACTGCGCCACTGTGCCGCCCTGCTCCTTTTGTGTGAAAAAATATTTTCCAACTTCTCTCCTGAATGGCCTAGCTCTGATTTTAAGGTTCTGTTCCTTTGTGCTAGACTCCCCCAACAGTGGAGAAAGTTTCTCCCTATCTACCCTGTCAATTCCTTTAAAAATCATAAAAATTTCAATCAAATCACCTTCTATATTTCAGGAAATACCAGACTAATTTATATAATCACTTCTCATAATCTAATCCTTGGAGCCATGGTAACATTCTGGTGAATCTGTGCACTCCTTCCAAGGCCAATATATCATTCCTGAGATGTGGTGTCCAGAACTGTATAGAGTGGGCTGGATTTTGTGCTGGAGGTGGGGTTCCCAGCGCCAGAACAAAAAGGCGGAGGGATCCGCATCTCTGCCTTATTATACACCCTGTCACATCACCCTCCCACCCCCCAGAGCAATCCTCCGGTCTTCTTAAATCAAAGAATCAGGAAGTGGGATCTCCGTCCCGTTAAAGATGGGCATCGCGCCTCCATGAGCTGATGGCCAATCACAGGGCCAGCAGCTCAGCAATATCAGCAGCGCCTCCAGGAGCAGTGGCCACTGCTGGTACTGCAGAGGCCTCAGACCCAGGCCCAGTGATGGAACCCCTGAATAGAGGTAGGTGAGGCAGGTCGCAGGGGCCAGTCCGGAAGGCCCTGACAAGGTGGTGTTGGGGGGGGGTGGTGGCTGCATAGTTCAGGGGGTTGGGGATCCCGAGGGATAAAGTTGCTCCCAGTGGGTGTCCTCTTTGGGCCACAAATTGCCCACGAATGAGGAACAGCAGCCCGCACCCCCCCCCCCCCCCACCCCCAATTCTCGTATTGCAAGATGTCCTCCCCTAACGGCGGAGACCCCCCCTCCCCCGCTACTACTGGTAAGGTTCCAACGGTGGCAGGAAGAGGCCCTTAATTGGCCCTTAATAGGCCACTTAAAAGTCTCAATTGGCCTCTGGGCAGGAAGGCCGTTGGCAGCCTATCCCGCCCCTGGGAGGATCGCCAGTCGAGAGGGAGGCGACCAGCCCTCCGCCCTGCTGCCCCCTGCACCCATCGCGATACTCCGTGCCCCCTTGCCTCTGACCCTGCCTCGGGGGGGCCTGTAAAATCCCAGCCAGTATTCCAGATGTGGTCTAACCAAGGCTTTGTATAGCTGTAGGAAAACTTCCTCCCCTTCATCTTCTAGTCCTCTAATTATAAAGGCTAATGGTCCATTAGCTTTTTTGGCTACTTTTTGTATGTCTCTACTACATTTTAGTGATCTTTGTTCATGAACACCTTCAATCTCTTTGGATTTCCACTGTTTCTGGTATATCACCATTTAAATCATACTCAGATCTATCCTTTGTGGTCCAAAATGAATGACCTCACACTTACCTGCTTTGAAATCCCTCTGCCACAATTTAGCCCACTCACTTCATCTTTCAATGTATTTTTGCAATTTTATTGCTCCCATCTATATTACATTTTATATCAGCAATCTTTGTGTCATTGGCAAACTTGGATAAATGGCTCTCTATTGTGTTATCTAATTTATTAATAAATCTAGTGAATAGTTGAGGCCCGAGCACAGATTCTTATGGGACACCACAAGTCACTTCCTTCTAATTCAAGTACATACCCATTATTCCTACTCTCTGAATGGAATCTTCTCACTTTAGTCCTTGTCGGACCATTTTCAGGTCTGGAACTCGACTCTCTGAATGGCATGCCCAGCCATTGCTCTTTACCAGAGCAAACCAATTATCATCCTACCTCTGGGCTCTGGGACCAATTAAATAATTCTGTCAAAGAAAGGATTTCTAATTATAAGGACCACAGCATAGCTCAGAAAAGTTCACCAGCACCTGGATTTTTGAGGCTGTAGCATCCACAGCAATGGAGAGGAAACCTGGGAAGGTTGCTCCCCGGGTCTCTCACTCTTACCTGGAGGTCCTGCTGCAGGATCTGAGGGGCTGCAGTGAGCTGAGATCTTCCAAGGACAGGAGGAAGAGGAAACCTCTCCAACTAAGCAGGTGTGGATGGAAGTGGCTGAGGAAGTGAACAGCAGGCGTGCAGTCCCTCCAACCTGAAGGCAGTGCACCAAGAGGATCCAAGACCTCACAATGGCATGACAGGTGAGTGGCATAACACTCTCTGACTTGCCCAGTAATTGCCTGCACATAACGCTTCAGATCAACACACCTTGCAGCTCCACTCATTCCTCTCTCTCCAGGCACCTCACATCCCCATATGAACACTCAGATTCACCCTTATCCAATTGCCCTCTTGCACCCATGCCTCACAGTCACCCGCCACAAATGTTGTTCTTCCCTTCTCTGCACACAAGCCATTATGAACACTCATAACTCTCTGCTTTGTCTCCTTGCAGAAGAAGAGAACACCCAACTTGCTGAGAGGCAGAGACCCAGGGAGGGTGAGAGAATTGCCCTTCAGTGACAGGCACCTTATCAGCAATTGGCAATGCATATCTACCTGGTCCACTGGCAAGGATATCTTGTTCCAGAAGACTGCAGATGTCAGCAGCGATCTGCCATGAGCTTCCTGAGGCACTGGAGTTCTGATATGTTAATAAAGCTGATCCTTTGCCAGTAGACGCAGTGTTGGGGTCTCACCTCCTTCCAGCTGGATCTTGGTGTCCATTCCATCTGACCCATGGAGGGGCATGCAGCTGAGGAGAAGGCAGCTGGTGTTGCTCCTACTGCTACTGGAGCAGTTGGCGGTGATGTGGCCTCTGCGCTTAACTCTCAGCAGAGGTGGAAGGTGGAACTCCATAAGCTGCTCCCATGCAGTGTTGAAGGCTGGCTGCAAGGAAGTGCAGCTGAAGGTGAGTGAAGTGCTAGACAGGTGAAGTGCCTTCCAAGAAGTTGGCAATCATAGGCTGAATCTTCGCCACAGAGGCGGGAAACAGGAGCCGGATCTGTTTTTGGGCCAGAAACCCGTCTCCAGTGGGAAACTGCTGACAAAGTTCAGATTTTCACAGGGGTGAGCACGTAATTGATATGGAGACGGATTTCCTGTCCACTGAGAGCCAGCGGGGGTGTGAATGAAGGTGGGTCAGATGAAGGCACCCCATAGCTGCCATCTCTGAGGCTGCTGATTGTCCTGAAGGAGAGATCTGTGGTTTGTGCCAAACTTTTCCACTTCACCAGAAGGAAGTGAGATGTCACAGGGGAGCTGGAGGCCTGGCACTAGGGACAGGGCAGTCACTCGCTTCAACGATGTTAACACAGATCTAATGCTGGAGGCTGTGAGGGAGAAGAGGGAGGTCCTCTTCCCAGAGGGTGGCAGGAGTATGTGTGCAAGAATAGAATATGCCAGATAACACATGATATTCTCGGCAAGACCCCTAATTAAAGGGATGAATGAAGCAGCACAAAAGGAAATTATTAGTTGTGGCCCAATTAGGAACAGCAGTTTTTTTCCAGTTTGCAATAAATAATTGTTAATCTCTTTGGCTGCCTTTCGTATCGTGAGACAATGGCTTGTGCCTTGGCAGTCAACCCTGTGTTAAACATCGCCTGGTGAGGCTCAGGAGCCCTGCCCTAGCAAGGCAGTCTCTGCTGCATTTGCTGCAGATGAAGGCAGTGGGCTGAGAAAGTGCAGGATTCACTGGCCTCTGTTTTCTCTGGGCCCTCTTCTTGGCCAGCTGAGCTTTCCGTTTCTCCTCGCCTCTTCCAATTCCCTTCCAAACAGTAAGACTCCAGAGGTCATAGCCGTCGGTGACTGTCTCCCAGTTGTCTGTGTCGATGCCCGCCATCTTCATATCTCACTTGCAGGTGTCCTTGTAGTGGAGGTATGGACATCCAGCAGGTCGTGACCAAGTGGCCAGTTCACCATACAAAAGGTCATTGTGCATACGGCTGTCATCCATCCAACGCAGATATCGTTGGCTTAGTAATGAGTATATGCTGATGGAATTAGCATGCTCCAGGATCACTGAGTTGGTGACCTTGTTCTGTCAAGAGATCCCAAGTGTACGTCTGACGCAGCGGAGGTGGATCTGTTCAGCCTTTTCTCCTGCCGAGCATAGGTTGTCCAGGTCAACATATAACAACTATTCATATGGAATGTCTCTGGAAAATTGCTGTTTATAATGTCCGCAAACAAAATATTTAAAGCGTGCATTTAGAGATTGTAAATAATATTTTAAAACTCATTTCTAGCACACTGAAATCTGAATGAATTTCACTTGTAAATGGTACAAAACGAAAGGAAATCATTAAGAATGTGTAAAGTTGAATTTGACAGTTCTGAACAGCCTCCAGTCTTAGCTGACAAAATGATATTGATTTTCTGACATTAATTTGTGAAACGTGTCCGGACTATAGCCTTGTTGTATCATATTATCACCTTCTTTTCCTTTTGCAACAGGTTAGCTAAGAACATGGGCACATACTCAAATCTGAAATTTCTTATTCAATTTGGAAACTAAAGTAGTTTTGTTGGAATAAAAATTGGGAATGAAAGTGTAATTTTCTTTAAGTTGCAGTCATATGCTACAATCCCATAAAAGTATAGCGTCAGCACAACTGTAAAGTTTGCTAATCGTAGTTGGTAATCTTCTTATCTGTGGGGAACTATTATCTTTTGGTATCTTTCAGACTCAGTTTTAAAATTGGACACCTGACATTTGCTGCATTGATCTTTTTAATGGTCCATCAGGGTATTCTTTGCAAAGCATAGATGGGATATTAAGAGCACATTGGAGCTGGTATCATCTAGGACATTTTTTTTGAACAAAACCCCTCCATCTAATGTGTCACTGACCTTCACCAGTTTAGAAAATAAGAGTGTGAAAAATAGACAGGCACCTACCTTATGTATTTTCATTTTGTTTACTGGCGGCTCATGTTTTGTCCAATGCTACAGTGTCCAATCAACAAATTAAGGCCAAGATTTTCCTTAAGAATTGCTCATTTTTGAGTGGTCTTCTGGTGGTTTAGCAAGTAAAATGGGGAGAGAGACCCTTTGCCAAAACTTCACACTGACAAATAGCCACCAAAATTGATCTCTGATGTCATTTTTATGACCTTACTCTCCTAATTTGGAAATGCATGCTACCACATTTAATCAAAGTGTGGGGCATGGCTAAATGCACCTGAGATTTCCTTGCAGTTCTAGCCACTTAGCACCTCTGAAAACCGCTGCGACTGTAAACATGGTGCCACACAACTGGGAGAGGATAACGAAGCAAAAGGTCGCACAGAATTGTCATTTTGCAACACATCCACTATTCTGAAGCTACAGTTTCTGAGAATATAAAAGTATTTTGTGAAACCTTTGCTGAGAATTTTAATAGACTTCTGCAAAATGAAGTAATGGATTTCCTTCCAGTGGTGTAATTGTTCCTGTTTTTGAGGAGGAGAAGGATGAGTGCATAAAGGAACATAGGAAAAGGAATAGGTTATTCAGTGTCACAAGCCTGTACTACTATTCAATTAGAATATGGCAGATCTGTACCTCAGCTTCAAGATAGTGAGCACAATACATGTAGGCAATGCAAGCTCACACATAGGTATGCCACAGGGTTTACAGGTCATGGTGAACATATCTGGACTTTTCCTATAGGCAGAGTTGAAGAAGGCTGCATTTTTCCCTTAAGCACCATGACAGAGGTATATCAACTGTTGGAATCTGACTTACAGCAACAACAATTTATATTTATATATCGCCTTCAACATAATACAATGTCCCAACGTGCTTCACAAGAGCATTATAAAGTGAGCCACATATGAGATATTAGGTCAGATGATCAAAAACTTGGTCAAAGAGGTAAATTTTCAGAACTGTCTTAAAGGAGGAAAACAAGGTAGTGTGGACAGGTGTAGGGAGGGAAATCGAGAGCATAGGGCCTGGGCAACCGAAGGCGCTGCCACCAATGGTGGAGCGATTAAAATCAGAGATGCTCAAGAGGCCAGAATTGGAGGAAGGGTAGATATCTTGGAGGGTTGTGGGACTTGAGGAGATTACAAAGATAGGGAGGGGTGAGACCTTGGAGGGATTTGAAAACAAGATGAGAACTTTAAAATCAAGACATTGCTTGATCAGGAGCCAATGTAGGCCAGCAGACACTGCGATAACAGGCTCTTTCCTCCAAAAGCAGTGTGTCATAAAGACCTCACCAGCAAAGAATGAAGCATATTAATTTTGTCATATAAACATTAATTTTAAAACTGTTGCTAGACTGAAGAGATGACTTGTTTAAAGAGATCAGCGGTGGCTGGAAAAATTTGCATTCTAAGAGATGGTTGCCGAAGAAGAGACAATGGAACTGCTCCCTGATCCAATTAACCCAAATGAATTTTGATCACCAGACACTGAATGTGGAACAAGCCAGCATTCCATTCCATCACCACCCCCCACCCCCCCCCCCCACCCCCCAACCCACACCACTGCGGGCATCTGGTAAGATGAAAGGAATCCACAAAAACAGAGGAGAGTTTGTCAAAAAACAACTAGTCACATGGCTAACCTGCTGGCCCAGGGTTTTTGAATCGTGTTCACAGGACAGTTTGAAGACAGAGACTGCTTTGAAGACAACAGAGAAGGAAGGTCGCTCTCCCTGGCTCTCTCTCTCTCATGAATTTCCACATCCACTGAAGCCACTGAAACCTCAAGAGAGAAGGCTCCTACATCCAAACAAGTTTGAACCGGGTCCCAATGAAACGGCAAGATTGAACTGCAATCAAAGACTCTACATCGAACTCAAAGGACAGTAAATGAATTCCAGCTATTGCTTCAAACTTTTCCCCTTTATTCCTATCCCTTTTCTGTCTCTATCTGCGTGTGTGTTTATCATGTATGCATGCTAGCGTGGTCGCGTCGCGTATTTGTAGTAGTTTTAACCGAATTAGAGTTTTAAGGTTAGTAAACTTACACCTTTCTTGTTTAATACTAAGAAAACTCGTCTGGTTGATTTCTTTGCCTTACAATTGGAGAGCAGTGAACCAGGATTCACTGAGGGGGAGCTAAAAACATGGTGTTTTAAAAATTAAATCCTGTTACAGTCAAACCAGACAAAGGAACCCCTAGACCCCTTTCTCACCTGGTCGTAACAAAAATTTAGGTGCTAACATCTGGATTCGACCCACAGACAAATGAGAAATTGGAAGTGGGAAGGTAAATTGATCCCAATCAAAAAGAGAAAAGATTTCAATATAGGTTTTCTTGTGGTTGCATGTGCTAGAATATCAACATGTCTGCGACTGAAGCTTGTAACTCCCCAAGCCAGGTTGAAGTAACTTGGGATAAGTTAAAAGCACTGACTATGGAAGAGTTGAGGAAATTGGCTGAACAGTGTGGGATCACTGTATGTGCCAAGGCTAGAAAGTCTGAACTCCTAAGACTAGTGGGCAACCAATTATCTCTTGAATCTGAAGAAGCAGAAACGGGGTTAGAAATAGACTCCGACAGGGTATTGCAAGCAAAGATACAGTTGGAACAGAGGAAACTTGAATTAGAAGACAGGGAAAGAGAAAGAGAGAGAGAGCGAGATGGGGCGGCACAGTGGCGCAGTGGTTAGCACCGCAGCCTCACAGCTCCAGCGACCCGGGTTCAATTCTGGGTACTGCCTGTGTGGAGTTTGCAAGTTCTCCCTGTGTCTGCGTGGGTTTCCTCCGGGTGCTCCGGTTTCCTCCCACATGCCAAAGACTTGCAGGTTGATAGGTAAATTGGCCATTAGCAATTGCCCCTAGTATAGGTAGGTGGTAGGGAAATATAGGGACAGGTGGGGATGAGGTAGGGATGTGGAATTAGTGTAGGATTAGTATAAATGGGTGGTTGATGGTCAGCACAGACTCGTTGGGCCGAAGGGCCTGTTTCAGTGCTGTATCTCTAAACTAAACTAAAGAGAGAGGAGAGAGAGAAAGCAAGAGCCTTCCAGAAAGAATGTGAGGAGAGAGAGCTGAAGAGGCTTGAGTTAACTAGGGGGCAACAGAGTAACTCAGTGAAAGCATGGCCAAAATGGAGGATCGTAATTCAGGGCTGGGTACAGAAATGTTAAAATTTTCCCAATTGATTCCAAAATTCAATAAGGGAGACGTGGAAGCATTTTGTGTATCTTTTGAAAAATTTGCAAGGCAGTTAAAGTGGTCAGCTGAGGGTTGGACTCTCCTGCTACAAAGCAAGCTGACAGGAAAAGCCCATATGGTTTATTCCCTGTTGCCAGATGAGAGTTCAACAAATTATGAACTGACAAAAAATGCTATCCTTGGGGCATATGAGTTGGTACCGGAAGCCTATTGCCAAATGTTTAGAACCCTCAAGAAGCAAGCTAATCAAACTTACCTGGAGTTTGAGAGAAATAAGCAGCTGGCTTTTGACCAGTGGCTGAGGGCTCTGAAAGTGCAGCTCAGCTATGCAAATCTCAGAGAGGTAATTTTGCTCAAGAAATCTAAAAACTCTCACTCTTCATAAAGACACATGTAGAGGAATAAAAAGTGCATAGAGCCCGGCAAGCTGCAGTTCTGGCCAATGAGTTTGCTTTTATCTATAAGTCAGTTCCCCAGGGTAAAACTTTCCAAGTCACCCCTACAAATCCAAAAAGGACAAAGGATGGGAAGTTGATAGAAGCTCAAGCAGTCCTGGGAGAGAAAGAAAAGCAGGAGACACAGGGGGCTCTCCTCCTGCCAAAAAGGAAGGTGATGTAAGTAGGAGTGAGTCCTGGAGACCTGTGTGCTTCGATTGTAATAAAGCAGGTCATCTAAGAGCTGACTGCTGGAAACTATGGGAAAGGCCTGTAGGGTTAATCAGGGCACACCCACTCAGTGAAGGAGAAAGGACCCTGATGGAAAGCACAGCAGAACAAGCTGTGGCTTTAAATGCAGTAATAGTAAGACCCAGGAAACCTACTGCTGCGAGTACAGGAAAATTTAATACGGTTCCTGAAGCTTTTCAGGATTTTGAGTCTGAGAGGAGAGTAACCCCATACCCCTCAAGTGGGGCAAGCAAACCCATAGTAATCCTCAGGGACATAGGGGCCACTAGATCCCTTTTACTTGGAAAAGGCTTGACCTTTCCCCCAGAGAGTGCAGTAAACACCAAAATGGTGGTGAATAGTATTGGAGGGCAGTGCCTGCCTGTGCCTGTGGTGGCTGCACCTGGAGTGCGACCTAGTTTTGGGACTGGTGACCGTAGGGATTGTCCCTAGTTTGGCTGTGGACAGGGTTGACCTGCTCCAAGGTAATGATCTGGCGGGGGCAAAGGTGGTAGCTTCCCCAGTAGTGAAAGAAAAACCGAAGGAGGTCAGAGAGACGGGGCAGTGGCAGGAGAGGGTCCCCTGCAGTTTCCCTGAATGTGTAGTGAATGGGGCCATCATCAAACCAGCTTCCCCAGAGGAGACTGAATTAGCACTGCAGGCAGATGACCATGAGGTCTGTCTGTCTGAGGCTTTCTTTGGAAAGTTAGAAGACCCAGGGAATGAATTAAATGAATCTTCCCTAGCTGAGGCTCAGCGAACTGACCCAGTATTGAGTTAGCCCAGTCTGAAATTGAAGCAGAGGGTGTCCCTGACTGCTACTATTTAAAGAATGATATACTGAGGAAGTGGCGTTCTCCTCACAGTCCTGAGGACAAAGAGTGGACAGTAGTTCACCAGTAATTGGTGCCGCAGAGGTACCGCAGAGAAATATTAAGAATGGCCCATGAGATTACAGTGGCTGAATACATGTCAGTATACGAGAAACCAAAGCCCGCATAAGACAGCAGTTTGACTGGCCAAAACTTCACAAAAATGTGGTGGAGTACTGTAGGAGGTGCCACTTGTGCCAGGTTGAGGGGAAACCCCAACCTACAGTGAAATCTGCATCCCTAAGTCCTGTATCGCTGTTTGGAAGACCCTCCAGCAGAGGGCTGGTGAACTGTAAGGGACCCCTACCGAGAACAAAAGGCGACAAGCAGGCACAAGGATGGCGAAAAGTTAGAAAAGAAAGGGGAAAAAGGGACAAAGAGGGAAGGTTAAAGGAACTCCGGGAGGAAACACAGATGAAAACCCCTATTGTCCAGTCAGCCAACCCCAAAATGTTTGAAAAATTAGACCCCACATCCTCCTATGTAAGTGCAGACACCAGAAACACTCCACCAGAGTTGCTCACAGCATTTACAGATACCCGCAGAGACAAACAAAGTCCTCAAGAGGGCAGAGAAACTGTGAGGGTGATGCCTCACCTAGTCAAAGTGTCGCAGGGGAATGCAGTAGAATCTGGACAAATACATGCTAACAGGAGTGTGCCAAAGGACAAAGGGAAGATTGGCAAGGAATCCTCCCCCACAGTCAGGAGAAAAGAGAACCAACCATCCCCGAAGGTGAAAAGCCCTTGCATGACTGATCAAAGCACTGAAAGTGAGTTCAGAGTGGATCCACGCACTGCTGACACCCATGAGCAGAACTCCAACAGAGGGCTAATTAAATCTAACCCTCTCCCTGCAGATTTCAACAGGAACAAAGACACCCTAGGCAGTCATGGAACTGTGCAAACTGAAAAACTTCCCCAAAAATCACATATTTATTGGGATGCCAAAAAGGGAAGTTTAAAGCAGCACTGCTACCAGTGCCTGGATTCTCACAAATCCAGGCTGCCATTGTTGCCTCAAATGTGGCTATAAAAGCCCTGCTGGAAAGCACCATAAACCTCATCGACAGAAAGCTAATTCATTTCCTGACTGCCCAGATTCTGAAGCGTGTTTGCCACTTTATTATTTACGTCAATACATACTACCCTGGGAGTAGCCATGATTCATTTATTCTCAGGCAATCCATGCTAACTGTACTGGTCAGCCACAGCAATGTGACAGCCTTGGCTGTTAACACCTTTTCAGATTCAAAGTACAGCGGTCAAAAGCAGCTTTAATGAGACCATAGGCACTACCAGGACCATTGTGGAGCAGACCATAGGAATTCCCAAGTTATGTTTCTGGAAATCCAGCAAAAGTTTCCAGAATTGTAGTGGAAGAGGAGGAAGGAGCTGGAGATCATGAGGAAGAAGCTCATGAGAGAGAAAAGATTAATAGCCATATAAGTGTAAAGGAGGGGGACTATCTGAGTTGCTTTTGCAGAGAGCCAGCACAGACACGAAGGGCTGAATGGCCTCTTTCTGTGCTGTAACCATTCTATGATTCTATTCTATGAACAGTAATGGCAAGATGCCTTCTGAACAAGAAGCCTCCCTAAAAAAAGCATACTAATGCACCAAATTGCCTTTCACTGCATCATATTACTTCTAACACCTATTATCACTGATTAGCCCTTGTGCCTAAAACCTTTTTACATGATCCTAGCCTCTTCCTCCTATGTGAGTCTACTTCAGTGTCAGGAAGTTGTGAGGTTTTGGAATGGGACAATATCAATCGACATCTTGAGTATTAAAATGCTGATTATTAACAGCATCTGTGCTTACTCTTTGTTGGGTATGAGCTCAGCTGGACTAATTGTCAGCAAGAGAGCAAGTTGAATATCTCAATTAAGTCCTTGAAGGCCTAAGCTTAAATAACCTTTCAGGCCAGCTATGAAGCAGTCATTGTTGTTCGAACTCAGATAGTCAGGCGATGAAGGATAGAACTGGAGCCAAGTCTTTATACACTTACAAACCTTTATTTAAGAGACACACATTACGTATCCAATCCTACAACTACAATTTCAGCCTACTGCTATATATATGAGCACACGTGAGTCCCTAAATGATGCCCACCACCTGAATATAATTAAACACCCAACTGAAATACAATTAACACCTGCCTCCACTCTAAAAGTGACAACTGACTTTAGAGCCTCGGAACTTGGGAACGTAGGAAATAGGAGCAGGAATAGGCCATTCAACCCAGCAAGACTGCTCCGCCATCCAAACAGATCAGAACTGATTATCTTCCTTTACGCCACTTTTCCCCACTGTCCCCATATCCCTTGATGTCATTATCCAGAAATCTATCAATTTCTGTCTTGAACATGCTCAATGATTGAGCTTCCACAGCCCTCTGGGGTATAGAATTCCACCCTCTGAATAAAGAAATTCCTCCTCATCTCAGTCTTAAATAGCCTGCCGCTTATTCTGAGACTGTGTTCCCTGGTTCCAGACTCACCAGCCAGAGGAAACATCCTATTCCCATCCACCCTGTCACGCCACAAGAATTTTGAAGTTTCAATGAGATCACGTCTCATTCTTAGAAAATATAAAGAACACAGGCCCAGTTCCTGCAATCTCTCCTCCTAAGACAATCCTGCCATCCCAGGAATTAGTCTGGTGAACCTCCACAACACTTCCTCTATGGCAAGTATATCCTTCCTGAGATAAGGAGACCAAAACTGTACACAATACTCCAGGTGCTGACATTTTGAGACTGCACTGATCAACTGGACTGCAACAGATGAGAGGAAGACTGTCTCCACTGCCCGCACTATGATCCATGCTTCCGAGTCTTAAATCTTTTAAAGACTCTGCCCCTAAGATCAGGGTTCCTGGGCTGTAATGCCAAGTTAAATTGTTTCTGTTACCTCAGAGAAGAGCTAGCTGTTTCCTCTTCATTTCCTGTCAGCTCCTCCCAGCTACTCCTTTTCACCCGTGCTCTGTGACTCACCCAATGATATCCCTGTTATCTCAGTAATGTTATCATCTTGAATGGCTGATCCATTCTGGTGCTTGAATAAGTAATGTGCCATGACAAAGCAAGTGGAGGAAGAGTCCGTTTGGAAGTGCCAAAATACTCATCAAATGCTTCTTTATGTAAACACACAGCAACTGAAAGGGCCACAAATGATGTCCATTTTAGGAAAGTGTTTGGTAACTTGTGAATCAGAAGATGTGACTGAGCAATTGCAGGAGGCCTTTCATGTCATCACAAGATCTGGAGTCAGCAGTAACACATGGTTGTGTAAAGGCCCTATCCCATCAGCAACATGAACCTGACAGTTCTCCTCCAACTTCTCAATCTTCCGGAAGATTTTTATGTGTTTAGCCCAGAATTGCAGAGGTTGCTCCACATGCCTACTGAGGTGCCTAATATTAGCCATTTCTCCACTTACAGTAGCCCTTTGCCTTTGGTGTGTGCTTGTTTCTCCTTTGCAAAGAACACATATATTTTGACATGCTGCAGACTTATTCAGAATGTCTCTGAATTTCTACATAATTAATGTAGGCCATTTTTAGCTGTTGACCCAGGTTTGGTTGCCTCTGCCAGCTACTTCTGTGGTAGGTATTCTTGAAAAGTGACAAAAAAACAGAAATGTTACATGCCATCAAGTTAGTTGCTTGTCAATGTCAGCCAAGTGCTGTTCACTACTTAACTGATGTTGCTATCTTCATCCACAAATGGCTTTTTAAAGGCTGCACACTAATTTCCATGCACTCCTGCAGACTACTGCATGGAAATTCTAGACCATATCTTTGAAGGAGGGAATCCTTATGGATGGTAGCTGATAGTTGGAGGGGTCCTTTGTGAAAACTTATCTGAACCTGAATTGTGCAATTTTTCAAATGTTCACAGACCTAAGGCTATGTAAATATCAAAAGGATTTCTTGCTGAATATTTCCTTCCAATAAATGATTTGCAAATACACAAACATTTCTTTGGTATCTGTTTTAAATGCAGGTATTAAAATTAGAATCGGGGAGAGGTATAGTTTTTGCTCGTTAACAGTTTTGATTAAGATAGGTTGATATGAAATTTTGGTCAAATCAATATGCATTTCAATCAGACGGAAGTCAAAATTTATGAGATTTAGAAAAGGAGAAATGCCTGTAGGTGTATATGAAATGTATTACTCTGCACTGTCACTGCAATACTTGATCTTTCCTTTCATTTATTCATTTATCAGCTAAACAACTTGAATGGTTAAATTGGGCCGACCTTTCTCAGTGAGTCAGAATGAGTGATTAGATCAAAATGCTTTGAAATATGACACTGGTTGATTTGAAATTACCATAAATTATTTAAAATGCGTCACTGGCATCAACACAAGTGTTAGATTCATACTGTGTTATGACTCAGAATCTGTTTTAACATGATTCATGTCTTGCCCAGCATCTTTTTCATTAATTCTGATGTAGTTAGTGAGAAAATATTATGGATTTTTAAATGACTAAAATATCAGCACAAATTCTCAAGGGCTGATTTTTATTCAAGCCGGGTATCATACATGCGGGGTGGGTGCAAGTCCACTATGATGTTATAAGAGTGCGGCCTGGGTCATTAGAACTCCTGAGCCTCCATTTGATGGATGGATGCCTTAGGATCACCTGCAGAATCGGGCAGCCCTCCCACATGAATGCACAATGCTGGCATCTTCCCCGACTCCACTTAAAGCAGGGATGCAGCTCTTAAAGTGAGGTTGCATCCCCTACATTCACTTTTCATTAAGTAACACTGGAAACTTGCTGGCTGCAGACTTGAGTTAAAGGTCTTGCCCCATCCACATTGTGATGAGAACCACACCTGCCAAGAATGAGGCATATTAATTTTGTCACATGGAATATTAATTTTAAACTCTTACTGTACTGAAAATATGGCTGCACCTGCATTCTAACAGGACAGTGGCTGGAAACATTTGCATTCTAAGAGACAATTGCTTGGAGAAGACAATGGAACTGCTCCCTGATTCAATTAACCAAATGGATATTGATCACCGGACATTGAATGTGTAAGAGTCAGCATTGTAGCCCCCTACTGAGGATGTCTACTAAGATTGAAAGAATCCATAAAACCAAAATCGAACTGCAATCAAAGACGTTACATCAAACTCAAAAGACAGTAAATAAAATCCATCTATTGCTTCAAACCTTTCCCATTGATTCTTTCTCCTTTTCTGTCTCTATCTGCGTGTGTGTTCATCGTGTATGCATGCTAGCTAGCATGGTCGCGTTGTGTATTTTTAGTGGTTTTAACCGAATTAGAGATTTAAAGTTAATAAACTTACACCTTTCTTGTTTAAATCTAAGAAAACCTGTCTGGTTGATATTGTTGCCATTACATTTGGAAAGCAGTGAACAAGGATTCACTGAAGGGAAGCTAACAATGCAGTGTTTCAAAAATTAAACCCTGTTACGGTCAAACCAGGAAAAGGCTGAGAGGGAACCCCAAGACCCTTTTCTCACCCGGTCGTAACAGCATCATAATATTGTTTTTAGCTCACCAGTTGTGCACTTCAAAATAGGATGCATTCACATGTACAAGTTTCATATTTCTTGTCCCAATATACATTACATTGCATTTAAATATGCATCAAAATCCATCTGCCAGTTGGTGGAGAGGGGGAAGAGTGTCAGTGAGTGTGCTGCAATGTGTTTACGCGATGTGCAATGTGTCATAGCTGAATAGCTGGCACTATGTGGAAGCTGCAAGATGTGGGTGTGAGGCTTGCAGCATTGGTAAGTGTGTGAGGGTAAAGTGGAGCATCCGAATGTGAGCCCTAAGTAATGATGGTTGAATGATGGGGGTATGGTGCTTTGAGCAGCAGAGGAGGTTGGTGGTGCAGTGGGTGGGAGATGTCATTGGAAGATGCATTCAATAACCTTGACCACTTGTGTGAGGTCATTGAACTTATTACGGTACTGCAGCAAAGTCCTCAGGCCAGACTCTGGCAATACTCCTGGCTGTAAAGGTCACCCTCACCTTAAATCTTTGTGTGTCTGGGCCCTTCCAGTTGAAAATGGGAGATATATAGTCAGAGTCATTTATGACGTAGAAAGAAGCCATTTAGCCCATCAGATCCATGCTGGGTCTCCACAAAGCAATCCAGTCAGCCCCATTCCTCCACTCGATCCCCGTAGCCCAGCAAGTTTATTTCCTTCAAGTGCCTATCCAATTTCCTTTTGAAATCATTGATTGTGTCTGCTTCCTCCACCATCATGGGCAGCGGGTTCCAGGCCATACCACTCACTTCATAAAAATGTTCTTTCTCACATTCCCCTGCATCTCTTGCCCAGGATCTTCAACATTTCCCAGTATGCCATTCATAGGAGCATCCATGAGGTCAGGGTGGCCATCAACTCAAGATGAGGACAGTAGGTCATCTTCTCGATCAGGAGGGACAAGCAGGATGAAAGGGTATGTGGCTTTGCCAGGATAGCGGGATTTCCAATAGCGGAGAGCGCTATTGATTGTATGCACTTGGCTCTGCAGGCCCCCATAACAATTGGGAGAGGTACAGGAACCACAAGGGTTTCCATTCCATAAATGTGCAATTAGTGTGTGACCATGCCATGAATATCACATCAGTGAAAGCCCACTATCCTAGCAAAGCCACATACCCTTTCATCCTGTGTCATCCTACCCACCATTTCACTGCTTGACTGCATGACGGGAACCCTACAGTACATGCTGGAGTGGGTCTCGAAGTTTATGATGGTCTGCCGCATCCTCCACACCATCCCTATGATGAGGGCACTGTCAATGCCTCCAGGCCTCCGGAGGCTACATCTAGAGGAGGAGGAACAGAAGAAGAAGGCAAGGAGGAGGCATCCTGACCCCTTCTAACTGGATGGGTGGTTAGAGAGCACATTGCCAGTCTCCTTTCTCAATGAAACCACTTCTCCTGACATCCACGCCCTTCCACATCCATCACATCCATATGAGATGCCCCATCACAGCTTCCTCTTGACCACCATCCAACAATAAAGGCCATCATAAAAACCTTCTCATTAACATCTTTATTCAACAAAATATCCAATTATGCAAACAGAATTTAACTATTCACTGTTTGGACAGATGGGAAATGGCGTAAATAAAAACAAGAAATGCTGGAAATACTCAGCAGGTCTGGCAGTACCTGTGGAGAGAGCAGCAGAGTTAACATTTCAGGTCAGCGACCCTTCATCAGAACTGACAAATTTTAGAAATGTAAAAGGTTTTAAGCAAGTAAGGCAGGGGTGGGGCAAGAGATAAGAAAGGAGAAGGTGTTGATAGGACAAGGTCTCAGAGAATAACTTATCAGAAGGTCATGGAACAAAGGCAAACGGTATGTTAAGGTGTGCTGAAAGACAAAGCGTTAGTACAGAGAGGGTGTCAATTGACAGTAAAATGGACAGCCCTGGCCCCAAGCACAAACATGAAAAAAAAACAGTGAGTAGGCACAGTAGAAACAAACTAAACAATCTAAAATAAAATAAACACATAAAAAAGAAGAAAAGAACTAAAAATAAAAAGGGGGGCCCATCATGCTCTGAAATTATTGAACTCAATATTCAGTCCGGCAGGCTGTAGCGTGCCTAATCGATAAATGAGGTGCTGTTCCTTGAGCTTGCGTTGATGTTCGCTAACATACTGCAGCAATCCCAGGACAGAGATGTGAGCATGAGAACAGTGGGGGTGGTGTTGAAATGGCCAGCAACTGGAAGCTCGGGGTTATGCTTACAGACTGAATGGAGGTGTTCCACAAAGCGGTCACCCAATCTACGTTTGGTCTCCCCAATGTAGAGGAAATGGCGTGGCTGGTTTCCACTGGTCACCTTCCAACTGACCACAGGTAGTGTTTGGTTTAAATTAGTGTTTCAGCCCCTGTGATTTGTTGATCAAATAAACAGAAAGTGACAGGTTTTCTCATGAGTTTAAATCAGAAGATTGAATATTTATTAAAAAATAATCACCCAAAATGTTTGCAACACCATCCATGCATGTATCCACTCTCTCATGCACGCTCAAGAAAGGATAGATAGAAGGAAAGGGTAAGAGGCATTGAGTTCAAGGTGTAAAAGTTTGTTGTTTTCAGGAAAACCCTTGAGATCCTCTTAGAAGGTGAATTTTAAAGTTGCAGGTCTGTTGGCTGGGCGTCTTGCCCTTACTGGGTTGTTGAAGTCTCCTGGCAGACAACACTTCAGTTTGAAGATGGTGCTGGTATCTCTTAGTTCAATTTTCACAGTTGGAGGAGTTGGTCAAAAGGCACTCTTACTTTTCAGCTGCAGTTGATTGCCAACTCATCTCAGCAGGGTTCAAAATCTCTTAGCTGGAATAGTTTTCTCCCTCTCTCTCGCTTTCTCTCTCTCAGCTTTGTGCTAGAATTAAAGATGGCTTTCAATGTTGTCTCTGTGGAGATCCCAGACTTATAATCTTAATGTTCTGATGGTCTGAACTTGAATGACAGATGACTTCCTTTGTTCTCAAGAAGGTTACCTTTAAAAGTAAATTCACAAAGTGTTAGAATAAAAGCAAAATACTGCAGATGCTGGAAATCTGAAACAAGAACAGAAAGTGCTGGAAATATTCAGCAGGTCTGGCAGCATCTGTGGAGAAAGGAACAAAGTTAGCATTTCAGGTCTGTGACCTTTCATCAGGACTGAAACATTAACTTTGTTTCTCTCTCCACAGATGCTGTTAGACCTGCTGAATATTTCCAGCACTTCCTGTTTTTATTTCATAAAGTGTTAGTTTTGCCCATGTGACTTTAGGCTTTTCGTTCCTGAGTGGCTATGCAATGACTTCTGATCTCAGCACATTTTGACAAGATGAGGGTTGTTCACACTTTATTGTAGTAAGTGTAGCTGGAGACATGGAGTCCGTGAGTGTCTTTGTTTCAGCTCCTTTTTTGGATCACTCACATCTATGTGTGATGAGCTAACTCATTTCAATGAAGAAGGGTTAATGAGTTTTAGTTCTTAGCAAACATGGATGTGTATTTTAGTGCAGGAGATTTTTTTTATCTTCGTTCAGGAGATGTGGGCATCGCTGGCTAGACCAGCATTTATTGCCCATTCCTAATTGTCCTTCAGAAGGCGCTGGTGAGCTGCCTTCTTGAACCGCTGCTGTCCTTGGGGTGTAGGTACACCAACAGCGCTGTTAGGAAGGGAGTTTGAGGATTTTGTCCCAGCGGGGTGAAGGAATGACAATATAGTTCCAAGTCAGGATGGTGTGTGGCTTGGAGTGGAACTTGCAGGTGATGGTGTTCCCATGCATCTGCTGTCCGTGTCCTTCTAGGTGGTAGAGGTCGTGGGTTTGGTGAGTTGCTGCAGTATTTGTCATGTAACTGTGTCATTTATCTTGTTGAAGGCAAAAATGTACCAATCTTTTTGAAATTGCTTTTTTTTAATAACTCTTGCTGCACTTCTTGTGAGTCAGCCATCACCCTCTTGCAATCCCTAGGTGCCTGTCTTGCAGGTGCCCTTGCCTATTCTCCTTAATGCTTCTATGCAGTGCTACCCCAATGGTTGCAGCATGACTGGTGGAAGGCTGCTAACTTTCAGTGAGGGAAACTGCAGATGGCCTTGCAGGATGCCTCCATCATCTCTGGACCTTGAGGGGCCCAGCTTCGGACTGCACCACCTTGGCATGGACAGCAGCATTCTGGGCTGCCTGACTAAGATGCAATAGCAAGTGCACTGGCGGAGTGTCAGTGAGGCGAGCACAAATGCTATCATCCTCAGAGAGGACCACAAGAGCTCCACACAGTGTCTGCCACTCCCACGGGTTAGCACCTCTGCAACCCTAGTAATCTGCTTGAGCACAGATTGCTGGACTGCTGTGAGAGTCTGCATGCCCCTTTGAGCACTGAGATTCTCAGCCATGATAGCAGCAATCTCAGCCTGCATGACAGCAAACATGGACCGCATATCTTTTGTCCAAGTTTCCACTGCAGCAATGAGAAGTTGGGTGGCTTCTGCCTGTGCTCCAGTGGAAGCTGAGGCATTGGCCACCAGACGCTCCATTATGATTCAGTCTGCTAGTGCTGTCATGGAGTTGGCCACCACTTCAATGGTGGAAAGGTTGGACTCCAAGCTTTGCGCGATGTCTTCAGCTATGTTGAAGCTGTACTCCTGCATGATCGGTGACAGTGACAGAAAGCTATCTGACAGGCCTGCCAAATGCACCAAGCATTCAATTCACAACACCATTTCCTCCATCGGGCTCAGTGGATGGAGTCGTGCCGACCCACCACTGGTTCTCTTGTTCGCCTTCCTGTTATGGGCAACTTTGTCTTGCAAAAGAAAGGGCAGAATGTCAGCCAGTGTGTTGCACTGTGTTTGGGTGATGTGCCTGACTGAATAGTTGGAAGTATGTGTCAACAGCGAAAGGTGGTTTGAGGCTGGCATTATCGGAAGGTGCATGACGGTGAGGTGGAGTATCTGGATGTGAGGCCTGAGTCCTGAGTGCTAGTGAGTGTAGCTGGGTGAGTGATGGGCGTGAGCTGCATTGAGCAGAGTGAGAGACTGTTGGTTTGCTGGGTATGAGAGGTGATGTGAAGATGCATTCACTGACCTTGACCATGTGTCTGAAGTCCTTAAACCTCTTTCGACACTGCCGCCAGGTTCTTCGGAACCAGACTCTGGACATTGACCTCCCTTGCTACCTGCTCCCTTTGACCTCAGATGGTCTGCCTTTAGGGACTCCTGACCCCCCTACCCCGTGGAAACAGGGCCTCTCATCTGTCCAACTTGGTCGCTAATGCAAAATAAAAGCACAATACTGTAAATGCTGAAAATGTGAAATAAAAACAGAAAGTGCTGGAAATACTCATCAGGCCTGGCACAGCTGTGGAGAGAGAAGCAGAGTTAACGTCCCAGGTCACTGACCTGAAATGCTAACTCTGTTTCTCCCTCCACAGTTGCTGCCAGACCTGCTGAGTATTTCCAGCACTTTCTGGTTTTGGTCACTGATGTCTCCAGCGCCACAACTGTCAACCTGAGAGCCCCCTCCCTGTCCTGGTGTTCCATATTTCTTGGTCAGCAATATCAATATCAATCTGCTGTCCAATGCAGCTTTCCTTTAAGAGAGACAAACTACCTTTAAGAGCTGGAGGCTAGCTGGAACATGTGCTAGCATCGTACACTCTTAGGCCCCATGTTGAGAGTGCAGCCAGCAGCAGCGCTGTCTGCACTGAGCTGTACTCTCCAATCATTTAAATGAGTAAGCAACACAGAATTTGCATACTGCCTACCTCTACGGCAACAGGCGTGGGCTGGTCACAAGTCATGACCCCAAAAAATGGTGCAAACTAATTTTTACCTCTTTGAATAGTCATCCACCACCAGCACTTACAGGAAAATTGTAAACAAAGCACCTATAATTTTTGATATGCATTGTCTGTGGCAGAGGACTCAGGAAATTTACATTTCAATATACTCTTGGTGAATTGGGAAGGGTTCTCAGACAACCATGAAAGGAAAATCACAGAACTATAGTTCATTGAAAGGAACAAATTTGAAAGGTGACATCATCCAGGTCTTTGAAATATTAAAAAAGCATAGACAATGCAAATGTAAGTAAAGGCTCAACATTCTTGGGGGTTTCCACTGGATTCCCATCCTCACTCCAGCAGGATACCAGTGGAACCCACCAGAAGACAGCAGGAACTTGTTTATGATAGATCATGGCTGATCTGTACCTCAACTCAGTTCAAAACCTCCTGTCATACTGAGGGTGTGCCATGTTAGACAGGTCCAAGCATCCTGCATCCCTGAATAATGGTGAACGTTATGTTATAAATTTCTTACTTGGCATCCCCCTCATCCTCCAAATCCCACCATGTTCCCTTCAGTCTGTCAGCCTGGATTTTTTTTTTTATTCATTCATGGGATGTGGGCGACATTGGCCAGACCAGCATTTATTGCCCATCCCTAATTGCCCTTGAGAAGATGGTGGTGAGCTGCCTTCTTGAAATGGACTGCAGCGGTTCAAGAAGGCATCTCACCACTACCTTCCCAAGGGCAATTAGGGATGGGCAATAAATGCTGGCCTGGCCAGTGTCGCCCACATCCCATGAATGAATTTTTAAAAAAAATCCAGGCTGACAGACTGAAGGGAACATGGTGGGATTTGAAGGATGAGGGGGTGCTCTTACCTATTTCTCAATTCAGTGGGGTTTGGAGCTGGATTTGCCAGTTGTATGGGGCATGGAGGCACTAAAGTTACACCTGTAATGGCACAGGTGCCCATCTTCCCGATGCAAATAAGTACTATTCCATTGACCCAGTAAACTCAGTAAGCACAATCCCAGTGGAACCACCAGGATTGCAGCCCAGAGAGTTTACTTTGGACTGTGGGTGCAGAACTAAAGAACATGGGGCTGACTGATAATGCAACATCTGTACAGCACTACTGGCGTCAGTGCTGTTCAGGCATTTTGCGTGTCTGCACCTGTTATGGCTGACCCTGCAACATAAAGAAGGGCCAGTTTATTTATATAATTTAATGGCAGTCTGGGCTCATCTTTCACAACATACCATGAGGAACAGAGCCTCAATATTTGGCAGCCGAAACCAGTGAAGTGCTGCTGGCTCCCCATTGTGAACTGACCACTTTCCCAGAGTAGGAGAAAGGCACTGGCCATGGGACAGGGGAACAAAGGGCATGTGAGGCCAGAAAGCATGACAGTACAAAACATGGGAGCACCAGTACTATGTGACAATGCACTAACAGCAGAACATAGGAACATAGGAAATAGGAGCAGGAGTAGGTCATTCGGCCCCTGAAGTCTGCTCCACTATTCATCTGATCATGGCTGATCTTCTACCTCAATGCCATTTTCTTGCACTATTCTCATATCTCTTGATATCTTTAATATCTGGAAATCTATCAATCTCTGTCTTGAATATACTCAATGACTGAGCCTCCACAGCCATCTGGGATGGGGAATTCCAAAGATTCACCACCCTCTGAGTGAACGAATTCCTCCTCATCTCAGTCCTAAATGGCCTGCCCCTTATTCTGAGACTGTATCTCCTGATTCTGGACTCCCCAGCCAGGAGAAACATTCTTCCTGCATCAACGCTGTCGAGTCCTATAAGAATTTTGTACGTGTCAATAAGATCACCTCTCATTCTTCTAAACTCAAGAGAATACAGGCCCAGTCTCCTCAATCTCTCCTCATAGGACAATCCTGCCATCCCAGAAATCAATCTGGTGAACCTTTGTTGCACTCCCTCTGTGGCAAGTAAATTCTTCCTTAGGTATCCTTCCAAAACTGTATACAATAGTCAGAAGTGTCTAAAACATTTTTCATTTAAAGGCAGCCTCCCTTTCAGCACTAGTTCTAGGTGCTTTATTTAAATGAAAGTCATGCATATTCTGCCTTGTGTACAATTTGTCCATTTTCTCCTTCCTTTTTTGCATTCACTGCCCACTCTAGGCTGCACTGCATGCCTCAGTGTGCTATGTATCTCAGGTCTCTGCCCCTGATTTTCCAGGGAACGGACACCCAAAGCACATATGTGCATTGGGCGACTGCAATCGCATTACTAGCATTCAAGTAAAATATTAGCAACTCTTAATGGAGAATAGAAACTGGAGGCTTTTCCCCACAAGACAGTGCGTATATGAAACAGATTGTCAGCAGAAGCAGCTAATGCTGTTGATCAATTTCCATAGAAAAATTATAGAAAAATGTCTGGTTTTAAGTGGGACTGAAGCATATGGAGATAGATTTAGACAGATATCGTCAAACAAAATAATTTCTGCGCTGTTGGAAATGTCAGTGGAATTCAACTAGTCAGTTTGAGTGATAGAGGCATAAATGTAGATTTGGTAGACTTTCACTTAATTACTTCCTGAAGCCAGAGAAAAGAAATTTTAGAATTTTTCCTCATGATATTAGGAGGCATCTTAGGAACTGAGTGAAAATGTTTTCTTTTCATGCTATCTGATGTGTTCTTACAAATGCAGAGGTCTAGGCCTCGATAACAACTGCCCCCCACCCCCATCCTACAATGGAAAGGAGGAGGTTGGAGAGGAGAATAAACTCTCAAAATCGTGGATCACATCTCGCATGTGCCCATTGCCATTTCTACTCACCCATTTCAAATCATGCAAATACCAGAGAGGTGGGACACGTCATTAACATATTTAAATCAGGCTCCCACTCTGGAATTGGAAGTCTGATTTAAATCCAGCTGTTGAAGGCTAGATTTCACAGGGCTCAGGAATCCCGGCAGCAAAAGGAAGGGAGGAGCTGCCAGCTCCAGAAGGTAAGTGTTTTTTGATAGCACTCCTTGTGGGACAGGCCCTTAAAGGAAGCCTTTGGCTTCCCTTCTGCCGATTTGAGCCTGTCTTTGGCCCCTGCTACAATTGGCGACCCCTAGTCACAGCCCACTCCTCCCAACCCCCGATCTGCAGCCTACCCCAAAATCACAATTGCTGGGAACCGTTCCCAAGGGTCTCCAGCTGCGGCCTCCTGCCACTGGTTTTCCTGCCTGGCCTGCCAGTTTGTCTGGCTGTCAGTTGGGACACAGAAGAAAAAATTAGAATGAGGTTCTGTCATTAAAGTCAACAAAATTTCTGTGTTCCCAGCCTTTCCAGATATCTCTCACACAATTGCTTGGCCCCTGCACCCTCCCTGTTTCCTCATAAATATCGGGCCCTTGGGGTGGTGGTGGGGTGGTGGTGTCAGTCTACAACTATTTTGATCGGAAGCAATTCCCAGAATTCAATGGGAGTGTTCTCACAAGTTCAGACATCTGAAAGCATGACTGGAGTTTTCAATTAAAACAAAACTATCTCTGTAATGAGAAATTATGGGAGAGCAATCATTTCATCACTACCCCAAAAAGGACTGATTTGAAGTCAAGTGTCTCACAGCGGAGAAAGGAAACTTTAAAAATGCTTAAAATTAATCACAATCATCGCTATTTCTCAGAGGACAAGGGAAGGTTAACAAGAAAATTAAATATTGATGTGGGATCAAGTACTAGAAACTTTAAATTAACTTAGTTCTATGGTTGTATTCACACTTTCTTAGCTACTATGCATCCCTTTTTGTGTGTACAATAAATTATGTATATGGGTAATCTGACTGTGAGACATGAGCTGGAAATTGCTTCGACTCTTCCCTGTCCAGTCATAGCAATGCCTACTTTTCCTATTCCAGCACTGCTAGCTCCAGATTCTCTGAAGGATCTGTCCTTGGCCCCTCCTTTTCTCACCTGTATGGTTCCCCTTTACAAAGTCATGCAAGTTCCATTTGTAGGCTGATGACACTCAGCTCTCTCTCCCCATTGCCTCTCTCTACTCTTCCACTGCCTCTGTCTTGCCAGACTTCAAGTCCAATATTCAGTCATAGATGAGCTGCAATTTCCTCCAGTTAAACTTTGGGAAGACTGAAATCATTGTCTTTGGCCCCTCAATACAACCTCCATACTCGATTACATAAACTTCCTTGTATTTCTGTGAGTTTAGATGGTTGAGGGAAGGGTAGATACAGAGGAACTATTTCCTTTGTTGGGAGAAATTGAATACAAGAGGGCATAATCTTAAAATAAAAACTTGGCAATTTGGAAGTGAAATCACACAATGGGTAGAGGAAATCTGGAACTCATTTCCTCAAAAGGGCTGTGGATTCTGATGGGTCAACTGAAATTTTCAAGTCTGAGGTCAAGCAAATTGTTGCTGGGTAAACATTATACAAAGGTGGGCAAATTGCATTGAGGTACAGATCAACCATGATCTAATTGAATGGCAGAACTGGCTTTAAGGGTTGAATTCCCTACTCCTATTCCTTTGCATCCTGCACTGATTCCATCTCCCTCCCAGCCATTGTCTCAGGTTGAACCAGTCTATTCACGACCTCGGTGTCCTATTTCACCCAAATTGAGCTACCAATCCCATATTCACTGCATCACAAAGATTGCCTACTTACACCTTTGTAACATTGCCCAACTCCTTTCCTGCTTCAGTGCATCTGCTGCTGAATCTATCATCCAAGCATTAGCCAGCTTCAGAGTTGCCTATTCCTGTTTCCCTGGTCAACCTCCCATCGTCCACCCTCCATAAATGTAACTTCTTGTTTGTAAAACACCCTCTACTTTACTCCAATAATGGGGTACATTTTTTGCTCAGCTACAGCTGTTAATGCAACCACAGATTGGGCACAATGGAATCAGAAAATTCACAAGCAGGCTGTTGGGAAATTATGCACTATACCTTTTTCCTGTGAGCTTCTGACTATTTGTATTTCGTGTACTAGGGTGCCTGGGTGCAATTTGTGCTGTAGCCATGTAAAGGTCTCAAGATATTTAAATATGCTGGATTGCAATTTCTGCCTTCAAAATCCATTTTGAATGAGTCCAAGGGAAGCTCCATGCGTGGGGGGAGCACTTAAAGGGGAATAGGCTTTATATGTTTTGTTTTAGTTGGAAAATGTACGATGATGCTTTATTATCAGCTTTGATATGGCGTGCATCTTCACCACTTCTTAGGTGTAAAGATGTGCAGAGTCTCGTACCCAAGAGAATCGAGGGGCTCGATATTGAATTGTGGGTGGCTGACTGGTGGAGCAGCTGCCTGTTACGGCAGTAAAGAGAGAGGCCCCTGCGATTTTGAGGCCCAGGCCTAATTTAAATTTGGTGAGTGAGCTGCAGTGTGCCAAGCAGGCACCCCAGTGCAGTTCCTCAGATTGAGGCTTCAAGATTGGGTTGGCCAGCTGCCAGCAAGGTGAGTTGTTTGGGAGGGTCTTGATTATGGAAAGTAGGGATCCCAAGGTAACAGCAACCAACCCACATTGCTAGTGTATTCATCCCACATAACAGGATTTATTGCTGAGCATTACTTGACACAACACATTAGCTTTGATTTTGTTACTAAAATTATGCAAAAATAAAGTCTAACCTACACACACACACAAATATCTATGAAAACAAACTAATTCAAAGCCATTTGTATCGATTCCCTATCAAGGCAGGGGCTCCTATAACATATCTGACATTGTTTGTCTTTACGCCCCTACATATATTTTACATCTAGTCGACTTTAATGGAAATGTCTCAATGCAAATAAAAACTCAACAAAAGCTGCTCGAGTTAATTACTCATGTAACTATGAAAGAGAAAACCCAATGAGAGAGAAAACATGAAAGGGGAGATTGTTAAATCTGGAAGAAGTACAAGCAATTGAATTGAAAATATATACATATATAACAGAAGCCAGACTTCAGGGAAACAAGAATTCAAAGCAATTGACAGATAAAAGATGGGCACATGATTGGTTTGGTCCCTGTATTGAACTTCTTTATTGTGCAAGGGTAAATCCTGATACAACATTGAAATTCTTAAAACAAAAAAAATGTCAGCGGTGATAAAACAATGAAAATTGTGATCAAAGATTGCTGGACACAAAGATTATAAGTGTGAAAACGGTCAGCAGCGAGCTGAATGAATGGATGAAGGAGGGATAAGTGTAAATTCCATACTCCCACCACCCCAAAGAAAATGACTTATGAAAACAGGTACATGTTAAAAACAAGTTTTCGAGGGGATATAAGTAATCTAACCCTCATCCGTCTTTAAAATCCGAGGTGGATGGATTTTGCTAAACTTATAGGAAACTGTAAATGTAGCATGTGGGGGTCAGGGAGAGGTTTGTGTTTGAGTATGAAAACATTCAGAACAGTACTGCTGAGGATATTTCTGGGGATTGGAGAAAGATCACAAGAGAAATATAGCTGTTTGGTAATTTTTTTATAAAGACACCTCATTTACAAATGAGGATCTATATCACATAATTATTTTTGATGGACCCCTTGAAACCTTCTCACTGACCTTTAGGGGGCCATGGGCCCATGTTTGAAAGCCCCTGATCTAGAAGATTGTCTCCCTCCACCTGTGTAGCTGCAAGGTTTGAGTGATTGGATGAACCTCGATAAAGGATGAGAGAGAGAGACAAGAGTCACCACGTCATGGGAAGGGTGAGCAATAGTTGATGAGTGACAGTGCAACGTAGCAAGAAGTTGCTACCCTATTTGTATATGTGATTACTTGTGGAAAGAGAAAAGGTAATAGAAATAGCCAAACACTCTCCTGCACTTGACCTCCACCCTTACCATCTCTGCATCCTCCATCTCCTACTAATTTCCATAGCAGCATTCTCCATCAGAGCAAGGACCTGGATTGTCACACGATTTCCCCTAGTTCTTGACTTCCTCCTTCTGTTAATCACCAGCTTATTCTGCAAAAAGACTGAGTGTATTTAAGTTTGTCACCCTTGATGAATATGGTAGACCATAAGTGTTATGTAGCCACATAACCTGAAGGACACTATACTGCTACTTGACATCATAGGCAGCCCTTTATTCTTCTTGCTGAATCAAGTCTTACTGGAGGTTGAATGAAATCTTCATAAGGTGCAACTTGAAGTATCCAGCTGTTTACCTTTCCCTTAATAGTCCAGTTCACAGACTGCAGTCTCCATAGGAATGCCAGTTCAACACAATGGGCCAAGTGGCCTGTTTCTGTGCCATAAATGTTCTATGATTCTATGATAAGAAAACAAGTATATGATATGCTGCATTCTGATTAATCTATCAAGACAATAATAATCAGACTAAAATAATGCATTTCTCCAATTTTTATTCAACAACAATTTCACAAGAAACAAGCTGTAAGTGATTGCTGCATGGCACTCACAATTTGCATAATTACTCTCCAATACAATAAGCATTAGACATTGCAGCCATCGCAATTTCCAAGCACTGGTCACCCAATGTCATTCTCCTATGTCCCCTTCTGCCTTTCATCATCCTGAGCAGGGATGATAATCTCAGTAGTCCTGGATGATAATCTCAGTAGTCCAACACAATTAAAAAGTCCTTAATGTCCAGGAATAAGATACGATTTTTTTTAGGTTCTTAATGGGTGCTTTAGATTAAAAGTGCTTTTCCTCCACTTCAGAAATCATTCAGAGCTGATGAAATACTCTAACCCTTCAAGGATTACAAATATATTGTTGTCTCCAAATCAAAGATATAATTTTGTTCAATACCTGTGCACTGTAAACTGAGCTCTCGGCCGCAAAATTCTGCTCCATAACACCCCTGGTTTCTGTGCTACAGGAGCTAGGTGACAAAAAAAAGGTGGGGGGGTCTTCTCCCAATAACTTCTCATGCGACGCATGTGGATCAGTGTGATTTGTAGGACGATAGCGCAGGCGATCTGTGTATGTACCATAAGAATGCAGAGTGGACGATCATGATGTCAGTCAGTGTCTAATGTTGATTTGGTACCCAACCTGTCGTTTGGACCTCACTAGTCCTGATAATGTCCTCTCTTAACCATGCACAGCTGAACATGCATTCTGCTGCATGAGACCCCACCCCATCCCACAAGCGCTTTTTAAAGGCATCACCATTCAACTTTCAGGTGAGGTGCTTTTGACTTTCTTTTTGCTGCTGTAATTAGTGGAAGTACTGCCTTGTTGGCAGAGTTGACAGAAGTTTGAAGTTTCTCTGCTGTCTGCATCACTTCCATCGGGTGTGGGGTAATCACGCATCATGATCCCTGCACCTATTAATGGGCCTTATCAAATTTTTAACCCATATTCTTTGTTTCAGGCCATTTCTCATGATATTGAGCTGAATTTTTAGCAGACCCAGGGGACAGGAAAGGAGGCATGGCGGACATAAAATCAGGATGGGACAAGTCGGGCAGGAAGTCTGACATCATGATGTCCCATCCTGATTTTACTAATGGCGGAAAAGATGGAGGGTGGAGTTCCAACAGCAATGTTGTGGGCAGGAAATTAAGATAGTTAAGAGGCCAATTGAAAGCAATTTTATGTTTGGAATTGAATTTTATAAATGTCACACAGGATTCCCGGGGCTTCAGGGCAGCAGGGGAGCATGGCTGGCTGCTAATAGAGGCCATTGGGCCTGGCAAGGTGACAAAGGGTGGACATCATGCATTGCGTCAGGAATGAGGGGAAGGGGGTCTGAGCTGCAAGGGGGGCCCATTGCAAGGGAGGCAATGGGCAAGCGCCACCTCAGCAAAGCTCCCAAGTGGGGCAAGAAGGGGGGAGGCAGCTAGCCGTGAAGGAGTTGCATTGAGGCAGAGGCCGCCTATTATGGGCCTCATTCATTCAGGCTTCAGGGGGCCCGTTGAAGAGGAGTTGCAGCAGAGCGGGGGGGGTGGGGGGTGGGGGAGGGGAAGGCCAGGCATCTGTAACAGCACTGCAATGGCCTGTGAGGCCACAGGAGGGTCAACAGCGGCCTCTAGATGGTGAAGAAGGGCGCAGAGGAGAAAGAGAGGTGGCTCCCCCATGCAGAAGGAGGTACCATCCAGAGATGGTCTACAGGTCAAAGCTCAACGACCTCCAGAAGTCCAAGAGGCAGTGCCAACAAAGACTGTGCCTCTCAAGGGAGGCCGTCATTGACCTGTATGCCATATGTTGAGGATGACCTGTGCCCCAGAGGACTTCATGGAAATCCAATGCCAGTGGTGCTGCAGGTCACTATGGCACTGAACTAACTTCTACACCACTGGATCATTCCAGGAATCCACAGGAAACATGTGTGGAATCTCACAGTCAACAGGGAAGAGGATCTCCCGCTTTTCCGGTCTTTGCACTCCATCTGCAGGGAACAGGACCTCCTGCCTTTCCCTGATGGCCTGGAGGAGAATCTGCAGGGAGGCATCACTGAACTGTGGGGCGAGACACTGCCTGCTAGCTGACATATTCTTCAATGTGGCTGCAGAGATAAAGTACATGATGTGAAGTTAGTGCTGGATTACAGAAACTAAGGGAGGCAAAACGTTTTGGATTGATTTCAAGCTTAATTTCAGGCTCCTATTCAGAGACTTACATGGCATGGCTTCTGATGCTTAAGGCTGCAAACACAGAATGCTTTATGGCTGTGGCGATCATGGTGCTTGGCCCAGTGATGGCAGATTCCACCAATGAAAGGCCGTCCCCGCCGTCGAATTCCACATGGCCCCCATGCCTGTCACTGCATGCTTCATTAACATATGCAATCACGTGGGAAATCAGAAACCTGGCGGAAGCGGAAGTTGCGCCAACTTCCAGTTCCGCTGTTGGGAACGCCGCGGGACCCATAAAATCCTGGCCTGAAAAAAATATCGTACTGGCAATTCATCAGATAAAAGTTTGAATGCTGTCAGTGCAAAGCTAACAGTACTGACCTATAATATCCGATAACTAAAATGTAATATAAAATATGGTTTGGGGAAATCATTGCTGTCATTCATCATTAGGAAGGACATTGTGATTTTGATGGCTGCTATTTGCAAAAGTGAGTTAAGTAGAAAGCCCTGTTGCTGCTTGTTCTGTGTGTCATGTAATCAAAATATTTTTCTTCTCTATGAGATCCTCTTTTTGCTTTTGGAAAATGTCAGAGAAGTTCAGAGAAGGACTATAACTCTATCACTTACAAAATCATAACTGTTCACTGGTAAGTGAATCACAGAAAAGTGGATTATTAGTCACCAAAATAACCCTCCTGCAATATATGTCAATGTATTACTTCTCGTGGAAAACTATCTAGAAAAGAACAGGACCAGCCTGCAGCTTTTGAATAACACTGATATGTTTGAAAGATATCAAGCAATGATTCTATGAATGACTTCAGAACACATTTCTAAAAAGACCTGAAGAAGAAAAAGGAGAGAATGTTATTAGAGGTGACAAGGCTTTACTGACGGTCAGATACGCCACAAACCCTGATTCTCAGCCGATGTTCAATTGAAGTATGCTTCCTGAGACAGACAGGAAAAGGATATATAAAAGGTGCACGCTACCAGAATTTGCAGGTGGCACAAAATAAGAGGGATTTTTGACCGTGGAAAGGACTACAAGTGATTTCAGCAGGACATAGAAGGGGCAGTTAGAAGTCAGATGAAATTTATTGCAGGGATATGTGAAGCAATATATTTTTGGTGGAAGAGTAAGGGAAGGACATGCACATATAATGGTAACATTTTAAATTGAATAGAAGACCAGGGAGATTTAGGGGCTCAGATACACAAATCTTTAAAAATGGGAGAATGAGTTGATAAAGCTATAAAAACAAAAGCATCCTAGGTTCTATGAATAGAATCATCGATGATAGGAGGCCAATCAGTCCATCGTGCCCATGGCAGCTCTCTGAAAGAGCTACCAATTAGTCCTACTTTGCCCATTGGCCTGCAAATTTTTCCTTTTTAAGTAGAGATCCAATTCACTTTTGACATGTACTATTAATTCTGCTTCTGTCATCTTATCAGGTAGTGCACTCCAGATCATAAAAACTCGCTGCACGTAAGAAGTGTTCTCCACATCTCCCCCTGGCTTTTTTCCCAATTGTTTTAAATCTTTGTTGTCTAGTTATCAACCCTGCTGTTAGTGGAAACAATGGGTGGAATTTTAACTGCCAAGGTTGGGGGACAGTTTTAGGTAGAGGCGGGGGCGGATTAAATCTTTGAAAAATGCCGTCGTATCAGAAACCTGACATGATCTCGCCCACTTCGGAGTTTTACTAGAACACGTTCCCAGTTGAGCAGGAAACCCCTGTGGAGCTGTCGAGTCAGCCATTTAAATATGCAAATAAGCAATTAATTGTGGCTTTAACGGGATTCTGGCTTTAACAGCCAGCAGATGGGTTTCCTGAGCTGTGTGGTACTTGCCAGGGTCAACAAGGTGAGAGCACAGCAGGAAGTCATTGATCAATGAAACTGATAGGCTTCAAAGCCTTTCATCAGTGAAATTGCATCTTCTTCTTAGGCAGCCCCTCAGGAACGAGGATGACTTTCTTCCACTCCAGTGTTGTGGGTCCTCAGGTGACTGAATAAGCCAATTCTGGATCTGCACACTCTGCCACAGATGGGGTAGGTGGTGTATGATGAGGGAAGTAAATGGGATGCTTGAAATTCTGAACGCTCCTTCCACTGTTTGCACTTGGTCGCTGCCTGAGCATGTCATACCTGCAAACCTGTTGTGTGAAAGGCTTGTGCCCACAGCACCTCTTCTGAGAGCCTGATATCACTGCTTCACAGGTGGCTTATAATTTTTTGTGCCACCTGCCTTGGACTTCACTCTTCTTAATCTCAACTTCCTCACTGTCAACCTTCACTGCAGCATGGGAGCAATTTAGGCAGCTACAGCATTAGACCTCTGATAAAGGGCAACTGCAGCAGCCACTCCAAACCCAACAGCACCAGGAGCCACACCGACAGCTGCAGCACCAGCAATAGCAGTAAGAACAACAATAGCAGCTGCCTTCTTCGCAGCCACATGTCACTCCACAGGACAGAGAGGATGGACACAGAGCGCCACCTTGAAGGAAGCGCTATCCCCAGTACAGGGTATAAAGGCAAAGGATTAGCTTCCTCGACATGATGGAGCAACAAGGTCTCAGAAGGCTCAGGATTTATGGCAGGTTGTTGCTGACATATGCAGCTTCCTGGAACCAACCCATTTTCCAAGAGGGCCAGGTGGGTGAGTATTGTCAATGGCTATCAAGGTCACCACAGCCCTGAACTTCTTTGCCTCGGGCTTCTTCCAGGGATCTGTTGGATTTCACAATCTGCTGTTCACAAGTGTATCTTCCAGGTGACTGATGTCATGTTTGCTAAAGCCACCACATATGACCATTTTGACACTGATGAGGCCAGTTAGACACAAAGGATATAGATAGATTAAGTGAGTGGGCAAAAATTTGGCAGCTGGAGTATATTGTGGAAAAATGTGAACTTGTCCACTTTGGCAGGAAGAATGGAAAAGCTCTATACCAGGATTGTCCAACTTTTTTGTGTGGGGGCCACCTTACAATTTTTGTCTTACATGGGGGGGGCCGATGAAACTATTTTGGAAAGATAAGGGCATTAAAATTTATTTTACTATTAATCAAAACAACAACAAAGGTGCATTTTTGTGAAGAAGCTTTAAATGGGAAGATTAATTTATTGACTTACTTTCTGGTCACTAAGTTGGACACTGATTTAGTGAGATACCTGGCATTATTTTTCTAGCACAAATAGTCAATGGTTGCCCGCACACTTGGTGTAGTGACACGGAGTATTCTGGATAGATGTTATTCTGTCAGGAGTGATCTTGATCATTCTTTCTCCCACTCTTTCTGCCCCCATCTCTCTCTGTCCCCCTCTCTCTCTCTGCCCCCCGTCTCTCTCTCTCTGCCTCCCTCTCTCTGTCCCCTGTCTCGCTCTGCCCCCTCTCTCTCTCTGTCCCCCTCTTTCTCTCTGTCCCCCTCTTTCTCTCTCTCTTTCTCTCTGACAGTTGCAGAGAGCGGGAACGATCAGCAGATGGTTGATCAGTTTTTAAAAATCTCTAGTCAATTTCACAGCTGACAGATCCTGACATCGGGAACAGCAGTTTCTGAACTTCGGACAGATTCGCGGTTTTCCGGTGGGCTTTTAAAAAATCTTGAATCTGTCCGAAGTTCAGAAACTGCTGTTCCCAATGTCAGGATCTGTTAGCTGTGAAACTCAGCATGAATTTTTTTTTTTAACTGGTCTGCAAGAAGCAGACAAAGGGAAATTTTCATCTCCAGTCACGGGCCCCTGGTGAGGATGAGGAATGGCCCTGGTACAGTTTACACCCGCGGGCCGGATTGAAACCTTTGGCAGGCCGGATACTGGCCCATGGGCTGTATGTTGGACAACCCTACGCTATACTATTTAAATGGAACAAAGAACAAAGAACAAAGAAAATTACAGCACAGGAACAGGCCCTTCGGCCCTCCAAGCCTGCGCCGATCCAGATCCTCTATCTAAACCTGTCGCCTATTTTCTAAGGGTCTGTATCTCTTTGCTTCCTGCCCATTCATGTATCTGTCTAGATACATCTTAAAAGACGCTATCGTGCCCGAGAGAGATTACTGAACTCGGTGGTACAGAGGTATCTGATGTCCTGGTACATGAATCACAAAATGCTAGTATGCAGGTACAGCAAATGATTAGCAAGGCAAAAGGAATGTTCATGTTTATGGCAAGGGGAATTGAGTATAAAAGTAGGGAAGTTTTACTGCAGCTGTACAGGACCATGGTGAGACCACATCTGGGTACTGTGTACAGTTTTGATCTCCTTATTTGAAAAAGGGCATAATTGCATTAGAAGCAATTCAGAGAAGGTTCACTCAACTATTCCAGGGATGAAGGGCTTATCTTATGAAGAAAGGTTGAACAGGTTGGGCCTATACCCATTGGAGTTTAGTAGAATGAGAGGTGATTTTATTGAAACATATAAGATCCTGAGAGAACTTGATAGAGTGGATACCGGGAGGATGTTTCCTCTTGTGAGGGAGACTGGAACTAGGGGATAAGAGGTCTCCCTTTTAAGATGAAGAAGAGAATTTTTTTCTCTTCGAGGGATGTTTGTGGAATTCTCTTCCCCAGAGAGCAGTGAAGGCTGGGTCATTGAATTTATTCAAGGCTGAGTTGGATAGAATTTTGATAGACAACGAAGTCAAGGTTTATGAGGGCAGACAGGAAAGTGGAGCTGAGACAACAACCAGATAAGCCATGATCTTATTGAATGGTGGAGCAGGCTCAAAGGGCTGAATGGCCTACTCCTGCTCCTAAGTCCTATGTTCCTATGGAAGGGATTCAATTTCCTCAATGTTCAGCTCATATGCAACCACCAGAAGGTTATCATGCATGTGTGTGCAAGATATCCCGGAGGCTGCCATGATTCCTTCATGCAGTAGAAGTCACATCTCCCACAGGTTTTTTCACTTCCACACAGTGTGAGTGGGTGGCACCTTGAAGCCAAATGCCACCCTCTGAGGACATGGCTGATGACTCCTGTGAGGAGCCCATCCACTGATGCAGAGGAGAGCTACAACAGAAACCATGTGACCACAAGGATGATCATTGAGCAAACTATTGGGCTGCTGAAAATGTAATTCAGGTGCCTGGACAGATCTGGGAATGCCCTTCAGTATGCACCAGCAAGGATCTCCAGAATGATGATGGTCTGCTGTGCCTTACACAGCATCACACTGCAGATAGGAATGGAGCTGCAGGCAAAGGAAGGTGCAGTGGCTCAGCATCCTCTGAGGAGGAAGAGGAGGAGAAGGAGGAACCAGATGTGGCCAGGGTGCCTGCAGCTGCTCACCTGGCTGCCAGACAATCCTGTGACACCCTCATACAGTGATGTTTCAGCTAATCTGAGTGCATGAGGCCATAAGTGCAATCATAAATCCTGTGGCAGCCAGCCTCATAACACAAATCATTCCCACAGTCAAAAATCCAACCATTATATTCACTCCCTTTCCTCGATTTCCAACCTGATCATATCATTCACCTGAAGGTTGCTGTCCATTTGGAATTTGGGAGGCAACAAAGTAGACAGCAGGAGAATAAAGAGAAAGACAAAAAAAGAAAGACTTGCATTTATACAGCGCCTTTCATGACCACTGGGCATCTCAAAGTGCTTTACAGCCAATGAAGTACTTTTGAAGCATAGTCACTGTTGTAATGTAGGAAACGCAGCAGCTAGTATGCGCACAACAAACTCCCACAAACAATAATGCAATAATGGCCAGATAATCTGTTTTTTGCGATGTTGATTGAGGGATAAATATGGGCTAGGACACCTGGGATAACTCCCCTGCTCTTCTTTGAAATAAATCTTACGACCAGGTGAGAAAGGGGTCCAGGGGTTCCCTCTCAACCTTTGCCTGTTTAACTGTAACAGGGTTTAATTTTAAAAACACCGTGTTTTTAGCTCCCCCTCAGTGAATCCTTGTTCATTGCCCTCCATATGTAAGGCAAAGAAATCAATTAGACAGGTTTTCTTAGATTTAAACAAGAAAGGTGGAAGTTTATTAACCTTAAACTCTAATCCGGTTAATGACTACGAATATGCGATGCAATCATG
Organism: Heterodontus francisci; assembly: GCF_036365525.1. NCBI lineage: Eukaryota > Metazoa > Chordata > Chondrichthyes > Heterodontiformes > Heterodontidae > Heterodontus > Heterodontus francisci. The sequence goes on along the minus strand of NC_090382.1, from coordinate 78,677,213 downwards.
CTAGCATGCATACGCAATAAACACACACGCAGATAGAGAAAGAAGAAGTAGAAAGAATAAAGGGGAAAAGTTTGAGGCAATAGCTGGGTTGTAATTACAGTCCTTTGAGTTCGATATGAAGTCATTGGTTGTCGGTAAGTCTTGCTGTTCGAAAGGGTCCAGTGCACGCTTTAACTTGTTCCGATGTGGGAGTCTGTTCTCTCTTGAGGTGTAAGTGACTTCAGTGGGTCTGGAGGTTTGTGAGAAAGCGAGAGAGAGCCAGTCAGGAGAGAGACTCTCTTGTTCCAGGTTCAGTTGTAATCTCAGTCTGACTTCAAAATGTCCTGTGAGCACAATTCAAAACTTCAAGTTGGCAAGCAGGTTAGTTATGTGACTAACTGTTTAAGCAAACTCCTGCATTTGTGGATTTCAAAGCTCTCAGTGGGGAGGTGGGGGTGGTGGTGGTGTAGTGCTGTCTTACACTGACAAGATGTGGATCACCATTGCCCAGACCAATCTCTGTTAATTGAATCAGTGAGCAATTCTTTTGTCTCTTAGTATGCAAATGTTTTTTCCAGCCACTGCTGATCTTTTCAAACAAGTCATCTCTTCACTCCAGCAACAGTTTAAAATTAATGTTCATATGACGAAATTAATATGCCTCATTCTTAGCTGGTGGGGGTCTTCATGACATAAAGTTCAAATAAAGTGTCTGATTCATTCAAGTAAGCATATACAAAATGCCATGAACACTGTTTGGTTTAGGTGGCTGGCCTCTTCCTCCTGTTTGCAGGGGATAAGGGGAGCAGCAGGGGCAGCCTTCCTTTGGCTTCCTGCCATCATTCATCTTTATTCTGCCTTCACAAGGAATATTGGATGCAGCCATTTTGACCCCTACCGGGGTTTCTTTACATACAAAGCCTTCCGTTGACAGGTGCGGGTCATCATCACACCCGTACTCTGTCATTGGTTGGGAAACCCGGAAGCAGGATGCTAATGCCGTGGCTGCGTTAAACGGCCTTTCACTGAAACAAATGGATCCCTGATCCGCTGCTGGCCCCCTCCCCCTGCAAGCGGGTCTGTTACAATATAATTCTGCCCAGTTTCTCCCTATCTATTCTTATTGAAACTTCTCATTGGTATAGAGTGCAAAAATAAATAGGTAATGCTAAATCTATAGAAGCTGTTGGTTAAGTTGCAGTTAAAGTATTGGGAACCTTACTTTAGAACAGTTGTTTAGACTATGGAGAGGGTGCAGAAGAGATTTGTGAAGATGATACCAGGCCTTCGTTATGAGGAGAGACAAAAAAACTGGGTAACTAGAGGATGGAAACTTATTACAAAAGCGAAATACCGCAGATTCAGGAAATCTGAAACAAAAACAGAAAATGCTGGAAATACTCAGCATCTCAAGCAGTATCTGTGGACAGAGAAACAGAGTTAATGCTTTATGTTGATGACTTTTCATCAGATTTAAGATCATTATCAAAGAATGAAGGGAGGGGCTTGGAGAATTCCTAATTTAGCACAGAGGGTTCTTAGGACATAGAACCAAAGAACCATAGAAAAGTTACGGCACAGAAGGAGGCCATTCAACCCATTGTGTTTGTGCCAGCTGAAAAAATTAGTTGCCCAATCTAATCCCACCTTCCAACACCTGGTCCTTGCAGGTTACAGCACTTCAGGTGCATGTCCAGGTACCTTTTAAAAGAATTGAGGGTTTCTGCCTCCACCACTATTCCTGGCAGTGAATTCCAGACACCCACCACCCTCTGGATGAAAACATTTTTCCTCATGTCCCCTCTAATCCTTCCACCAATCACCTTAAATCTGTGTCCCCTGGTAATTGACCTCTCCACTAGGGGAAACAGCTCCTTCCTGTTTACTCTAATTAGGCCCCTCAAAATTTTGTACACCGCAATTAAGTCACCCCTCAGCCTCCTCTGTTCTAAGAAAAACAACCCTAGCTGATCCAATCTTTCCTCATAGCTGCAACTTTCAAGCCCTGGCAATATTCTTGTAAACCAGAACTCTACGCAATACTCCAACTGTGGCCTAACCAGAGTTTTATACAGTTCCAGCATTACATCCCTGACATGGAATGACCAAATTTGCACCATCTGTGCCTTAGCAGCACTGGATGTAAGATTAGCATTGCTACAGGTGACAGAAAGGCCTATTAGAATTTAAATGGCCAAAAATCCCATGGAATCGAATGCAGTGATCAATTTTGAAGGCTAAGGCACAGTTTTGAAAACCTTAAATTTTTATATAGCAGCTCAGAGGCTGCTGTCCACAGTATACTGCAACATCCCCCTGACTCTACAAAAGTAAAATAGAAATGTTAACTCTGTTTCTCTCCCCACAGATGGTGCCAGCACTGCTGAACATTTCCAGCACTTCCTGTTTTTAATCCCTCTGAAGCTGCTTGTTAATTGATCAGTTGTGTTATTTTAAAAGCAATATAGCTCGTCAATATAACTTCTTCATTCTATGATCTTCTTTAAGGCTGGATGCTTATCTCAATCTGAGATCGAACAAGCCCAGGCAGAAGCTGCAGTTTGTACATCAAGTGCCCTGCACAGCTATACAAGCTAGTTCCTCCACCTAGTGGGTGATGCTACCTTTCCCATGGTGTATGCAAAGTTCTTGATTCTTTAGCATTAATAAAGAACATTAATACTAGGGTGGATTACTCAGAGATCCAACTGGTAAAGCTTTCAAGGGAAGCCAGCAAATTAATTAACCAATTGAAGCACAGTATCAGTGCATTGTGTCGTTAGCTATTTTTTCCCCCAATGTTTTATGCTCATAAAGATGAGGGATGTTAGCACTGGGAAATGGAACAATTCCGATTATAAGCATCTAATGTCAAGGTAAAGCACTTCAGATCATGTATGCCATCAAAAAACTTCAGGTCAAGTAATGATCCCTCTACCATTGCAATGGGACTTAAAAAGCCCCAATTTTGAACTGTAAACTGCCAGCACAAGTGTGATATCTGTCACCCGTATGGAGTGGAGCTGAGTAATGCAGTGGTATAAGTTTAAGCAATTGGTAGTATTCATGCTTTGGAGTAAGGAAAGTTGTGGGTTCAAGCCTTATTCCAGAATTTGAGCATCTAATCTAAACTGATAATCTGAAAGGGTGCTGTATTGTCTTAGCAGATAATTGGCAAAAGAATCAGATGGAAGATGAAGAGAAATGTATTTATGCAGTAAATTGCTATGATCTGAAATGCACTGCCTGAAAGGGTTGAGGCTCACACACATAAATACTGCTAATGGCAGTCAGGGTTGCTAGGCGATCAGCTGTACATGGAAGTTCATTTGAAAAGCATAGTAAGAATATTTAGTCAGCAATTTTAAGGCTATTTCTGCACTTTGCACCATTCTCCTTCTGGTTTATTGTGCTGCCACTTGAGTTTTCAGGAGCTTTAGTGATAATTGTTCTCCTGCTTCCTTTCTTCTAACAGTTCCATTATGATACTAATGGGTTTCAAAATTGGAAAGTCTTTATATTTGAGCTTTTTGCAGGAAGGAGAGAGGGAGGCCAGATCGGTCAAGTTGCACCAATGATAATCTGTGCCTACCTACTTTTTATTATCTAGAGATACAGCACTGAAACAGGCCCTTCGGCACACCAAGTCTGTGCTGACCAACAATCACCCATTTATACTAATCCTACATTAATCCCATATTCCCTACCACATCCCCACCATTCTCCTACCACCTACCTACACTAGGGGCAATTTACAATGGCCAATTTACCTCTCAACCTGCAAGTCTTTGGCTGTGGGAGGAAACCGGAGTACGCGGCGGAAACCCACGCAGTCAAAGGGAGAACTTGCAAACTCCGCACAGGCAGTACCTAGAACTGAACCTGGGTCGCTGGAGCTGTGAGGCTGCGGTGCTAACCACTGTGCCACTATGCTGCCCACTGATACCCTCAAACTCACATCCACAGAACAATGTCACATACCTCACTTTGATTAGTGTTTGTGGAGGGTTCAATTCAAAAGGAGACCATGATAGTAGACCTGATACAATATGTGCAAGTCTGACTAACCAGAACACTGGCTGGTTCATCAGAAGCATCCCAATCACAATGTGTCATGCTTTAAGTGGTGTTATATGAAATACGTGATTCTAGACTAGTCAACAGTAAGTTCCAAAGAAGGGTCACTGACCCGAAACGTTAACTCTGCTGAGTTCCGAAGAAGGGTCACTGACCCAAAATGTTAACTCTGCTTCTCTTTCCACAGATGCTGCCAGACCTGCTGAGTGGTTCCAGCATTTCTTGTTTTTATTACAACAGTAAGCATACCCTGTTTAGCTGCATATTTCAAGATGCCATCAACCATAACTATAGACATTGGCACACTTGTATGTGGAAACTGGCATCAGGTTAGGTGCTCAATCAGGAACTGTGTTTGGACTACTTCAGACCTGCCTGGATCAAGTATTGGATTAGCAAGTCTATAACAGAGGTTAATTTGGTTCTGACCATCCATCATCAGGTGTGTCACCTCAGGGCCATCTCTACCTCACAGAGACTTCTGCCCCTCTCCCCACTCCCCTCCTCCACCTCCCCACCACAGAGGACAGTTATTGATCCACTAACAAATGTAAATTTTAGCTCTTGCTAGATGGACAGCAAGTACAAGGAACTCCCGATAAGGTGACATGGCAAGAAGGACAACTTACCATAAAATGTGATGGTGATTTGTCTCCATCCTCCTGACCATAGCATGGTAGGCACCAAATATTATGAAATGTGAGGACATGTACTTATATCTGGTCTCCAGCAAATTCTTTCTAGCAGCTGTCTTCCTAAGTATCACAGTTTCCTCATCAGATAAATAATGGAGATCAGTGAGCTGATAGTCTGATACCAGACACCAGGTGAGAAAGGTGTCTAGGGGTCTTTTACTGTCTTCACCTGGTCTTTTTGTAACAGGATTTAATTTTTAAACACACTGTGTTTTGAACTCCCCCTTGGTGAATCCTTGTTCACTGCTTTCCAAGTATCAGGTAAAGAAATCTTAGGTTTAAAGAAGAAAAGTTGAAATTTATTAAAACTTAAACTCTAATATAGTTAATGCCTATGGATATACGACACTCCCACGCTAGCATGCACACGCGATACACACATGCAAATAGGGACAGAAAAGAGCAAAAGAAAAATAAAGTAGAGAGATTTGAGACAATATCAATATTCTTGTTTACTGTGCTTTGAGCTCACAGTAATCCTTTTGTAAGTGGTCTTGCTTTTCATTGGGGCCCAGTATTCTTCTTAAACCTAGTTTACTGTAGGAGACTTTTCTCTCTAGGGGTTCATGTGTCTTCAATGGGTCTTCAATTTCATGAGAAAGAGATGGGAGCAGACAGGAGAGAGATCTTTTCAGTCCAGGTGCAAATAACTTTCTGAGTTTCAAACACTCTGTGGCAAATTCAAATTCAAACAGCCAGTTAGTCATGTGACTAAACCTGTCTGACCAGGTCTTCTGTGTATTGGAGAAGCAGGGACAGGGTCCTTTGTTCCACCACTGTCTGCTGGTATGCAAAAAAGATCTTTCCAGCGAGGGGCCTGGCAATTCCTTGTGATAGGCCCTCTTTTCTTCCCAGCAACATTTTAAAGTTTTTAATGCTCATGTTGCAAAATAATGTGTGCCTCATTCTTGGCAGGTGGGGGCCTGCATGACACCTCCACACCCAGGGAAATGAAATGCGATTTGAAAAAAACTATGCATTTCATTACAAAGTTTGAGAGAAATACAAGATACAGAAAGAAAAACCATGCATTTCTCTCATCCATTTCCATTCATTCATCAATCTTAAAGCCTATTAAAATGGTATTTTTTGGGTGCCAGTGCTGCTTTAATTTCCCCTTTTTTCTGGAGAGTTAGTAGTGGCCAGGTCTATCCTAGACAGAATCACAGAATCATACAGTGCAGAAGAGGCCCTTCGGCCCATCAAGTCTGCACCGATGCATTAAAGACACCTGACCTGTCTACCTAATCCCATTTTCCAGCACTTGGCCCATAGCCTTGAATGTTATGACGTGCCAAGTGCTCATCCAGGTACTTTTTAAAGGATATGAGGCAACCCGCCTCTACCACCCTCCCAAGCAGGGCATTCCAGACCGTCACCACCCTCTGGGTAAAAAAGTTCTTCTTCAAATCCCCCTTAAACCTCCCGCCCCTCACCTTAAACTTGTGACCCTTCGTAACTGACCCTTCAACTAAGGGGAACAGCTGCTCCCTATCCACCCTGTCCATGCCCCTCATAATCTTGTACACCTCGATCAGGTCACCCTCAGTCTTCTCTGCTCCAGCGAAAACAACCCAAGCCTATCCAACCTTTCTTCATAGCTTAAATGTTCCATCCCAGCTAACATCCTGGTGAATCGCTTCTGCACCTCCTCCAATGCAATCACATCCTTCCTATAATGTGGCGACCAGAATTGCACACAGTACTCCAGCTGTGGCCTTACCAAAGTTCTGTACAACTCCAACATGACCTCCCTGCTTTTGTAATCTATGCCTCGATTGATAAAGGCAAGTATCCCATATGCCTTTTTCACCACCCTATTAACCTGCCCTTCTGCCTTCAGAGGTCTATGGACAAACACGCCAAGGTCCCTTTGTTCCTCAGAACTTCCCAGTGTCAGGCCATTCATTGAATACTTCCATGTCACATTACTCCTTCCAAAGTGTATCACCTCACACTTTTCAGTGTTAAATTCCATCTGCCACTTTTCTGCCCATTTGACCATCCCGTCTATATCTTCCTGTATCCTAAGACACTCCACCTCACTGTTAACCACTCGGCCAATCTTTGTGTCATCCACAAATTTACTGATCCTACCCCCCACATAGTCGTCTATGTCATTTATATAAATGACAAAAAATAGGGGACCCAGCACAGATCCCTGTGGTACGCCACTGGACACTGTCTTCCAGTCACTAAAACAGCCGTCTGTCATCACTCTCTGTCTCCTACAGCTAAGCCAATTTTGAATCCACCTTATCAAGTTACCTTGACTCTGAGTCATGCAAAGACTTTTGACTTCAGGAGATGGGTGGTTCCCTTTTTCTCTGACTGTGAGGGAGGATTCTTTGTTAATCTCCCCTTTGTTCTCTGGGACACACCTACCTGCAGGCATGTATGCAGACATGACTGCCCTCTCCTGTGGCACTTCAACTAGGTGAGGCATCATCCTTACGGTTTCTGTGCTCCCTAGAGGTCTCTGTTTGTCTCAGCAGGTTCCTGTTAATGCTGCTGGCAACTCTGGTGGGGAGCTTCTAGAGTCTGCATTTACATAGGAGGATGTGGGATCTAACTTTTCAAATTTTTCAGGGTTGGCAGACCAGACAGTAGGGGTTTTCATCCAGGATTCCTCCCAGACTTCCTTTAACCTGCCCTATTGGTCACTTCTTCCCCTTCTCTTTCCAAACCTTTGCCAGCCGTGTACCTGCCTGTCCCCTTCTGTTCTCTGCAGGGGCCCCTTACAGTTCACCAGCTCTCTGCTAGAGGGTCCTCCTAACACCAGTACAGGACTTAGGGGGTGCAGGTTTCACTGTAGGTTGGGGCTTTCCCCCTAACCTGGCACATGTGGCAACTTCTGCAGTACTCCACCATATCTTTGTGGAGTTTTGGCCAGTCAAACTGCTGTCTTATGCGGGCTTTGGTCTTTCATATACCAGCATGTACAGCCACTGTAGTCTCGTGGGCCCTTCTTAATATTTCTCTCCGGGACCTCTGTGGCACCACTAACTGGTGAACTACTGTCCACTCCTTGCCCTCAGGTCTGTGGGCAGAACTCCATTTCCTCATCAGTACCTCATTCTTTAAGTAGCAGCAATCAGGGACTCCTTGTGCTTCACTTTCAGACTGGGCAGCCTGTGCTAACTCTCGCAATACTGATTCGGCTCGCTGAGCCTCAGCTAGGGAAAATCCATTTAATTCATTCCCTGGGTCTCCTAACTTTCCAAGGAAAATTTCAGACAGGCAGACCTCATGGTCATTTGCCTGCAGTGCCAATGCAGTCTCCTCTGGGGGAGCTGGTTTGATCATGGCCTGATCCACTACTCATTCAGGGACTCTACAGGGAACCGTCTCCTGCCACTGCCCTATCTCTCTGACCTCCTGTGGTCTTTCTTTCGCTACTGGAGGGGCTACCACCTTCATCCCTGCCAGATCATTACCTAGGAGCAAGTGAACCCCATCCACAGGCAAACAAGGGACAATCCCTACGGTCACGGGTCCTGAAACTAGGTCACACTCCAGGTGCACCGGGTGTTCAGGTACAGACATACACTGCCCTCCAATACCATTCATCACCATTCTGGTGTTCACTGCACTCTCTGGGTGAAAGGTCAGGTTTTTTCCCAGTAAAAGGGATCTAGTGGCCCCTGTGTCCCTGAGAATCACTATGGGCTTGCTTGCCCCATTCGAGGGGTATGGGTTACTTTCCCTTCAGAAACAAAACCCTGATAACCATCATGAATCCTATTAACCTTTCCTCCACTGGCTGTAGTAAGCTTCCTGGGTTGCACTCTTCCTCCAGTTAAAGCCACAGCTTTCTCTGTGCTTTCCATCAGGATTCCATCTCCACTGAGTGGGTGTGCCCTTATTAACCCTACCGGTTTTCCCTTTAGTTTCCAGCAGTCAGCTTTTAAATGCCCTGACTAATTACAATGGAAGCACACAGGTCTCCGGGTCTCACTGTTGCTCACAGTACCTTGCTTTTTGGCTGGAGGAGGGCCACCTGTGTCTCCTGCTTTCCTTTCTCTTCCAGGACTGCCTGGGCTTGTATCACCTTCCCACCCTTTGTCCTTTTCGGATTTGTGTGGATGACTAGGAAGAGTTCTCCCCTGGGAACGGCCGCTTGCCGGGCTTCCTGAACCGGCTGCTCCTCTACAACGGTCTTTATTGTGAGTGGGAGAGAGTTTTTAAATTCCTTGAATAGAATTACTTCTCTGAGAGTCTCATAGCTGAGCTGCACTTTAAGAGCCCTCAGCTACTGATCAAAAGCCAGCTGCTTACTTCTTTCAAACTCCAGATAAGTTTGATTAGCTTGCTTTTTGAGGGTTCTAAAGTTTTGGCGATAGGCTTCAGGTACTCATTCATACGCCCTGAGGATAGCATTTTTGATTAGTTCATAATTTGATGAACTGTCATCTGGCAACAAGGAATAAACCTCATGGGCTTTCCCGGTTAGTTTGCTTTGCAATAAGAGAGACCAGGTCTCAGCTGGCCATTTTGGCTGCCTTGCCAGTTTCTCAAAAGACACAAAAAATTCTTCCACATCTTCCTCATTTAATTTTGGAATTAATTGAGCAAATTTTAGCAATTTTGTATCCAGCCCTGAATTCTGCTCTTCCATATTGGCCATGCTTTCATTGGGGTTTCTCTGTTGCCCCCTAGTTAACTCAAGCTGCCTCAACTCTCTTTCTGCACATTCTTTCTGGAATATTCTTTCTCTTTCTCTCTCCTCTCTCTCTTGTTCCTTCTCCTGTCTTTCTCTCTCTCTCTCCTGCCTTTCAGTTTCTTCATGTTCCTTTTGGTAGCCTCTCTCTTTCTGCCTCTCCTGCCTCTCTCTCTTTTTCTTTCTTCGAATTCAAGTTTCCTCTGTTCCAATTGTATCTTTGCTAACAATACCCTGTCAGATTCTGCTTCTAAGCCTGTTTTTTTTTAGAGATACAGCACTGAAACAGGCCCTTCGGCCCACTGAGTCTGTGCCGACCATCAACCACCCATTTATACTAATCCTATACTAATTCCATGTTCCTACCACATCCCCACCTGTCCCTATATTTCCCTACCACCTACCTATCCTAGGGGTAATTTATAATGACCAATTTACCTATCAACCTGCAATTCTTTGGCATGTGGGAGGAAACCGGAGCACCTGGAGGAAACCCACACAGACACAGGGAGAACTTGCAAACTCCACACAGGCAGTTCATTCTTGTTCACTGCTTTCCAATTATAAGGCAAAGAAATTAGCACAAACAGCCCTTCTTAGGTTTAAAGAAGAAAAGTGACATTTGTTTAAACTTAAACTTAAACTCTAATACAGTTAATGCTTACAGATATACGACACACCCACGCTAGCATGCACATGCGATACACACATGCAAATAGGGACAGAAACGAGCAGAAGAAAAATAAAGTAGAGAGGTTTGAGACAATATCAGAAGAGTTTCTTTTTTAGTGTGCTTTGAGCTCACAGTAATCCTTTTGTAAGTAGTCTTGCTTTTCGTTGGGTCCTAGTATTCTTCTTAAACCTTGTTCACTGTAGGAGACCTATCTCTCTTAGGGTTCATGTGTCTTCAATGGGTCTTCATTTTCGTGAGAAAGAGATGGGAGCAGACAGGAGAGAGATCTTTTCAGTCCAGGAGCAAACAGCTTTCTGAGTTTCAAACACTCTGTGGCAAGTTCAAATTCAAACAGCCAGTTAGTCATGTGACTAAACTGATCTGACCACGTCTTCTGTGTATTGGAGAAGCATGGACAGGGTCCTTTGTTCCAACACTATCTGCTAATATGCAAAATAAGGTCTTTCTGGCGAGGGGCCTGGCAATTCCTTGTGATAGGCCCTCTTTTCTTCCCAGCAACATTTTTAAGTTTTTAATGTTCATGTTGCAAAATAATGTGTGCCCCATTCTTGGCAGGTGGGGGCCTGCATGAAACTGGGTTTACATGTCACCAGCTGGTTTGTCCAGATCCTCTTGTAAGGGGCTTTGGAAAATAACAATGTTTGCCATGAAACTGAATTCTCCTCCAGAGTTTTCACTGACAGTTTGGCATAGCCTGGAACTCCTTCTTGCAACAGCATTTTTTAAAATCACAAATCCATCTAATAGCTAAGACTGGGGGAGGAGGTGAAAATGGCAGCAGCCAGGGGTGGGAAGGGAGCAGGAGAAGACCATGATGCGGTAGTATTCAAAAGAGGATTAAAATTCTGCAGGTCCTTTAAGGACATGGAAGTTCTGCATTGTTAAGCTGTTGACTCCCACCCCAAATTACAAAACAGAGTCTAATATATATTCCGGGTGATCATATTCCGGGAAGCAAAAGGGAATATTCAGCAGATAGAACCTACTGAGCTGAAAGGGAGCTCAGGAAGTCAGTTTTCTTTGGGCATACCCAGCAAGATACTTGGATTTATAGATATGGCTCTGCAAGTCAGCCTCTGGTTCAGTTGAACTTGCCTCACAAACCTTGATTTCAACTCGTACTTTCATTATATTAAGATAAAGCTCTTGCATGTTTTATTTACTTTAGGCTCAGCTAGAAGATCTTGTATTTGTAGAGAGATACAACACACATCAAAATAAATGTATTGTTGTTGAGTAAAGCAGTGGTCAAATTCCACTGTGTGCATTTCTGCTCACCTAGTCCAATTATTGGTGGAGGAAGTAGAGGTGAGCAGGATTATTGAAGGTATCTAGAATCTTTTATAAAGATAAGTTAAGAAAGTTTGGCTTATTCTGCTTGGACAATAAGTGACTTTGTGGTGATTTAATTGAAGTTTTCAAGATTAGTTAAAATAATTGGCAAATTAATCCAGGCAAATTGTTCATTTAGTTAAAAAGTCAACTATAAGGAGATACAAGTTAAAAATCAAGAGTAGAAAGGGAAATCTGACAGAACCTGGTTTCTCGAAGAGTGATCAAAGAGCCTTGAGAAATTGGTTACGAAGGAAAATCAATGAAACAAATGTTAGGGGTGACTAGTTCTAAGCAGTGATTTTAACCCTACCAGAATAACATAAACGGGGCAGATGGGCAGTTAAAATGCCAGGTGACTTACTTGATGAAGTCCCACTGAGATCCCGCTGTCTTTAATTTTAGCCTGCTCATCTGAACAGGTGGCAATGCCATCTACCTGAAACCAGCAATGATCTACAGTAAATATGAAATCATCAGGTCCTGACAGCAGTTTTAACACAGACCTGAACAGGAAAGCTGGTATGGCTTTCCTGCCAGGTGTAAATAACAGATAGAGGATCTGGGAGCAGAAAAGGCCAGTTAAAGTAGTTATTTTACTTTCCTTGTGTGGCCAGGAGAAGCAGGAGTACAAGGAAAGTTGAGGCATTTCATTGCAGCAGCTTATTCGGGAGCAGAGAGTGCGAGCGAGTGATCAGCTGGGAAGCAGCTTATTCGGGAGCAGAGAGTGCGAGCGAGTGATCAGCTGGGAAGGTCAGTTTCAAAGTAAACTTAATTTCCTTTTGTTTTCGGTGGAGACCAGGGGGCTGCTGGGTAAGTAAAACCCTATATATTTGGGCCGTTTCTGAACCCGAGACACTACACAGGTAGTGGCTCCCACCCGCCCTCCTCCTCTCACCAAAAAAAAAGGACTCGGTGGTGTGTAGATAAGGTAAGGCTTTTTCTATTTCTCTTTTTTTTTATCGTGTGATTGGTAAAAACTTTTCATTCCTTTTTCATTTAACTAAGTTAAGCTTAAGATTAAAAATGGCAGGAGTTCTCAGACCCGTGTCATGCTCCTCTTGCTCAATGTGGGAGCTCAGGGACACGGCTGATGTCCCTGACTCCTTCACGTGCAGGAAGTGTGTCCAGCTGCAGCTCTTGTTAGACCGCATGACGGCTCTGGAGCTGCAGATGGACTCACTTTGGAGCATGCGCGATGCTGAGGAGGTCGTGGATAGCACGTTTAGCGAATTGGTCACACCACAGATTAGGATTGCTGAAGGAGAAAGGGAATGGGTGACCAAAAGGCAGAGAAAGAGCAGGAAGGCAGCGCAGGAGTCCCCTGCGGTCATCTCCCTCCAAAACAAGTATACCATTTTGGATACTGTTGAGGGAGATGGCTCACCAGGGGAAGGCAGCAGTAGCCAGGTTCATGGCACCGTGGCTGGCTCTGCTGTTCGGAAGGGCGGGAAAAAGAGTGGAAGGGCTATAGTCATCAGGGATTCGATTGTAAGGGGAGTAGATAGGCGGTTCTGTGGTCAAAAATGAGATTCCAGAATGGTATGTTGCCTCCCAGGTGCACGGGTCAGGGATGTCTCAGATCGGCTGCAGAACATTCTGAAGGGGGAGGGTGAACAGCCAGTTGTCGTTGTGCACATAGGCACCAATGATATAGGTAAAAAACAGGATGAGGTCCTACAAGCAGAATTTAGGGAGTTAGGAGCCAAGTTAAAATGTAGGACCTCAGAGGTAGTAATCTCAGGATTGCTACCAGTGCCACGTGATAGTCAGAGTAGAAATGAAAGAATAGTCAGGATGAATGCGTGGCTTGAGAGATGGTGCAGGAAGGAGGGGTTCAGATTTTTGGGACATTGGGACCGGTTCTGGGGGAGGTGGGATTATTACAAATTGGACGGTCTACACCTGGGCCGGACTGGAACCAATGTCCTTGGGAGTGCTTTTGCTAACGCTGTTGGGGAGGGTTTAAACTAATGTGGCAGGGGGATGGGAACCAAATGAGGAGGTCAGTGGACAGTAAGGAGGTAGTAACGAAAGCCTGTAAGGAACTAGATAATGAAGTCAGCGTGACTAAGGGGAAGAGTAGGCAGGGAGCAGATGATGAACGCAAAGGGAGTGGTGGTCTGAGGTGCATTTGTTTTAATGCAAGAAATGTAGTAGGTAAGGCAGATTAACTTAGGGCTTGGATTAGTACCTGGGAGTATGATGTTATTGCTATTACTGAGACTTGGTTGAGGGAAGGGCATGATTGGCAACTAAATATCCCAGGATATCGATGCTTCAGGCGGGATAGAGAGGGAGGTAAAAGGGGTGGAGGAGTTGCATTACTGGTCAAAGAGGATATCACAGCTGTGCTGAAGGAGGGCACTATGGAGGACTCGAGCAGTGAGGCAATATGGGCAAAACTCAGAAATAGGAAGGGTGCAGTAACAATGTTGGGGCTGTACTACAGGCCTCCCAACAGCGAGCGTAAGATAGAGGTGCAAATATGTAAACAGATTATGGAAAGATGTAGGAGCAACAGGGTGGTGGTGATAGGAGATTTTAATTTTCCCAACATTGACTGGGATTCACTTAGTGTTAGAGGTCTAGATGGAGCAGAATTTGTCAGGAGCATCCAGGAGGGTTTTCTCGAGCAGTATGTAAATAGTCCAACTCGGGAAGGGGCCATACTGGACCTGGTGTTGGGGAATGAGCCGGGCCAGGTGGTTGACGTTTCAGTAGGGGACTACTTTGGGAATAGTGATCACAATTCCGTAAGTTTTAGAATACTCATGGACAAAGACGAGAGTGGTCCTCAAGGAAGAGTGCGAAATTGGGGGAAGGCCAACTATACCAAAATTCGGAAGGAGCTGGGGAATGTAGATTGGGAGCAGCTGTTTGAAGGTAAATCCACATGTGATATGTGGGAGGCTTTTAAAGAGAGGTTGATTAGCGTGCAGGAGAGACATGTTCCTGTGAAAATGAGGGATAGAAATGGCAAGATTAGGGAACCGTGGATGACAGGTGAAATTGTGAGACTAGCTAAGAGGAAAAAGGAAGCATACAAAAGGTCTAGGTGGCTGAAGAAAGACGAAGCTTTGAAAGAATATCGGGAATGTAGGACCAATCTGAAACGAGGAATTAAGAGGGCTAAAAGGGGTCATGAAATATCTTTAACAAACAGGGTTAAGGAAAATCCCAAAGCCTTTTATTCATATATAAGGAGCAAGAGGGTAACTAGAGAAAGGATTGGCCCACTCAAGGACAAAGGAGGAAAGTTATGCGTGGAGTCAGAGAAAATGGGTGAGATTCTAAACGAGTACTTTGCATCGGTATTCACCGAGGAGAGGGACATGAAGGATGTTGAGGTTAGGAACAGATGTTTGATTACTCTAGGTCAAGTCGGCATAAGGATGGAGGAAGTGTTGGGTATTCTAAAAGGCATTAAGATGGACAAGTCCCCAGGTCCGGATGGGATCTATCCCAGGTTACTGTGGGAAGCGAGAGAGGAAATAGCTGGGGCCTTAACAGATATCTTTGCAGCATCCTTAAACACGGGTGAGGTCCCGGAGGACTGGAGAATTGCTAATGTTGTCCCCTTGTTTAAGAAGGGTAGCAGGGATAATCCAGGTAATTATAGAGCGGTGAGCCTGACGTCAGTGGTAGGGAAGCTGCTGGAGAAGATACTGAGGGATAGGATCTATTCCCATTTGGAAGAAAATGGGCTTATCAGTGATAGGCAACATGGTTTTGTGCAGGGAAGGTCATGTCTTACCAACTTAATAGAATTCTTTGAGGAAGTGACAAAGTTGATTGATGAGGGAAGGGCTGTAGATGTCATATGCATGGACTTCAGTAAGGCGTTTGATAAGGTTCCCCATGGTAGGCTGATGGAGAAAGTGAAGGCGCATGGGGTCCAAGGTGTACTAGCTAGATGGATAAAGAACTGGCTGGGCAACAGGAGACAGAGAGTAGCAGCGGAAGGGAGTTTCTCAAAATGGAGACGTGTGACCAGTGGTGTTCCACACGGATCCATGCTGGGACTACTGTTGTTTGTGATATACATAAATGATTTGGAGGAAAGTATAGGTGGTCTGATTAGCAAGTTTGCAGACGACACTAAGATTGGTGGAGTAGCAGATAGTGAAGGGGACGGTCAGAGAATACAGCAGAATATAGATAGACTGGAGAGTTGGGCAGAGAAATGGCAGATGGAGTTCAATCAGGGCAAATGCGAGGTGATGCATTTTGGAAGATCCAATTCAAGAGTGAACTATACAGTAAATGGAAAAGTCCTGGGGAAAATTGATGTACAGAGAGATTTGGGTGTTCAGGTCCATTGTTCCCTGAAGGTGGCAACGCAGGTCAATAGAGTGGTCAAGAAGGCATACGGCATGCTTTCCTTCATCGGACGGGGTATTGAGTACAAGAGTTGGCAGGTCATGTTACAGTTGTATAGGACTTTGGTTCGGCCACATTTGGAATACTGCGTGCAGTTCTGGTCGCCACATTACCAAAAGGATGAAGATGCTTTGGAGAGGGTGCAGAGGAGGTTCACCAGGATGTTGCCTGGTATGGAGGGCGCTAGCTATGAAGAGAGGTTGAGTAGATTAGGATTATTTTCATTAGAAAGACGGAGGTTGAGGGGGGACCTGATTGAGGTGTACAAAATCATGAGAGGTATAGACAGGGTGGATAGCAAGAAGCTTTTTCCCAGAGTGGGGGATTCAATTACTAGGGGTCACGAGTTCAAAGTGAAAGGGGAAAAGTTTAGGGGGGATTTACGCAGAGGGTGGTGGGTGCCTGGAACGCGTTGCCAGCGGAGGTGGTAGACGCCTGCACGATAGCGTCTTTTAAGATGTATCTAGAGAGATACATGAATGGGCAGGAAGTAAAGAGATACAGACCCTTAGAAAATAGGCGTCATGTTTAGATAGAGGATCTGGATCGGCGCAGGCTTGGAGGGCCGAAGGGCCTGTTCCCGTGCTGTGATTTTCTTTTTTTCTTTGTTCTTATTCCCTGGCCTGGGCTCCCTCTCTTCCCTAACACGCGACCCTCCTGAAACCCTGTTCCCATCATGTACATTCTTGCGCTTCCTTTGGGATGGCCTGCTACCTCAGGCCTCCTGAACGTCTGCTCTCGTCTGCTGGCCAGCTATTGCATGCTCCTCATTTCAGAAAGGCAGCTGACTGGCAGCATGCAGATGATGCCCTAATGTTAAAATCACCTTGGCTTCGTGTGATGCCAGTATCCTGTAAATGAATACTAAAAAAAAAATTTGGGGCTAAATTATTTTTTTTTTCAGTGGAAATCCTAGTTCTTCATGGGCAGAATCCTGGTGCAGGTTTGGTGGAAGAACTGGGAAACTGGATCCACCAGATTTCTGCCAATTTAAAGATTTGCAGACATATTCTGGCCCAGAGGTGGCGGGTGCTTCTTCTGCTTGCACCCTCACCACTCCATATCCCAAATACAATTTACAGCATGTCCAAGAGTGTTACCCAGCCACTCCTAGAATCCTGTCAGATATGCCTCTTACAGGTTCAGTCGTATCTATGGGCTGAATTTTACCATGGGCTTCAGGACCCTGATGTCCGGCCATAAAGTAGGTTCTGAGCGTGCAGTTGCCGGCAGCAGTGCCTGCTCAGTGATTTTAGTGCAAATGGCCTCCTAATTGGCCGCCTGCTGACCAGCCATCCAATTAAGGATGGTGGGCAGGCTTCTGATGCTGTTGGCTCAATCAGAGGGCCAGCAGCTCGAAAGCCTCAGCAATGTCACCAGGAAAGGTGGCCACTGCTTAGGCAGGTAGGAGACCTCGGGGGTGGCTCAGAATGGAGGCGCCCTTGGACAAGTATGTAAAAGTTAAAATTAAGGGGGCTGAGAGCAGTACACCCTGTGGGACGGAGGAAAAAACCCTCCCAGGGATCACTGGGGCCACGATGGCTGCCTTTGCTGCCCGTTGCCGCCTCTTTGGGCCGTGGAGCCTGCAGCTTCAAAGGCTCCCCGGGCTGCCACAAGGAGGCCACCTCCATGATGTTGGGAGCCTCCCCACACAGTGGGTAGCTGCCATGCCAATGGTAAATGCTGGCAGCCCCATAAAATGGCCTAAATTGGGGCCTAAATTATGCAAACTAGCTGCTGAGAAACTTTCCCGGTGGTGGGACAGCAATGGGGAGCCTTCCTGATGCGGCTTCCCGCTATTTTATTGGCACTCCTGCTTCTGTTCCCGTTTGTGCCTCTGTCTCAGCCCAAAACTTTCAATCCATTCTATGAGTCTATGATTATATAAAAAGTTATTAGAACAGCTAAGCAATAACTTGCTCAAAGAGGTAGATTTTAATGAGCATCTTAAAGGAGAAGGGAGAGGTAGATAAGGTTTAGGGAGGGAATTCCTGGACTTAGGGCCTAGGCTGCTGAAGGCATGGCTGTTGAGGGTGGTGCGAGGAAAATTCAGAAAGTGCAAGAGGCCAGCTTTGGAGGAATGCAAAGATCTCAGATGGCATAGGGTTGGAGGTTACAGAGAAAGGAAGGGGCAAAGCCATGCAGGGATTGAAAACAGGGATGTGAGTTTTAAACCAACGCATTGCTGAACCAGGAGCC
This sequence comes from Heterodontus francisci, assembly GCF_036365525.1. Classification (NCBI taxonomy): domain Eukaryota; kingdom Metazoa; phylum Chordata; class Chondrichthyes; order Heterodontiformes; family Heterodontidae; genus Heterodontus; species Heterodontus francisci. The sequence continues at coordinate 78,659,194 of NC_090382.1, read as the reverse complement.
AACATAGATCAGAAAGGACAGGGGTGATGGGTGAATGGGACTTGGTGTGAATTAGGATGTGGACAGCAGAGTTTTGGATCAGCTCAAGTTTACGGAGGGCGCAAGGTGGGAGGCCAGCCAGGGTAATATTGAAATAGTCGAGTCTGGAGGATAAAGGTTTCAGCAGCAGGTAAATAGAGGTAGGGGCAGAGGCAGGTGATGTTATGGAAGTGGAAGTAGGTGCTCTTGGTGATGGAGAGGATACGGGTTTGGAAGCTCAGCTCAGGCCAAATATGATGACAAGGTTGTGAAAAGTGTGATTCAGCCTCAGTTATGGATGAGCTAATGTGCAGCATTCTTGTACGCTGGAAGCCACACTGTCTGTGTTTGTTAGGTACATGGTCAGTGGGATTACTAATTTTCAGCACTTGTAATTCTGCATGGTTTCCCATTGTCCTGTTGTTTTAAATTGTCACTCATTGCTATCATTGTCACTGTTGGATTTTACTTTGCACCTCATTACCCCAACTACACCCTCTATTCTGCCATCTTACCTGTGGACTTAGGCGCTTACAAAATACTGGAGCCTTCAATCTAGCACTTTACCTCAGGACCTCAAACATTCAAAACTCAAAAGTTACCTCACTTTTGTTCTAGTATGTGTCAGCTGTTGCCCAATTGGTAGCACTCTTACCTCTAAGTCACAAGGTTCTCAGTTTAAATCCCACTTAAGCACAAAGAATCATAACTGACACTCCAATGCATTACTGAGGGATGACAGATGAGATGTTAAACTGAGGGTCACATCTACCTGTTGTGATGTATATAATAGGTCCTGTTTTGAAGAAGATCAGGGAAGTTATCCCTGGTATCCTAGCCAGTATTAGTTCCTCAATCAACATCACAAAAACAGATTATCTGGTCACATTGCTGTTTGTTAGAGCTCACTGTGTGCAACTTGGCTGCCATATTTCCACATTACAACAATGATGACACTTCAAAAGCACTTCATTGGTTGGAAAGCACTTTGAGATCTCTGGTGGTCATGAAAAGTGCTATATAAATGCAAGTCTTTCTTTTACTACCTCTGTTACAAATTCAAACCTGCCATAGATACTTTGTTGGGTTCAGTGGTGCCGGTCACTCTTGCAGCAGTTTTGTGCAACATACTTCTATGAGAAAAGCAAAATACTGCGGATTCTGGAAATCTGAAATAAAAACAAGAAATCCTGGAAATACTCAGCATCTGTGGAGAGAGCAGCAGAGTTAACTTTTCAGGTCAGTGACCCTTCTTCAGGGTCTTTTATGATAGTTGACACAAACTGCCTTACATCTTCTTGTATGACAGCATGACCACTGCAACAATAGAATCCCCTTGTGACCTGAAGTATATATCAGTGTCTGTTGCATATGCAGTTCTTCAATCCCTTCAAAGGTGGACTGAGTTAATAACAGATGAGGCAATAATTAGTTCCAATTGCAAGCTGTTTTATTCAACAGTAAGGCAAATGTACAAAGCAATGATTGTAATCAGATTCACTTAGTTCAATCCATTGTCTTTGTGCAATGATATAATAATAATGAATGAATGCCATTCCACTTTAGTGACACATCTTATTTAACTTAAATAGAACAGTCCCTGTGCATCCGTCCTACAGCCCAGGACAGAACATTTCTCCTTGCGTTTTCCTGTATACCTTTAATCTTTTCAGAACACTCGGCCGCCTGGATGACTTTTCAGTGTCTGTGGCTCGGTCAGCTTTTAGTCAGCACTCCGTTCCATCCCTCCAACAGTGCAGTCCACCAGACTGAAGTGGCAATGACCCTAATGAGTTCAAATTAATGAGATTGTTGTAGCAGCAATGAGTGTCAACTATCGCTGGAATATCAATTTATCTTTCATTGTCCCCTGGTTTCAAACGGCCCATCTGAAATTCAATACTCACCTGCAGTCTCTGCTGTCCTGTGAATTCAACCACTTTAACAAGCTTTAACATAAAACTACATTAAAAAGAACTCATATCCAGATCCTTTCTATGGAAAAATGAAACATGTCCTTCCAAGCTAGACAAGTGTGAAGAAATTGAACAAATAACTGCGACCTCCAGCAGGCACAATAACAAAATAATCAAATTTTAATTCTTGTTGAAGGGCTCAAGTCAATAGAATGTAACATTTTGGATAGGAATAATGATTTTTTTGAACAAAAAATTATGGGGGGAAGCACTGGGAGCCGGGAAGGGAGTGAGCGAGTGGAAGAAGTGCTGGGAGCTGGGAGGCAATGAGTGGGGGGAGAAAGTGCTGGGACCTGGGAGGGATTGGGTGGGGGGAAGTGCTGGGAGCTGGGGGGAGTGGGTGAGGGGAAGTGCTGGGAGGGAAGTGGGTGCGGGGGCACTGGGATTTGGGGGCAGTGGGTGGGGGGAAGCACTGGGAGCAGGAGAAGTTGGTGGGGGGTAGCGCTGGGAGCTAGGGGGGAGTGGGAGGAAGCGCTGGGAGTTGATGGGGTGGGTATTGGGGAAGAAGTGCTGGGAGCTGGGGTGTGGGTGGGGTTAAGCTCTGAGATTTGTATTTCCCTGAACGCTGTGCATCTTTAGGCCTAACAGCTTCCCCGCCCAAGTCAGCCTGATTGAATGGTTTGACTTCCAGTCGGGTGGGGACCACTCTAGAGGAGGAAGCAGGATCAGGAGGTCCAATTCCCAACTCCATTAGGGGGCGGGTCTGATCTCGGGAGGAGGGTCTGGTCTACGATCCCAGGGAATTCCAATCTTGAAGGAGATCTGATCCCTGACCACGAATTCTGATCCCAGAGACCTCCAATCCCTGATCTCAAAGCAGGTCCGATGCCCGACTGGGGGGATGTAGTCACAGGAGGAGTTTGAATAAGGGCGATGCACAGTCTGATGGTGGGAGAGCTTGTGGGGCCAGGAGGAAGCACTCCTGCTCCTCCTGGCCCACAAGGAGTGCTGTGAAGGCACTTCCCTTCTCCCCAAGGCTACCTTCGCTGCACTGCAGCTACCAGGTTTTCCAAGCTGGAAAATCCCAGTCGGCCACAGTTAAAGCTGTAAAGCAGATTAAATCCAAGGCTTCCAGCCTTATTAACATATTTAAGATGCCAACCTGCCTCCTGCGAGTGGGTTGACTGCCCACCCCTTGCCCTGCCTCACTACAACCAACAAATCGGCAGTTTGGAGCTGGCTTCCCAAAGCACATGGAATTTTTGTCTAATTAACCAACCCCCTACACCCACACCCAATCTCACCTGCTCAGCCATATTAAAATTCTCCCCTATAATTTTACTGAAAATATAAATAACTTAAATAAGATTTCTCTCAGAATGAATAAATGCATAAACATTCATTCACTGTCACGAACACATGCTATACCAAATGACAATTTTGTATTTGGCCAGCTGGAAACCTAAATTAAATTTTTAAAAAGTAACAGATAAAAGGTTACTGCTAGCAGCTAAAATGGCCACCACAATTTGCATCAAAATACCCTACATTCCAAAGCATCAAGGTGGAGATGTAGTGTCTGCTCAGTCCTCAGCAAGAACAATGACCTGGGAATTTTGAGTGAACTACCTGTCCTGTCCCCATTAAGAAGACATTAAACTGGTGGTGACGAACCACTCATAGGCAGTCACTTGAACAATGGGATCCTGGTTGAGAGAAAGGAATTCCTAGACATGAACTGATTAAGTTGTAAGAGGAAATACAGACTGGGTGATGGTTATGTGACAGGCCCCACCAGCTATATGTTTAAGCTGGTTTTTCTCTCTTGCAGACCAGACAAGCAACTAGGCACTGCTCAGGGAAGACCCAAGTGGGGACCCTCTCTCTCTCTCTCTCTCTCTCTCTCACCAGTCCACCTTGCAAGTTTCGAACTCTGCCTTCTGGCAGTAACCACCTAGGCCTATCACTGTTGCAGACAGAGACCCTGTGAAGGAAACCATCTGCATCGCTGTCTCCAGGAAAACCCCAAATCTGCTGTCCACATCTGCAAGCCGGAAGCCTCAGGACCACTGGGTTCAGCTGAAAGACAACCGAGTCACCAAACTCCACAGACTATATACCCCTTTTTACTGCTCTGGACTCTAATCCGACCAAGCTTTCCTTCCCCACATTGTAACCTATGTGTGTGTGTGTGTGTGTGTGAACCTCAAGAGTGTGTGTGTGCGTGTAGAGCTTCCACTGCAGCACTTGAATATTGGGTGTCTTCTGCCTGTGCTGCAGTGGAAGCTAAGACATCCATCACCAAATGCTACATCATGGCTGGGTCCGCAAATGCTATCATGGAGTTGGCCACCACTTGCATGCTGAAAAGGATGGACTCCAAGCTCTGTCAAAACACTGTGCCAAGTTGGAGTCACTATCCTCCATGCTCCTTGTTAGTAACAACATGCTCTGTGGCAGGCCTGCCAGTGCACCAAGCATCTCTGTTTGCCTGCCTACCAACCTTTTCCCGTATGCCACTTGTTACGACCGACCACTCCATTCAAAGCCCACAATCAAAATATACAATTCTGATTATGGTGGGAGAAATGGACTGTTATTTCAATCCCATCCCTCCACAGATTGCCTAACATATCATTTTAAACTTTCCAAATTAAAGAAAGACCCAGCCAAATTGTACCATCTATTAACCCCTGAATGAGGCTAACCAAAGCAGGTGTCTTTAAATCAATAAATTAACTGTTTAATTAGAAAAACTAAATTCTTAAGCACTACTAAGATATAAACAACATTTAAAATAGAAAAAATTAGAGTCCTTGCAGATTAAAGCTCCTGCTGGATGTGGAACAGTCCAAGGTTGCTTGAAGTCCTCATAGTCCAATGGGGGAAAAAAGGTTCTTCAACAGTAGAGCAGTCCGTAGTCTAATTCAGAATTTGAAATTGTTGCTCCTTCTCTAGCGATGAATTATCGCAATTAACAACTTGCAAACACTTTTTCATGAATCAATTTGGCTTTAGAATTTTTTTGAGGAATAAAGGATTGTCACAGTCTAACCTCCCTTCCCTCAGTTTAAATTCTCAGAGATCTCTGTTTTGGCTTGACTTTTTAGAATTTTGAGAGAGAATAATAAATAAACAGACTAAATTCTCTTCCTTCAGCTTAAATGGTCTGAGAGCGCTCCTTTCAGATGCTAACATACAGCTGTTTGTCTGTTTCCTCAGTTAGAACAGCCTGTCTCAATAAAAAAGCCAGTTCAAAAGATAATTGCAACATTTTATATCCGGTCCTTGGTCTCTGAATGGCTGTTGCCGGGTAACCAGGACGCATTCTTTGAAGCTGCTTGGTTCCCTCTCAGTATGGTTGTATCCAACGGCAACCAAAATGCACTTTCTCTAACTTCTGAAGGTTGCTGGTTCTTAAAGCAGTACGGCTCCTTTTCCAGCCTTACAAGCACACTGCATTCTTCCCGAAAAAAAAACGACAGGATCATAACACACTCCATCGAAGACCTCATCTGAGTCTTCTACAGCAGAACTCATCTGTGATCTTACCCTCCAGTGAGTGGCTCACAGGCTATCCTTTCCCCCTGGCCTGGCTGCAACCCACTTATGCCTATTTACTCATCATGTGCAGATCCCACCTCTGTTCTACCATCTAAAGTATACCATTAGCTGAGCTGGTGGCTGCAAGCGACAGTGCTTTTTCATCAGATGTGCTCTTGCTCGCACCCTTCATGCTGAGAGGCTGCACTGGCTGGCTAGGCAGCAGGTCTGGGGTATCTGAAAGCAGAAATTCAAAAAGGGAGCGTTGGAGTGAGGGGGGTGTGTGGGTGGGGTGGAATGCACAAGGTCCATGGTCACACTATCTGCAGCTTGTACTTCATGCCGGATAGCAGGATGAGTATAAGGTGGGATTTGAGAGGTGCATATGGCAGGAACATACTGTCATCCTGAAAGTTCTCAGCGATGCTGGATACAGCGGCCTCAGTCACAGCCAGCCCAATAGTTCACAGCACCGTCTCCTCCAAAGGGCTCAGAAGATGCGGGTGTGCCTGTCTCCCATCAGTTCTCTGCTGCTCCCTCCTATTATGTGAGATCTTGTCCTGTAAAAGAGAGGAAAGTGTGTCAGTGAGTTTGCTGTAAGATATTTGGATGATGTGCCTGTCATAGATGAATAGCTGGGTGCATATGGAAGCACCACAGTGTGGTTGGGAGGATTGCAGCACTAGTATGTGTGTGAGGGTGAGTGCAGCATCTGAATGTTAGGCATGAGTCCTGATTACTAGATATTTCTCAGAATCACAGAATTATTACAGTGCAGAAGGAGGCCATTCAGTCCATCGTGTCTGCACTGGCTCTCCGAACGAGTGGGTGAATAATGGTGGTGTGTGTTATTGAGCAGCGTTAGGGGTTGGGGGTGGTTTGGTGCATAAGAGTTGTCATTGGAAGATGCATTCATTGACCTTGGTCACTCACGTGAGGTCATTGAACTTTTTCCAACACTGCAACCATGTCCTACGTGGCCAGCCTCTCCCATTCCTTTTATAAGATGTGCCTTGAGGGGCTCCTGGCCCCCTGTGGAAACATGACCTCTCTCCTCCTTTCAATCCCCTAAACTAAGGACGCCAGCACCATATCAGAGAAACTTAAAGCCTTCTCTCTGGCCTGTTGCTCCAGTGATAGTGTTATTCCTTCCTTCAAAGCCTCTCATACACAGTTTCATCAGCTGCTGCCACCCGAATGCACCTCCCCGTTAAGAGGAGCAGGCTGCCTTTAAGAAGTGCTGGCTAGCTGCAAGTCGTATCAGCCCCGCATACACATGGGCCCCCTGCTGAGCGTGCAGTCAGTCAGCTGTGCATTTCTCACTGGGTAACACGTAATAATTATTGAGATGAGCAGGTAGCATGAAGTTTGTGTGCTGCCTCCTTCATCTCCACTGGGTGCGGGATAATCATGCCTCATGCTCACTAAAGGGCCTACTAGAATTTTATAGCCCAAGGGAAGAATAAGACATGCAAACCAATCCTTTATACTTTCTATACCTGTAACTTAAAATTAATTACAGCAAGGAAAAGACATTTACACAATACAGATTGAGCTCTGAATATGATAATATGTTCAATTTTTATTCTGTAAATTTCTCTCTACGTTATTTCTAGTCCTTCAGTGTATTTTTAATATTTTACTAACAAACAGAATTAAGATATTATGGCTCTAAAGAATATAAAATTTCTGAAATATATTTAATATCTAAATCCTTTTTTATTCATCCACACTGCTATACACTCAGATATTGTCTGTTCATTTGAATGGTATCACTGAAATCTCATGTCGCTCTGAAAGTTGGGAATTCAGACTCCAGCCTGCTCTGTAATGGATTGTAAATAACTTATTAAAAGTCTATGCACGATCTAAGATTCAAATTTGGGACACAAGCTCATTTGCTGATGACCTGCCAGTGTGCAAACTGGCGACCTGCCTGCCCTCAGCCTGCCTTCATGTGGTCAGGCACAGAATCTCAAACCTCATTTCTTCACTGTTCTGCTCTCACTCTTGTGTTTTATTTCATTTTTGGTCATTTTTGTGTGTTCCTTTCAGGCATTCACAAACAATATTAAGCACCGCATCCCCAACCCAGTGGTTTATAGGTATAGCCAGCTGAGCAGCGGACGTCTGCCAATAATGTGGTTCACACCAGTCTCAGAAGGGAGTAAAAGTGTGCAATCAATTATGCAAGATTCGAATCCAGGTTTGAAATGCAAAAAGGGTAGAAATTGGACTAGTGCCTGAAGAGGGGTAGAAAAAGTCAAACTCCGCTCCCTCCCCCATCCAACTGTTTTTCCTTCTCTCCTTTCCACTCACTTCTCCACTTTCCTGCCTGTCTGACGTCTACCTATTCAGCTCCGATTCCTGCTTCCTTCACTGCTAACCCCTCTTCCCATCCCATCTCTCCTCTGCCTCCAACCTATTCTCGTGCATGCCCCTCCACAATCCTTCCACTCCTCATCCTCCCTTTCCCTCCACCTCTCACATCCTTCCCTCACTCCATGATCTCCTAGTTCTCGCCCTCACCTCCTCTCTCTCCCCCACTCACGTCTCCCCTCGTTCCGTTTCCCCAAATCTCACCAATTTTTCTCTTCCTCCCTCTGCCCCTCATTCATCTTCACTCACCCCTCATTTCTCTTCCACCTTCCCCCTTGGTTCTCTACCTCTCCCCGTCATTCATGTCCCCTTTCCCATCATTTCCCTGACTCCTCTTCCCCTTGTTTCTCTGCTTCCTCTTCTAACCATCCCATTCCACTTCACCCTCTCCCCATTCCTTCACCACTTCCACATTCATCTTCACTCTCTCCCCATTCCTCTTCACCCCCTCCCATTCCTCTTTACTCCCTACCCATTCATCTTCACCCCCTCGCCATTCATCTTCACCCCCAGTTCCTCTTCACTCCCGCCTTGTTCCTGTTCCCCCTCCCCTCCTTTCACTATCCCTTCCCTCCCCATTCCTCATCATTCTGTTCCATGCTGTCACCCTCTACCTCACCAGCCAAGTTATACCAGGGCACACAGTCAATTAGATTAAAAATGCCAGCATGGAATCTCTTTTATCCACTGACTCTAATAGGGTTTCTGCTCCTGCCAGAGCACCAAAATGGTTCTTATCAAAGTTCTCTAGCTACCAACTCCATCTCTCTCTCTTGCAACAGTTTGAGATTAAACAAGTATGTTCTCAACCTTAGTGTCATATTTGAACCTGAGCTGAGCTTCCGACCACATATATGCGCCATCACTAAACCGCCTATTTCTACCTCTGTAAGGTCACCCTGTCTCAGCTCATCCGCTGCTGAAATCCTCATTCATGCCTTTGTTATCTGTAGACTTGACTATTCCAATCCACTCCTGGCTGGTCTCCCACATTCTACCCACCCCAACCCCCTGCAAACTTGAGGTCATCCAAAACTCTGCTGCCCACATTTTAACTTGCACCAAGTCTTGTTCACCTATCACCCCTGTACTCACTGACCATTGGCTCAAGCAATGTCTTGATTTTAAAATTCTCATCCTTGTTTCTCTATAACCTCCTCCAGCCCCACAATCCTCTGCGATATCTGTGCTCCTCTAATTCTGGCCTCCATCATTGATGGCCACTTCAGTTGCCTGGGCCCTAAGCTCTGGAATTCCTTCCCTAAATCTCTCTGCCTCTCTTTCCTCTTTAAGAGGCTCTCTCTTTGACCAAGCTTTCAGTCATTTTTGTGGGCATCGCTAACTAGGCCAGCATTTATTGCCCATCCCTAATTGCTCTTGAATTGAGTGGCTTCCTCGGCCATTTCAGAGAACATTTAAGAGTCAACCACATTGTTGTGGGTCAAGATTCACATGTAGGCCAGACCAGGGTAAGGACGGCAGATTTCCTTCCCTAAAGGGCATACAACAATGGTTTCATGGTCACCATTAGCGTTTAATTCCAGATTTATTTATTGAATTCAAATTTCACCATCCACTGTGGTGGGTTTCAAACTCATGCTCCCAGAGCATTAACCTTGGTTTTAGATTACTAGTCCAGTCACATTACCACTACATCACAGCCTCCCCTACCTAATATCTCGTCACGTGGCTAGGTGTTATATTTTACTATGTAATGCTTCTGTGAAATGCTTTGGGAGGGTTAATTATTTTAAAGTCATGACATAAATATAAGTTGTGGTTGACTGTTGGTAATGCCAGTTGTACCCTTCATCCCAATGGAAGATGTGGTGCGAGACCCCTTGGGGTAGAGCAGCCATAATATGATAGAATTCTTCATCAAGATGGAGAGTGAAGAAGTTGATTCTGAGACTAGGGTCCTGAATCTTAGTAAAGGAAACCACGAAGGTATGAGACGCAAGTTGGCTATGACGGATTGGGAAACGCTACTTAAAGGGATAACGGTGGATAGGGCGGCACAGTGGCGCAGTGGTTAGCACCGCAGCCTCACAGCTCCAGCGACCCGGGGTTCAATTCTGGGTACTGCCTGTGTGGAGTTTGCAAATTCTCCCTGTGTCTGCGTGGGTTTCCTCCGGGTGCTCCGGTTTCCTCCCACAGCCAAAAGACTTGCAGGTTGATAAGTGAATTGGCCATTATAAATTGCCACCAGTATAGCTAGGTGGTAGGGGAATATAGGGACAGGTGAGGATGTGGTAGGAATATGGGATTAGTGTAGGATTAGTATAAATGGGTGATTAATGGTCAGCACAGACTCGGTGGGCCGAAGGGCCTGTTTCAGTGCTGCAATATCTAAATCTAAATCTAAATCAAACATTTAAAGAGCGCATGGATGAACTGCAACAATTGTTTATCCCTGTCTGGCGCAAAAGTAAAATGGGAAAGGTTGCCAAACCATGGCTTACAAGGGGAATTAGAGATAGCATTAGATCCAAGGAAGAGGCATATAAATTTGCCAGGAAAAACAACAGACCTGAGGATTGGGAGCAGTTTAGAATTCAGAAAAGGAGGACCAAGGGATTGATTAAGAAGGGGAAAATAGAGTACGAGAGCAAGCTTGCGGGGAACATAAAAACTGACTGTAAAAGTTTCTATAGGTATGTGAAGAGAAAAAGATTGGTGAAGACAAATGTAGGTCCCTTACTGTCAGAAACAGGGGAATTTATTATGGGGAACAAAGAAATGGCTGACCAACTAAATGCATACTTTGGTTCTGTCTTCACAAAGGAGGACAAAAATATCATACCAGAAATGTTGGGGAACACAGGGCTTAGTGTGAGAGAGGAACTGAAGGAAATCAGTATTAGAAGAGAAATGGTGTTGGGGAAATTGATGGGATTGAAGGCTGATAAATCCCCAGGGCCTGATGGTATTCATCCCAGAGTACTTAAGGAAGTGGCCCTAGAAATAGTGGATGCATTGGTGGTCATCTTCCAAAATTCTATAGACTCTGGAACAGTTCCTACAGATTGGAGAATAGCGAATGTAACCCCACTATTTAAAAAGGGAGGGAGAGAGAAAGCAGGGAATTATAGACCAGTCAGCCTGACGTCGGTAGTGGGGAAAATTCTAGAGTCCATTATCAAAGATTTTATAGCAGAGCACTTAGAGAACAGTGGTAGAACTGAGCAGAGTCAGCATGGATTTACGAAAGGGAAATCATGCTTGACAAATCTACTAGAATTCTTCGAGGATATAACTCGTAGAATTGATGAGGGGGAGCCAGTGGATGTGGTTTATTTCGTCTTTCAGAAGGCTTTCGACAAAGTCCCACGTAAGAGAATAGTATGTAAAATTAAAGCGCATGGGATTGGGGGTAGTGGATTGCGATGGATAGAAAATTGGTTGGCAGACAGGAAACAAAGAGTAGGGATAAATGGGTCTTTTTCTGAATGGCAGGCAGTGACTAGTGGGGTACCGCAGGGATCGGTGCTAGGACCCCAGCTATTCACAATATATATTAATGATTTAGATGAGGGAACTAAATGTAATATCTCCAAATTTGCAGATGACACAAAACTGGGTGGGGGGGTGAGTTGTGAGGAGGATGCAGAGAGGCTTCAGGGTGATTTGGACAAGTTGAGTGAGTGGGCTAATGCATGGCAGATGCAGTATAATGTGGATAAATGTGAGGTTATTCACTTTGGTAGCAAAAACAGGAAGGCAGATTATTATCTGAACGGCTATAAACTGAGAGAGGGGAATATGCAGCGAGACCTGGGTGTTCTCGTTCACCAGTCGCTGAAGGTAAGCATGCAGGTCCAACAGGCGGTAAAAAAGGCAAATGATTTGTTGGCCTTCATAGCGAGAGGATTCGAGTACAGCAGCAGGAATATCTTGCTGCAATTATACAGGGCCTTGGTGAGGCCACACCTGGAATATTGTGTGCCGTTTTGGTCTCCTTATCTGAGGAAGGATGTTCTTGCTATAGAGGGAGTGCAGCGAAGGTTTACCAGACTGATTCCTGGGATGGCAGGACTGACGTATGAGGAGAGATTGAGTCAGTTTGGATTATATTTGCTGGAGTTCAGAAGAGTGAGGGGGAACTCATAGAAACCTATAAAGTTCTAACAGGACTTGACAGGTTAGATGCAGGAAGGATGTTCACGATGGTGGGGGAGCCCAGAACCAGGGGTCATAGTCTAAGGATATTGGGAAAACCTTTCAGGCCTGAGATGAGGAGAAATTTCTTCACCAAGAGAATGGTGAGCCTGTGGAATTCGCTACCACAGAAAGCAAGTGAGGCCAAAACATTGTATGTTTTCAAGTATGAGTTAGATATAGCTCTTGGGTCTAAAGGGATCAAAAGGTATGGGGCAAAAGCAGAAACAGGTTACTGAGTTGGATGGTCATCCATGATCATAATGAATGGTGGAGCAGGCTCGAAGGGCCGAATGGCCTATTTTAGCTCCTATTTTCTGTTTCTATGTTTTGACATTTTGTCCTCCAGGCGGCAGGTGGTGCTAGTTCTGGGAGTTGAGCGATTGTCGCTTCCTTCCTACCGTGGTGCGCTCCTTCTTCTAGGGATTGTGGGACCGATCACTTGTGACGAAGGTGGAGAGTTGGTTGCGTTGTTGTCTTTAATCTTCAGAAATGGGCAGAGAATCCAGGTACAAATAAATATGTGCTTTGCTGCGGGTGGGGATGATGGTTAATGTCGGGGAGTGCAGTCGGAGGGGCGCTGCGTCAAAGGTAGCGAGGGATCCAGGTGGAGTAGGCCCCGGGCCCCGTCAGTCATCCAGCCGGCCCGCAGCACTCGCTGCATCAAGTCAATCCATTCCATGTACTTCAGTAACCGTTTCCCTACGGCCTCCTCCAGCAAAATAAAATCCCTTAGTTTATTTCATCATTTGAGCATTGCACTCAAAGTGCATTTGCGTCTTGCCATTTCTGGTATGTTGGTATTCGGGAGATATGTGCAAATGCATCACCTATTGTGGTACAGACCAAGGGAACTCCAGATATGATTCCTGACGCGGACTGAACAGGATGATCTTAGTCTAAGTAATGGAGAATGATAGTTGAACTTAGTTTCCTGAGTTAGGATGAAAATCAAAGCAACGCTCCTCTACTAGCTGAGGAGTAGGTGTCAGATGAGAATGGGATAGTGTGATGCCTTTCAGAGTTGCAAATTCAGTCATAGTTCACTTGTTCAGAGAATCAACTTTATACACTTTACCTGGTCAGCTCTGGCTCAGTTGGTAACACTCTCGACTCTGAGTCAGAAGGTTTTGATTCAAGTCCTGGAGCACAAAAATCTCAGCTGACACAGAGTAGTACTGAGATAGTGTTGCACGATCAGAGGTGCCGTTTTGAGGACCCATCTGCTCTCTCAATGTAAAAAGCCTGCAGCACTATTTCAAAGAAGAGCAAGGCGACTCATCCCTGGTGCCCTGGCCAATATTTATGCCTCAGGTAATATCTCAAAAACAGATTATCTGTTCATTATCACATTGCTGTATGTGGGAGCTTGCTGTGCACATTTTCTACATTATAGCAGTGACTACCAGAGTATTTCATTGGCTGTAAAGCGCTTTGGGATGTTCTGCGGTTGTGAAAGGCACGAGATAAATGCAAGCCTTTCATTCTTTGAAAGTCTGTGTGGTCTATTGTGTAGGACAGTCCCAAAGTTGGGAAGAGGATAAAAATCAAGTAGTAGTGGTTAGATAATGCTAAATCTGGGTTTAATTGTCTGTAAATTATAGATTCATAAAAAATTACAGCACAGAAGGAGGTCATTCGGCCCATCATGTGTGCACTGCCCCTAACAAGTAGCCATCTAGCCTCATCCCATTCCAGCTCTTGGTCTATAGTCTTGGAGGTTACGGCACTTCAAGTGCATATCCAAGTACTTTATAAATGCTATCAGGGTTTCTGCTTCTACCAGTCTTTCAGGCATTGAGTTCCAGATACCTACCACCCACTGGGTGAAAAGATTTCCCCTCAAATCCCCCTCTAAACCTCCTATCTCTTACCCTACATCAATGCCCCCGGTTGTGAACTCCTTAACCAAGGGGAATACGGCTTCCTATCCACTATAGCTAGACCCAACATAATTTTATAATTAAAACAAAATACTGCGTATGCTGGAAATCTGAAATAAAAACAGAAAGTGCTGGAAAATCTCAGCAGGATCTGTGAAGAGAGAAGCAGAGTTAACGTTTCAGGTCAGTGACCCTTCTACTTTATAATACGAGCTTTAATTAGGTCTCCTCTCAGCCTTCTCTGTTCCAAAGAAAACAATCCTAGCCTATCCAATCTTTCCTCATAACTATAACTCTCCAGTCCAGGCAACATCCTTGTAAATCTCATCTGGACCCTGACTAGTGCAATTGCATCTTTCTTATAGTGCATTGACCAGAATTGCATGCAGTGCTCCAGCTGTGGCCTAACCAGTGTTTTATGTATAACTTTCCAGCTCATACTTTCTATACCTCGGATCATCAAGGTATATTAGGTCTATCCTTGCAGGGCTTTGGAGAGTCATGTTTAAAAGGAAGATTTGGAAGTGGAGCCAGTTTAGTCAGCCTCCACACAGGGACATTCAGATGCATTATTAATGTAGCTTGCTGAAAAATAAATGCAGCTGAATATTTGTTTGCATAATTTGTAATCAGGCTGACTACTTATTTCTCTCCTAGATTGCTGTGATTTTGATTACTTTGCATGATTTTTGACAAAGGTGATGTAAATCTGCATACCAAATAAAGGCATTGCTTAATTGGAGACACGTTTTTAAAACATGGGTGCAGAAAGTGGAGATTACACAAATAGGTGGCTGTCAGCTTTCACTTCAACATTGAGTCATTTAATATCAATCTTATGTTGGAGTTAAAAAGATACTTCAGAAATTTGGATAGTTAATTCTGTGCACTTCAACTGAAGCAAGTCAAAAACACTAAAACAACATATTCTAATTTTGCATTGGCCAAAGATGAGTCTCACTGGCTGGGCAGGTTCTCCCTAATCTACTTTCCCATCCAATTCCTTACCATATCTTGGATCTTCCTTCTCCTCCCTTTCCCCAGAGCTGCCAGTCTCTCGAATCCACAGGTCATTCAAACCTCTCATTGCATTCCCAGTTCTTCAAACTCCAGGATATCCATTCTTTTGTGCTCCAGAGCCCCAGGACCAAGTTTCCACAAACACGTTGGTAACCAAATTTCTCCCAGTACTCCCAAACACTAAAATCCATGTGTTGGTGCTGCCAGCCCCCAGGAGGCTGCTGGTCAACTACAGGAGCTGCCTCCCGCACTGTGAGCAAACTCCAGGACCCAATCCCAGTTTGCCATATTTTGTAACCACTCTCCTGATGCTACCAAAACCAAACTTTATGAAAGAGAAAATGTAAAATTCTATGTTATTAATGTAGAATTCCATGTTATTAAAGTTAGTACATTTGTAAAACATCATTCCTGGGATGTCATTGGCAAGGCTGGGTAAAGAAGGTTAATACCTAGCCTTGGTAGGGAAATAGTACAGAATAGTACTATTATAGAAATAGTACAGGAGGGAAGGATTCAGATTCCTGGGGCATTAGGACCAGTTCCGGATCAGTAATGATCTGTACAAGATGGACGGGTTGCACCTGAAAAGGGCTGGGACCGATGTCTGCGGGGAAGTTAACGGAGAATTGCTCTGGGGGAGGGTTTCAACTAATTAGCTAGGGGAGGGGAGCAAGGATGAAACACCTGTTACGACCGACTGCTCCAGTCAAAGTCACCAATCAAAATATATGGTTGTGATTGCGGTGGGAGAAGCACACTGTTAATTCAATCCCGTTGCTCCACAGATCGCTTAACATATCATTTAAAACTTTCCAAATTAAAGAAAGACCCAGCCAAATTGTACCATCTGTTAACGCCGCGATTGAGGCTAACCAAACCAGGTGTCTTTAAATCAATAAATTAACTCTTTAATTAGAAGAACTAAATTCTTAAGCACTATGAAGATATAAACAACATTTAAAATAGAAAAAGAGTCCTTGCAAATTTACAGTCCAAAGTTGCTTGAAGTTCTCACAGCTGTCCGATGCAAAAAAAAAGGTACTTCCACAGAAGAACAGTCCGTAGTCTAACTCCAGCAGTAGGTGATGCTTTCCTTCTCCAGCGAATCTCAACAATTAACGACTTAGAGTCATAGGGTTTTACAGCACAGAAACTGGCCCTTCGGCCCAACGCGCCTGCGCTGACCATCAAGCACCCGTCCAAAACGAATCCCTTAATCTTAAATGTCGTGAGTGTTCCTGCCTCTACCACCCCTTCAGGCAGTGTGTTCCACATTCCAACCACCCTCTGGGTGAAAAAATATTTCCTCAACTCCCCTCTAAACCTCTTGCCCCTTACCTTAAATCTATGCCCCCTAGTTATTGACCTCTCCGCTAAGGGAAAAAGTTTCTTCCTATCTATCCTGTCAGTGCCCCTCATAATTTTGTATACCTCAATCAAGTCCCCCCACAACCTTCTAACAGCCTTGTTAGTCCTCCCAAAGTGCATCACCTCACACTTCTCAGGATTAAACTCCATTTGCCACAGCTCCGCCCATCTTACCAGTCCATCTATATCGTCCTGTAATCTAAGGCCTTCCTCCTCACTATTTACGACACCACCAATTTTCGTGTCGCCTGCGAACCTACTGATCATACCTCCTATATTCATGTCTACATCATTAATGTCCACTACAAACAGTAAGGGTCCCAGCACCGATCCCTACGCTACCCCACTGCAAACTTTCAATAGAATAAATCTGACTTTCGAGTTTTTGAGGGATAAAATGTCACAGTCTAACTTCCCTTCCATCAGTTTAAATTACCAGAGATCTCTGTTTTGGCTTGACTTTTTTTTAGAATTTTGAGAGATAATTAAACAGACTAAAATCCTATTCCTTCAGTTTAAATGGTTGAGACCTCTTTTTTCAGGTGCTAAACCCCACAACTGTCTGTATTCTGTTAGAACACTGTCTTCAACTAAAAAGTCAGTTCAAAATTGAATTGTAACAATTTATCACTTGATACTCGCTCTTAGTGGCTGTTTCTATGGTAACGAGAATGTAATCTTTGAATCGCAGTCTCCAAATGGCTGTTTCTAAGGCAACGAAAATGCACCTTCCGATAACTCCTGAGGATTGCTGATTCTTAAAGCAATACTGATCCTTTGCAAGGCTTAAAGGCAAACCGCATATTCCCGGAAAAAGAAACGACAGGACCATGACACACCAGAGAGGAGAAACAAGGTGTACAGAGGACTGGGAGAAGCAAACCACATTAGAATAAAAAGGAGCCCAGAAAGTGCTGGAATCAGCGAGAAGAAATGAAAAGCAGACTAGGGCAGCTTGGAGTGCATGTGCGTAAGTGCACAGAGCGTGACAAATATAGTTGGTAACTTGCAGGCACAAGTTGCTATATGGGGTTATGATACAATGTTGGTAGTGGAGACCTGGCTAAATCCAGAGCAGGAATGGGAATTAAACATTCCTACCTACAATGTATATAGGGAAATAAGGAATGAAAAAAAGGAGGGGGTGGTAGTATTGATCAAAAATACAGTTAAAACCTGTAAAAGGATGGTGTGCTTGAGGGTTCAGTGCCACAGTCTTATTTGATGAGGGTTCTGGAGCAAAGGAGGAGCTGTTAGGCTGCTGGGTGTATGCTGCAGACCAAGGTTGTCCAAACTTTTTGTGTGGGGGAGCTCCATGACGATTTTTGTCTTACATAGAAGGCCGGTGAGATGATTTAAAAAGATAAGGCATTACAAATTCAGCTTACCATTAATCAAAACAACAATGTGCATTTTTGTGAAGAAGCTTTAAATGAGAAGATTAATTTATTGACTTACTTTCTCATCACAATGTTGGAGACTGATTTAGTGAGATAACTGGCATTTTTCTGCTTGCACGATTAGTCAATGTTTGTCCAGACACATAGCGATACAGAGTATTCCAGATAGATGTCCGTCTGTCAGGAGTGATCTTGATCACCCTCCTTCCCTCCCCGCCTCCCTCTCCCTCCCTCCCTCCTCTCTGCCTCCCTCCCTCCCTCTCTGCCTCCCTCCCTCCCTCAGCCTCCCTCCCTCCCTCTCTGCCTCCCTCCCCCTCTCCCTCCCTCCCTCCTCCCCTCCCTCTCCCCCTCTCCCCCACACCACCCTCTCCCCCACACCCCCTCTCCCCCCACACCCCCTCTCCCCCCAAACCCCTCTCCCCCCACACCCCCTCTCCCCCCACACCCCCTCTCCCCCCACAACCCCTCTCCCCCCACACCCCCTCTCCCCCCACAACCCCCTCTCCCCCCACACCCCCTCTCCCCCCACACCCCCTCTCCCCCACACCCCCTCTCCCCCCACACCCCCTCTCCCCCCACACCCCCTCTCCCCCCAACACCCCCTCTCCCCCCACACCCCCTCTCCCCCCACACCCCCTCTCCCCCCACAACCCCCTCTCCCCCCCACACCCCCCTCTCCCCCCCACCCCCCCCTCTCCCCCCCACCCCCCCCTCTCTCCCCCCCACCCCCCCTCTCTCCCCCCACCCCCCCTCTCTCCCCCCACCCCCCCCTCTCTCCCCCCACCCCCCCCTCTCTCCCCCACCCCCCCCTCTCTCCCCCCACCCCCCCCCTCTCTCCCCCCACCCCCCCCTCTCTCCCCCCACCCCCCCTCTCTCCCCCCACCCCCCCCTCTCTCCCCCCACCCCCCCCTCTCTCCCCCCACCCCCCCCCTCTCTCCCCCCACCCCCCCCCTCTCTCCCCCCCCCACCCCCCCCCCTCTCTCCCCCACCCCCCCCCTCTCTCCCCCCACCCCCCCCCTCTCTCCCCCCACCCCCCCCCTCTCCCCCCACCCCCCCCCTCTCTCCCCCCACCCCCCCCCTCTCTCCCCCCCACCCCCCCCTCTCTCCCCCCACCCCCCCCCTCTCTCCCCCCACCCCCCCCCTCTCTCCCCCCACCCCCCCTCTCTCCCCCCACCCCCCCCTCTCTCCCCCCACCCCCCCCTCTCTCCCCCCACCCCCCCCTCTCTCCCCCCTCTCTCCCCCCTCTCTCCCCCCCCTCTCTCCCCCCCCTCTCTCCCCCCCCTCTCTCCCCCCCTCTCTCCCCGCCCTCTCTCCCCCCCCTCTCTCCCCCCCTCTCTCCCCCCCCTCTCTCCCCCCCTCTCTCCCCCCCCTCTCTCCCCCCCCTCTCTCCCCCCCCTCTCTCCCCCCCCTCTCTCCCCCCCCCTCTCTCCCCCCCTCTCTCCCCCCCCTCTCTCCCCCCCCTCTCTCCCCCCCCTCTCTCCCCCCCCTCTCTCCCCCCCCCTCTCTCCCCCCCCTCTCTCCCCCCCCCCTCTCTCCCCCCCCCCTCTCTCCCCCCCCCCTCTCCCCTCTCTCCCCCCACCCCCCCCTCTCTCCCCCCCCTCTCTCCCCCCCCTCTCTCCCCCCCCCTCTCTCCCCCCACCCCCCCCTCTCTCCCCCCACCCCCCCCTCTCTCCCCCCACCCCCCCCTCTCTCCCCCCACCCCCCCTCTCTCCCCCACCCCCCCCTCTCTCCCCCCACCCCCCCTCTCTCCCCCCACCCCCCCCTCTCTCCCCCCACCCCCCCCTCTCTCCCCCCACCCCCCCCTCTCTCCCCCCCACCCCCCCTCTCTCCCCCCACCCCCCCCTCTCTCCCCCCACCCCCCCCTCTCTTCCCCACCCCCCCCTCTCTTTCCCCCACCCCCCCCTCTCTTCCCCCACCCCCCCCTCTCTTTCCCCCCCCCTCTCTCCCCCCCCTCTCTCCCCCCCCTCTCTCCCCCCCCTCTCTCCCCCCCCTCTCTCCCCCCCCTCTCTCCCCCCCTCTCTCCCCCCCCTCTCTCCCCCCCCTCTCTCCCCCCCCTCTCTCCCCCCCCTCTCTCCCCCCCCTCTCTCCCCCCCCTCTCCCCTCTCTCCCCCCCCTCTCCCCCCCTCTCCCCTCTCTCCCCCCCTCTCTCCCCCCCCTCTCTCCCCCCCCTCTCTCCCCCCCCTCTCTCCCCCCCCTCTCTCCCCCCCTCTCTCCCCCCCCCTCTCTCCCCCCCCCTCTCTCCCCCCCCCTCTCTCCCCCCCCTCTCTCCCCCCCCCTCTCTCCCCCCCCCTCTCCCCCCCCTCTCTCCCCCCCCCTCTCTCCCCCCCCTCTCCCCCCCCCCTCTCTCCCCCCCCCCTCTCTCCCCCCCCCTCTCTCCCCCCCCTCTCTCCCCCCCCTCTCTCCCCCCCCCCTCTCTCCCCCCCCCTCTCTCCCCCCCCCTCTCTCCCCCCCCCTCTCTCCCCCCCCCTCTCTCCCCCCCCCTCTCTCCCCCCCCCTCTCTCTCCCCCCCCCCTCTCTCCCCCCCCCTCTCTCCCCCCCCCTCTCTCCCCCCCCTCTCTCCCCCCCCCTCTCTCCCCCCCCCTCTCTCCCCCCCCCTCTCTCCCCCCCCCTCTCTCCCCCCCCCTCTCTCCCCCCCCCTCTCTCCCCCCCCCCTCTCTCCCCCCCCCTCTCTCCCCCCCCCTCTCTCCCCCCCCCTCTCTCCCCCCCCCTCTCTCCCCCCCCCTCTCTCCCCCCCCCTCTCTCCCCCCCCCCTCTCTCCCCCCCCCTCTCTCCCCCCCCCTCTCTCCCCCCCCCCTCTCTCCCCCCCCCTCTCTCCCCCCCCCTCTCTCCCCCCCCCTCTCTCCCCCCCCCTCTCTCCCCCCCCCTCTCTCCCCCCCCCTCTCTCCCCCCCCCTCTCTCCCCCCCCCCTCTCTCCCCCCCCCTCTCTCCCCCCCCCTCTCTCCCCCCCCCTCTCTCCCCCCCCCTCTCTCCCCCCCCCTCTCTCCCCCCCCTCTCTCCCCCCCCCTCTCTCCCCCCCCCTCTCTCCCCCCCCTCTCTCCCCCCCCTCTCTCCCCCCCCCTCTCTCCCCCCCCCTCTCTCCCCCCCCCTCTCTCCCCCCCCTCTCTCCCCCCCCCTCTCTCCCCCCCCCTCTCTCCCCCCCCCCTCTCTCCCCCCCCTCTCTCCCCCCCCCTCTCTCCCCCCCCCTCTCTCCCCCCCCCTCTCCCCCCCCCTCTCTCCCCCCCCCTCTCTCCCCCCCCCTCTCTCCCCCCCCCTCTCTCCCCCCCCCTCTCTCCCCCCCCCTCTCTCCCCCCCCTCTCCCCCCCCCCTCTCTCCCCCCCCCTCTCTCCCCCCCCCCTCTCTCCCCCCCCCTCTCTCCCCCCCCCTCTCTCCCCCCCCCCTCTCTCCCCCCCCCCTCTCTCCCCCCCCCTCTCTCCCCCCCCCTCTCTCCCCCCCCCTCTCTCCCCCCCCCCTCTCCCCCCCCCCCTCTCCCCCCCCCTCTCTCCCCCCCCCTCTCTCCCCCCCCCTCTCTCCCCCCCCTCTCTCCCCCCCTCTCTCCCCCCCCTCTCTCCCCCCCCTCTCTCCCCCCCCTCTCTCCCCCCCCTCTCTCCCCCCCCTCTCTCCCCCCCCTCTCCCCCCCCTCTCTCCCCACCCCTCTCTCCCCACCCCTCTCTCCCCCCCCCTCTCTCCCCCCCCCTCTCTCCCCCCCCCTCTCTCCCCCCCCCTCTCTCCCCCCCCCTCTCTCCCCCCCCTCTCTCCCCCCCCCCTCTCTCCCCCCCCCCTCTCTCCCCCCCCCCCTCTCTCCCCCCCCCCTCTCTCCCCCCCCCCTCTCTCCCCCCCCCCTCTCTCCCCCCCCCTCTCTCCCCCCCCCCTCTCTCCCCCCCCCCCTCTCTCCCCCCCCCTCTCTCCCCCCCCCCTCTCTCCCCCCCCCTCTCTCCCCCCCCCCTCTCTCCCCCCCCCTCTCTCCCCCCCCCCTCTCTCCCCCCCCCTCTCTCCCCCCCCCCTCTCTCCCCCCCCCCTCTCTCCCCCCCCCCTCTCTCCCCCCCCCTCTCTCCCCCCCCCTCTCCCCCCCCCTCTCTCCCCCCCCCTCTCTCCACCCCCCCCTCTCTCCACCCCCCCCCTCTCTCCACCCCCCCCTCTCTCCACCCCCCCCTCTCTCCCTCCACCCCCCCCTCTCTCCCTCCACCCCCCCCTCTCTCCCTCCACCCCCCCCTCTCTCCCTCCACCCCCCCCTCTCTCCCTCCACCCCCCCCTCTCTCCCTCCACCCCCCCCTCTCTCCCTCCACCCCCCCCTCTCTCCCTCCACCCCCCCCTCTCTCCCTCCACCCCCCCCTCTCTCCCTCCACCCCCCCCTCTCTCCCTCCACCCCCCCCTCTCTCCCTCCACCCCCCCCTCTCTCCCTCCACCCCCCCTCTCTCCTCCCCCCCTCCACCCCCCCCCCTCTCTCCCTGCACCCCCCCCTCTCTCCCTCCACCCCCCCCCTCTCTCCCTCCACCCCCCCCTCTCTCCCTCCACCCCCCCCCTCTCTCCCTCCACCCCCCCTCTCTCCCTCCACCCCCCCCCTCTCTCCCTCCACCCCCCCCCTCTCTCCCTCCACCCCCCCCCTCTCTCCCTCCACCCCCCCCCTCTCTCCCTCCACCCCCCCCCTCTCTCCCTCCACCCCCCCTCTCTCCCTCCACCCCCCCCTCTCTCCCTCCACCCCCCCCCTCTCTCCCTCCACCCCCCCCTCTCTCCCTCCACCCCCCCCTCTCTCCCTCCACCCCCCCCCTCTCTCCCTCCACCCCCCCCCTCTCTCCCTCCACCCCCCCCCCTCTCTCCCTCCACCCCCCCCCTCTCTCCCTCCACCCCCCCCTCTCTCCCTCCACCCCCCCCCTCTCTCCCTCCACCCCCCCCTCTCTCCCTCCACCCCCCCCTCTCTCCCTCCACCCCCCCCCTCTCTCCCTCCACCCCCCCCCTCTCTCCCTCCACCCCCCCCTCTCTCCCTCCACCCCCCCCCTCTCTCCCTCCACCCCCCCCCTCTCTCCCTCCACCCCCCCCCTCTCTCCCTCCACCCCCCCCTCTCTCCCTCCACCCCCCCCCTCTCTCCCTCCACCCCCCCCTCTCTCCCTCCACCCCCCCCCTCTCTCCCTCCACCCCCCCCCCTCTCTCCCTCCACCCCCCCCCTCTCTCCCTCCACCCCCCCCTCTCTCCCTCCACCCCCCCCTCTCTCCCTCCACCCCCCCCTCTCTCCCCCCTCCCCCCCCTCCCCCCCTCCCCCCCCTCCCCCCCCTCCCCCCCTCCCCCCTCCCCCCCTCCTCCCCTCCTCTCCCCCTCCCCCTCGCTCCCCCCCCCGCTCCCCCCCCGCTCCCCCCCCGCTCCCCCCCCCGCTCCCCCCCCCGCTCCCCCCCCCCGCTCCCCCCCCCGCTCCCCCCCCCGCTCCCCCCCCCGCTCCCCCCCCCGCTCCCCCCCCGCTCCCCCCCCCGCTCCCCCCCCCCGCTCCCCCCCCCGCTCCCCCCCCCGCTCCCCCCCCCCCGCTCCCCCCCCCCCGCTCCCCCCCCCCCGCTCCCCCCCCCCGCTCCCCCCCCCCGCTCCCCCCCCCCGCTCCCCCCCCCCGCTCCCCCCCCCCCGCTCCCCCCCCCCCGCTCCCCCCCCCCGCTCCCCCCCCCCGCTCCCCCCCCCCCGCTCCCCCCCCCCCGCTCCCCCCCCCCGCTCCCCCCCCCCGCTCCCCCCCCCCGCTCCCCCCCCCCGCTCCCCCCCCCCGCTCCCCCCCCCCGCTCCCCCCCCCGCTCCCCCCTCCCCCTCTCCCTCACTCTCCCTCCCCCCCTCTTTCCCCCTCCCTCCCCCCCTCCCTCTCTCACTCTCCCTCCCCCCCTCTTTCCCCCTCCCTCCCCCCCTCTTTCCCCCTCCCTCCCTCCCCCCCTCCTCTCCGTCCCTCCCCCACTCTCCCTCCCACTCTCCCTCCCACTCTCCCTCCCACTCTCCCTCCCACTCTCCCTCCCACTCTCCCTCCCACTCTCCCTCCCACTCTCCCTCCCACTCTCCCTCCCACTCTCCCTCCCACTCTCCCTCCCACTCTCCCTCCCACTCTCCCTCCCACTCTCCCTCCCACTCTCCCTCCCACTCTCCCTCCCACTCTCCCTCCCACTCTCCCTCCCACTCTCCCTCCCACTCTCCCTCCCACTCTCCCTCCCACTCTCCCTCCCACTCTCCCTCCCACTCTCCCTCCCACTCTCCCTCCCACTCTCCCTCCCACTCTCCCTCCCACTCTCCCTCCCACTCTCCCTCCCACTCTCCCTCCCACTCTCCCTCCCACTCTCCCTCCCACTCTCCCTCCCACTCTCCCTCCCACTCTCCCTCCCACTCTCCCTCCCACTCTCCCTCCCACTCTCCCTCCCACTCTCCCTCCCACTCTCCCTCCCACTCTCCCTCCCACTCTCCCTCCCACTCTCCCTCCCACTCTCCCTCCCACTCTCCCTCCCACTCTCCCTCCCCCTCCCAGACCAGATGTAAACTTTCAGCTGGCCAGATCCTGGCCCATGTGCTGTATGTTAGACAATCCTATATTGTGAAGGAGATGGAGGCTCCAATGTGCATGTAGTTATCAGAAAGATGTGAAAACAGGCGACTAGTAATAATGGCAGTCTTCAGTACCTAAATATGGACAAGGGAATACAGTTTAATGAGAAAGGAAGGGGAGGATTTCTTGAATTATGTGGCAGAAAACTTTCTTCCCAATGAGGAAGGAAGCAGTACTGTATCTAGTTCTAGGAAATGAAGTTGATGGTGGAGAGACTTCTAAAGACCATAATCCAGGACAAAATTAATTATCGATTGGAAAAACTGGATTAATAAATGACAGCTAACATGGATTTGTTAAAGGCGTGTTTTGTCTGGCAAAGTTGATTGAGTTCTTCAATGAAATAATGTAGAGGGTTGATGAAAGTAGTGCAGTTGATGTGTGTATGGACATTTGATAGAAAGTGCAAAGTATTAAAGTTGTTAGCAAAATCGAAACTCCTGGAATTAAAGGAACAGTGGTCGCATAGACACAAAATTGGCGAAGAAGCAGAAAGTGAAGTGTAGCGGTGAACAATTGTTTATCAGATGGGGGCGAAAGTATTCAGTAGTATCTCCCAGGTATTATTAGGGCTACGGTTCTCTTTGATGTAAATGACTGGACTTCAGTAGAAGAGACAAAATTTGCAGATGACAGAAAATTGGGAAATGTAGTTAACACTGTGGCCATGGACTGATTAAATGGACAAACACATGGCAGATGAAATTAAATGCAGAGAAATGGGAAGCGATGGATTTTGGAGGAAGAATGAGTGGAGGCAATGTAAACTAAATGGGACAATTTTAAAAGTGATGCAAAACAGAGAGATCTGTAGTTCACATACACAAATCTTTGAAGGTGGCACGCCAATTTGATATACTTTCTTTCATTCATTCATGGGATGTCTGTGATGCTGGCTAGGCCAGCATCTATTTGCCCATCCCTGATTGTCCTTGAGAAGGTGATGGTGAGCTGCCTTCTTGAACCTCTGCAGTCCATGTGAGGTAGGTACACCCAGAGTGCTGTTAGGAAGGGAGTTCCAGGATTCTGACCCAGCGACAGTGAAGGAACGGAGATATAATTCCAAGTCAGAATGGTGTGTGACTTGGAGGGGAACTTGCAGATGGTGGTGTTCCCATGCAATTGCTGCCCTTATACTAGGTAGAAATCACGGGTTGGAAGGTGCTGTCTAAGGAGCCTTGGTGTGTTGCTGCAGTGCATCTTGGAGATGGTACACACTGCTGCCATCGTGCATCGGTGGTGGAGGGAGAGAATGTTGTAGATGGGGTGCCAATCAAATGGGCTGCTTTGTCCTGGATGGTGTCAAGCTTCTTGAGTGTTGTTGGAGCTGCACCCATCCAGGCAAGTGGAGTGTATTCCATCACACTCCTGACTTGTGCCTTGTAGATGGTGGACAGACATTGGGGAGTCGGGAGGTGACTTATTCACTGCAGAATTCCTAGCTTCTGACCTGCTTTTGTAGCCATGGTATTCATATGGCTACTCCAGTTTCCAGTCAATGTTAACCTCTAGGATGTTGATAGTGGGGGATTCAGCAATCGTAATGCCCTTGAACGTCAAGGGGAGATGTTTAGATTCTCTCTCTTGTTGGAAATTGTCATTGCCTGGTATTTGTGTGGCGCAAATGTTATTTGTCACTTGCCAGCCCAAGCCTGGATATTGTCCAAGTCTTGCTGCGTTTCTACACGGACTGCTTCAGCATCTGAGGAGTTGCGAATGGTGCTGAACATTGTGCAATCATCGGCGAACTTCCCCACGTCTAACCTCTTGATTGAAGGAAGGTCATTGATGAAGCAGCTGAAGATGGTTGGGTCTAGGGCACTACTCTGAGGAACCCCTACAGTGATGGCCTGGAGCTGAGATGATTGACCTCCAACAACAACAACCACCTTCATTTGCGCTAGGTATGACTCCAACCAGTGGAGAGTTTTCTCCCTGATTCCCATTGACTTCAGTTTTGCTAGGGCTCCTTGATGCCATACTCGGTCAAATGCTGCCTTGATGTCAAGGGCAGTCACTCTCACCTCACCTCTTGAGCTCAGCTCTTTTGTCCATGTTTGAACCAAGGCCACAATGAGGTCAGGAGCTGAGTGGCCCTGGTGGAACCTAAACTGAGCGTCACTGAGCAGGTTATTGCTAAGCAAGTGCTGCTTAATAGCACTGTCGATGACACCTTCCATCACTTTACTGATGATTGAGAGTAGATTGATGGGGTGGTAATTGGCCAGGTTGAGTAGGTTAAAGGGTCGGCACAACATCGTGGGCCGAAGGGCCTGTACTGTGCTGTACTGTTCTATGTCCTGCTTTTTGGGTACAGGACATACCTGGGTAGTTTTCCACATTGCCAGGTAGGTGCCAGTGTTGTAGCTGTACTGGAACAGCTTGGCTAGGGGCACGGCAAATTCTGGAGCACAGGTCTTCAGTACTGTTGCCAGAATATTGTCAGGGCCCATAGCCTTTACAGTATTCAGTGCCTTCAGTTGTTTCTTGATATCACGCGGAGTGAATCGAATTGGCTGAAATCAGATGCTGGGGCCTTAAGGAGGAGGCCGAGATGGATCATCCACTCGACACTTCTGGCTGAAGATTGTTGCAAATGCTTCAGCCTTATCTTTTGCACTAATGTGCTGGGCTCCCCCATCATTGAGGATGGGGATATTTGTATATTTGTGAAGCCACCACCTCCTGATAGTTGTTTGATTGTCCACCACCATTCACGGCTGGATGTGGCAGGACTGCAGAGCTTAGATCTGATCTGTTGGTTATGGGATCCCTTAGCTCTGTCCATCGCATGCTGCTTACGCAGTTTGGCGCGCAAGTACTCCCATGTTGTAGCTTCACCAGGTTGACACCTCATTTTGAGGTATGCCTGGTGCTGCTCCTGGCATGCCCTCCTGCACTCTTCATTGAACCAGGGTTGGTATCCTGGCTTGATGCTAACGGTAGAGTGGGGAATATGCTGGGCCATGAGGTTACACGAGTACAATTCTGCTGCTGCTGATGGCCCACAGCGCCTCATGGATGCCCAGTTTTGCATTGCTGGATCTGTGAAATCTATCCTATTTAGCACGGTGGTAGTGCCACAAACGCGATGGAGGGTATCCTCAATCTGAAGGCAGGCTTTCGTCTCCACATGGACTGTGTGGTGGTGTCTCCTGCCAATACTGTGATGGACAGATGCATCTGCGACAGGCAGATTGGTGAGGACGAGGTCAAGTATGTTTTTCCCTCTTGTTGGTTCCCTCCCCACCTGCCGCATACCCAGTCTAGCAGCTGCGTCGTTTAGGACTCGGCCATCTCAGTCAATAGTGGTGCTACTGAGCCACTCTTGGTGATGGACATTGACGTCCCTCACCCAGAGTACCTTCTGTGCCTTTGCCACCCTCGGTGCTTCCTCCAAGTGGTGATCAACATGGAGGAGTAATGATTCATTAGCTGAGGGAGGGTGGTAGGTGGTAATCAGCAGGAGCTTTCCTTGCCCATGTTTGCCCTCATGCCATGAGACTTCATGGGGTCCGGAGTCGATGTTGAGGACTGCCAGGGCAACTCCCTTCCTTTAGGGAAGGAAATCTGTGGTCCTGTATACCACTGTGCCACCACCACTGCTGGGTCTGTCCTGCTGGTGGGACAGGATACCCGGGGATAGTGATGGCAGTGTCTGGGACGTTGTAAGGTATGATTCCATGAGTCTGACCAAGTTAGGCTGTTGCTTGACTACTCTGTGGGACAGCTCTCCCAACTTTGGCACAAGCCCCCAGATGTTAGTAAGGAGGAATTTTCAGGGTCGACGGGGCTGGGTTTGCCGTTGTCGTTTCCGGTGCCGAGGTCAATACTGGGCGGTCCGTCCAGTTTTATTCTGTTTTATTGACTTCGCAGCAGTGAGATACAACTGAGTGGCTTGCTGGGCCATTTCAGAGGGCATTTAAGAGTCAACCACATTGCTGTGGGTCTGAAGTCACATGTAGACCAGACTAGGTAAGGACAGCAGATTTCCTTCCCTAAAGGACATTAGTGAACCAGATGGGTTTTTACAACAATCGACAATGGTTTCATGGCCATCATGAGACTAGCTTTTAATTCCAGATTTATTAATTGAATTCAAATTCCACCATTTTTAAAAAAGAATATTGGATCCTGGGATTATAAGTACACTATAGCGTAGAAGGAAGAAGTTATGCTAACCCTTTATAAATCACTGACATTACACTGTAGAAATGAGTTGTAGGCCTTAGAGGGTGCAAAGGAGATTTACTTGAATGGTACTTCAGTTATGTGAAGAGACTTGGATTTTTCTCCTTCGAACTGAGAAATATACTGGAGAATTTAATAGATATGTTCTAAACAAGGAAGGGTTTAAATAGAGTAGATGCAAATTGTTTCCACTGACAGGATGGTTGATAATCAGAGAGCACTGATTTTAAGATAATTCGCTGAAGAACTGGGTGGGGGAGTGCAGGGGAAATGGGGAGAAGGGAAATTCTTACCAACAAGTTCTTATGATCTGAAATGCACTGTTTGAAAGGTTGGTGGAAACAGATTCAGTCATAACTTTCAGAAGGAATTGGATAAACACTTGAAGCAGAAAAATTTGAATGGCTATGGGGAAAGAAGAGGGTCTAATTGGATATCTCTTTCAAAGAGCCGATAATGGCATGATGGGTTGAATGGCGTCCTGTGCTATAAGATTCTATGATTCTATTTATTGTCCAACCTAGTTCCACTGAGCAGGTAGTGGTGGGCCTTCATGAACCACTGCAGTTGTAGCGGTCTGATGCAACTGGCGTAGCTGACCAGACCACGTTAGAGGCATGTTAAGAGTCACATTGGTGTGGATTTACTTCCCTGAAGCATATTCGTGAATTGTTGGGATTTTACAAGAGTCTGGCAGCTAGACCTTTACTCTTGAGATTTTTAAAACTGAGTTCAAATTTTCAAACAGCCATGGTGGGATTTGAACTCTTGTTCTCTGGATTATTAGTCCAGTAACATAACCACTGTAGTACTGTGCCCGTACAATTGGAGTTGTTGGGGAAAAAAGCAGAAAGTTGTGAGTTGCAGTTGAGAAATGTTTCCGGACGTGACGTCCTTTCTGCCTGGTTGAGCCAAGATATATTGAAGCTCTCTTATCCACCTTCTGAAAGCTAAGGTTTATATAAGTTTTATCGTTTCTGTAGGCATTATCGGAAGCGATCTGCATCCCGAGGGCGTTCTGGAAGTCGCTCCAGAAGTCGTTCGCCTGCTGAGAAGCGGTCCAAACTTGGGGACGTCAGAGGTCGTTCACGAAGCAGGGAACGTGATCGGAGAAGGGATCGCTCTCGTAGTCGAGATAGGAAAAGGTCAAGATCACGGGAAAGAAAACGACTCAGGTGAGTAATGTTTTGTAAAATGAGGAGTGGTGCTGTTTCTTTACTGTGATGGGAAAGATTTCCACTGGTATGTAGTAGCTTCAAAACTAATTTTGTTTGGAAGTCTTAAGTCATTTACATTTTAGAGGTGAAGAACTAATAATGACTAAATGAGAACAGTTAAGTAACAAATCAAGTTTAGACATTTTTAGAATCCAGAACAGTAGGAAAATTGACATTACATTGATAGCGACCACAGCACAATATTTGATGAAATAGGAAGTATCCTGTTGGTGGATGATGAATCCAATAAGTAGCTTACTCAGAGTTTGATATACTTGTGTTATTTACTTAACCACATTTCTCTCTAAATTGCCACAGATCCTTTTCCGTTGCGTACCTTAGATATCCTTTTGAATTTTTTTAGTGTAAATAATTTAATCTAAATATGTTGACATCTGTACCCTTTATTTTAAACTAGACTGTTTTTATTTAGTTACAGAAGTTAAATTAAATTGTAAAGTAGTTGGTTGTTAAGTGACCTTTGGAGCAGTAGAAGCTTTAATATTTACAGTAGTATGCCCATACAGGACATTGTGTGCTAGTATTATTTATGGTATCCAAATTGTAAGACCCATTTATTTAAAATGAATCAATCTTTAATCTAATTTGACATTGCTAAATGGGTCGAATAATAGCTATATAAGTTATTATTGACTGGCTTTGCAGCATTTGATTTCTACACTACATAAACCCACTTAATGTGAAAGAATGGTTTATCTGTGCAATTTTGAGTTGTTGCACTGATTTCATTCATTAATACTTAGATCAGAGATGATGATTAATGATGGTGAAACTATAAATATGCATGTCCAATATTGTTACTGCTGATTCTATAAGCTATAAAATTTGTTTTGTTGCTACCTTTTAGTGTAGGATTTTTGAGAAGGCAGAAAAACTTTAATTTGCTTTAATTATAATTAATGGCTGGTATAAATGTAGAAAATACATTTTATAGATATGATTTAAAGCATAGGCACATTTTTAAATATGCAGAGAAAGAATTGCTTGGGCTACTGAAGTGAGCAGTTTTATCGAGAACTGGTTTGATCTACCCAGTGACCCATTATAACCTGTACAATCCCCCTGCTATTGCTGTTAATACTGGAATTTTTGGATTAATTTTATTTCTACTAGAATGGTGGCTCACATTTCTAGAAGGAAAGTTCCTCTGAAAGCAACAGCCTCCATTGGGAATACAATGATATCCCAATGTATATTCTGATAGATTGTGGCGTAGATTGCTGATTAATTTGTGCGGTTGCAGAGTGCTTTACTCAGCTCTCTGTCCCTTTGTCAACGTAAGATGTCCCGGAGCATTCATTGCACTTGGTAAATATTGATGACAATATTGAAATATCATAGTTTGCGTGAATATAGGTTTTTACTATGCATTAATGTGCACACCACTCTCACTCAAGGATTACATGGACTTCTTAAATCCATCCAGTAGTATAGAATGTACCAGATCTATGTTCCACATCTGTGATCAATCCGTTGTAGAACACTACAGCTTAATATTATTGGTGATTAAAATAACGTTTGATGCACGTGAGCTTGTGTTTGATGGTATTTAATGCATGATTCTTTCTTTTCTGCAGTAATTTTTTTTGGGTCAACATATATGATGTTCCATCCCTGACTAAGAGGTTGTTCGGCAACCAAACCAATGCCAACGTTGCTCTGAGGCTGGCTGCTACCAGAGCAGTGCCTGGTGATTGTCCCTCTTTCTTCTTGTTGTTCAGATGCTGTAGATTTTGATGTTGCTGTATAAATAGGAGGACTCCACAGTTTTAGGAACCTGGAAAATATAGCCGAACTCCTTAAAACAGCTGTGGTTATTGTCCGTAATCTGTAGAGCAAATAGCAGCAGTACTGAGCCCCTGGGGAAGCCAGGCTTCAGATGAATTTTTAACCCATTTCTTATATTCCAATGATGTAAAACTGAATATAACTTGGTTTTGACTGTGTGTTATTTTCCAATTTCTTTTCCAATTGTTTATTTAATTTTATCTTACACAGAATACCACAGAGATGCAGAATGTCAGTGGTCATATCAAAGTGAGTAGATAGCAACTTAAACTTTAAACTTAACCTTAGGACCTGGATTTCACGGTCAGTGGTGAAGCGACGGTGCTCGCTGCTGACCTCAAAGAAAGCTTCCCACAAAGATCTTGTGATCTCTGTGGCGTGGATTTCCCTTTTCCCGACGTCAGTTTGAATCTGGCGCCAAGTCAAGGGGATCTCCAGGCATCCAGCAACAGTGATGTCATCAAGCAGGGTAAGCAGCCAATCACATTGAAGTATTCTCACAGACAGCAAACCAGAAAGTAAAACGTACTGATTATCCTTCACTTTTCATTAAAATTTTAGAGAGTGAAATAAAACAGGAACATACACATGGGATTAAGATAGAAGCTGAAATATAATCAAATTTTTAAAAAATTACTTTAAAAATGTGATTTTTTAAAATCACAATGGAGAAATTTGACATTCCGCAAATATAAGATGGGTTTTTTGGGCCAGAAGGGTTTTCAGCAGTAATTATGAACATAGTACACCATTTAAAAACCCAGTTACACCTCATTCAACAAGGTGTAAGTTTTTCAAGGGTTTTTACAATGAGACTGATAGCGTAAGAGGTGTTTTGGGGGTGGGGTAGGGGGGAACTTCAACAGTGGAAAGCATAAATCACTGACAGCAGCTTCTGAATTTCTGCTTTTAACTGCACCTGTGCAGATTCCAGAGGCTGTTGTCAGTTTCAGAGGAGTAAAGACAGCGAACACGGACAGTTTTACCGTAATTACTACTGCAAGATCTGGGCCTAGGTGTTAGCATTGGCTCAGCGGTAGCACTCTCACCTCTCGGTCAGAAAGTTGTGGGTTCGGTCCCCATTCTAGAGACTTGAGCACATAAAGTAGACTGAAACTTCAATACAGTACTAGCGCAGTGCTGCATTGTTAGAGGTGCCATCTTTCAGATGAGAAATTAAACCGAGGCCCTGTCTGTCCGCTTGGATAGATGTAAAAACTTGCATGGCATTTTTCAAAGGCATGCAGGGATGTTTGTCCCAGTGTCTCAGCCAGCATTTATCACTCAACATCACCAAAAACAGATGATCTGGTAATTTATCTCATTGCTGTTTGTGGGACCTTGCCAAGTGCAAATTGACTGCTGCATTTGCCTACTTTACAACTGTGAATACGCTTCAAAAGTACTTTGTTGGCTGTGACGCGCTTTAGCATCCTAAGATCGCGAATAACACTATACAAATGCAAGTATCATTCAGGATATATTTTGTTTCTAACTTAAATTTAGTTTTTTGTTCTCTTAAGATGAAACTTTTTCAATGCAATATTGAACATGTATGTTGATTAATATATTTCTACAGCAGGGTCCTGTTCTATGCAA
The DNA here is from genome assembly GCF_036365525.1 of Heterodontus francisci. Classification (NCBI taxonomy): domain Eukaryota; kingdom Metazoa; phylum Chordata; class Chondrichthyes; order Heterodontiformes; family Heterodontidae; genus Heterodontus; species Heterodontus francisci. The sequence goes on along the minus strand of NC_090382.1, from coordinate 78,626,158 downwards.
TTGGTTGAGAAAGATAGAAAAAGCTATCTCTAAGCAGATTTGCATGTGATAGGAGTAGCTAATGCAGTACTAAATTGAAAGTCATTTGGGAAAAATGTATGCCTATATGCACTTAGATTTGACTATACAAGACCAATTTAAATAGTTTGAAAGATTCACATTAGGTTGTAGCTGTATTTGGCAGTAAGCTAATTATGTGAAGAACCGTGCCAAGATGATTAGCTCTTGTTTTCTCTGTCATTAAAATGTAAACACTTCCATCTTGTAGACGATCCAGGAGTCGAGAAAGGAGGAGATCTCGCAGTCGAGAAAAACGGCGATCGGTAAGCAGAGGTAGAAGTCGTAGATCACACTCTCAACCACGCTCTCGAAGTCGCAGTAAGAGCAAGGAGAGAAGGTATTGGATCACAAGATAATGGGTATTATTTAACAGTTTAGAATATCAAATGAAACAAAGACCAAAGTTTGTTCTTTAGTTGAAATTGCAAGTGGAATTGGGTGATAAACCCATGTGCAGGAGAGTTGATATGCCTCCAGTTGGAATGAGCCTCTCTCTTCTATCACTCAAAAGGGATGAGTTTTCAGTAATCATTAGCCTGAATCAATGGGCTGTATTGGTAATTCAATATCCTAACTATTTGGGCAATTTAAAAGTGTTAATTGCATATTTTTAATAACTAGTTGACTTTGAGAATCTTTTATTGCTCTACCTGCTAGTTTTAACGTGTCAATGACATCATGCTGGTGCTGGTCTGAAAAAGTTACTATTAAGTATATGGGAACCTATTTCTACCAAAAGTACACTTGATCATTCTGCATTCTCCACTAACGACATGAATCTGTCACTGATCCTGTTAGTTCTGAGGAATCATGTGCCTGATGCATATCATGGCCGTCCACAGATTCCTTACTGTGATTCTAGAGCTAATGGACCTGTATCTCCTTTACTAACAGGAATGCGTTCAATCTATTTTTAAAACTTTCACTACCCACTCCCACTGATCTGTTCTCCCAATTCCACCACCCTATCATTTAAAAATTACTTTTTTATTTACATTTGACACCCTTAACTTTGTGCCTTGTGAACACAACTTTTCTGCATCCAAGTTCTAGATATCTGAAAAATCTATATCAACTTCCCATTCATCCTTCTGTTCACAAATTGAAGTCTCAGGGTGGACAATCTTTCCTGATAACTCTGCACGCCAGATTCAAGCTTTATAGTCCTTTTCTGAGCACCCTACAGTAATGTATATGAGGAGGTAAGAAGTAAACTGCGTTTTCCCAGATGTAGCCTTAACATAGACTGATGCAACTTCAGTGTCACCCACCTTTGGTTTATAAATCACAAGTCTAGCTATACATTTCTAACATATTTGCTTTCTTGACTGCTTATAAACATTGAAGTGAAAGTTTAAAAAATACGAAAGGTTTCGAAAATGTTCTTGCATTCACTTCTTTCTCAACTCATGCATCTCTTCCCCCTCATTTAGTGGTTATAAAGTCACAAAATAAGTTAATAATTTCAGATCTTCCCTGCCGTCAGACACTGTTTCCCCACAGGTAAATGATCCTGTTAGGTAGGGAGTTCCAAGATTTTGACCCAGTGACGATGAAGGAACCTAACTGGTTCACTAATGTCTTTTATCACAGAATGATTCAATGCACAAGGAGGCCATCCGGCCCATCATGCTTGTGCTGGGTTTAAAAAAGGGAACCAGCTTTCCTTACCTGTTCTGGTGTATATGTAACTCCAGTCCCACACCAACATGGCTAACTGCCCTCTGACATGGCCTAGCAAGCCACTTGGTTGTATCAAACCTTGCCCCACCCAGTGTGAAGTGATTGAGCATTCGTCCACAACCTCGCTAGTTGGGTACAAGAGAGCAATGTTTTGCAGCAGGTTGATCTATCGTTTCCTCCTCACTCAACAGTTACTCAAAAGATGGCAAGCGACCTAAGCCAATCTAGATGACATATAAACTGCCTTGAATTGGGGTAGCAATGGGGCAATATAATTAACCTAAACATTTCCGGTAGTAATGGTAGTGGAAGATGTGGAAATCAGCCAGATTCTCAATCCTGTAAATTCTTTTGGAAGTTGTCTGGTGACAGCATAGTCAATCTTAGCTGTGATATTCCCCACAGCCAACTAGCACACAAATAGTGAATTTCTAGGCTTACACATGAAGAGTCTCCTGGAAAATCAGTTGCTGAAGTGGGTGAGGCTGAAGGCCTTTCACTTCTGGAAACTGACTTTGAATCTAGCTTTGGCTAATAGGATAAGATCTTTTCCATTGGCTGTACAGCTATTATGTAGAATGGGTTTGGTCAGTCTTAATTTAGTTCTTGCTAGACATGGGTCTACACCCAGGTGACACTAAATTGACCATTATTCACAGCATGGCAGTTGTGAGAAATGTGATTGCGGTTGGGGCTTCTGAGGTTCCAGTTGATCTATATGGTTTGGGCAAGACTCCATGGCTGTCCAGTATAATAGCCGAGGCGACTGTTCTTGGGTCCAGAGGTTTAAGAAGCCTTAATTTTAATCTCACAGCGTCATTGTTGAATAAATCCTAGATCCTTTACTTTCAGAAGTTTGAGTTATGTGCAGTTTAAAGAGCATTAATTTAAATGGCTTATGTGTCCCTGGCACTCCATGGTTTGCCATGTGTCCTACAAAGACAAAAAGCTTCTGAACTATTCTACATTGAGCTATGCTAGACTTGGGAGCACTGATACGGGTGTTTGAAATTATTGTTTATTAATACAAAAGCACAATACTGTGGATGCTGGAAGTCGGAAATAAAACAGAAAATGCTGGAAATACTCAGGCAACATCTGTGTACTGTGTGTGTGAGAGAGAGACAGAGTTAACGTTCTGGTTGCTGACCTTTTGTCAGTACACAAAAGGTCATTGACCTGAAACATTAACTCTGTTTCTTGCTCCACAAATGCTGCCTGACCTGCTGAGTATTTCCAGCATCTTCTGTTTCTATTTTAGTTTTTAAATTGAGTACAAAAATTTGCCAAGAAAATAGAATGAAGGAGTCATTGAGCTGTCATGCCTATGGAAGTTACTAACTCATGTTGAAATTGTTCAGTTTCACATCAGACTTATCCCCAGTATATCCATAAGATATGTTTTGTACATTTTACAGATCAAAATCTAAAGACCGTGTAGAAGTCACCAATGAGGCTGTCAAAGAGAAGAAAAAGGAGGAGAAAGATGACGACAAAGATGTCAGTGTAAGTGAAAGGTAGAAAGAAAGAAAGAACTAGCATTTAAATAGCACCTTTCACAACCTTAGGAAGTCCCAAATTGCTTTATAGCTAATGAAGTGCATTTGGAGTGTAGTCGCTGTTGTAATATAGAGAAACATGGCAGCCAATTTTCACACAGCAAACACCCACAAACAGCAATGAAATGTATGACCAATTAATCAGTTTTAGTGTTGGTTGAGGAATTAATGTTGGCCAAACCACTAGGTAAACTTCCCTGCTGTTCTTTGAATAATGCCTTGAGATATTTTACGTAGATCTGGGAGGGCATACATAGTCTCAGCCAAAAGACGGCACCTCTGACAGTTCAGGGCTCTCCTCAGTACTGCACTGAAGTGTCATCCTGGAGTATGCGCTTAAGTTTCTGGAGCAGGGCTTAAACCCACAATTAGATAATTAACTTGATGTTGCTTAGTAGAAATTGCTGGCGAGCTATTGGTGTGGCTACAATGGCACTCTTTTGGCCACGTGCACTGATATTAGATATACACTACACACAATACGCACTGTACTTGTAGATCTACCACCATTCAATGCAAAACTTTGCAGTCTTTCTCCTTTACCAAAGTTTGAAATTCTAGCTTGAATTTATCAGACACATTGCATCTTTGTGCAGCATCAGAGTTTCTGTCCAGCAATTGTGAGCAGTACTTTAACTTCATCAGAGTGATTGCTGAGAATGTTGACTTGCATGATACAGGCCAAACCCACCCCTGCTCTCTGTGCAGAATGTGGTTGGATGCTGCTTTTCATTTGCGTTGACCTGCATGGTTAGAGCTACTCGTTATTGATTCATCTTGCTTTCTTCTGGCCTGATGCGTTTATTCTGATTGGTTGAGCTGACTGTGATGACAATCCCCACCACATAATGGGCTGGATTTTGTATTCCCGCCACCAGGAACGGTGACGGGCATGGAACATGATGGCTGTTCCCCACAGGATCTGAGGTGGGCGGGCATTTTACATATTCGTAGTGGCAGTCCCCCCCCCAATCACATGGTGGGGCAGCCTCAGCGACACCATTCATGGTGTCACATGTTGAAGGAGCAAGTGCTGGTGCCATTTTTAAAAGGCCAATTTAAAAGGCTCTGCAAACAATACAATGTAATGCAGAGTTCACCCCCCCCCCCCCTCACCAATACTCATCAGAGTGCAGAGTTCATTCCCTTCCCCCCATACCTATCAGAGTGCAGAGTTCACCCCTTCCTCACCTGAGTGGCACTAGCTTTCCCTAGATGGGAAAGTGAAGGCACGTGTGTGATGCTCGTCACACTGAGGATCGGGAACTGAAGGTAAGATTGCTGTGGTTTGCATTTTAATTCATGCAAATGTGTTATTTAAATATGCTAAGTCAGGTCCCATCGCAGATCGGCTAAGGGGCCGCCACGGAGGTTCCCAGCCGCCAGGAAGATCAGGTTTGACAATCACAGTGTCGCTGCCGCTCCTATTTTCCGGTCCCCTGTCACAGTACCTGACTTTAGGCTGGGAACAAAATCCTGCCTAATGTTGCTAGTGTTATCATGATGCTGCAGTCTGCCCTTTTTCACCTGTGTTGTACACCATTTTAGCAAGTGATCAAGGAAATAAAGCATACAAAAAATAAGTCACTTGCATGGTCTGATTGTCATGTTGCCATTTTAGCAACGAACGCACAAGTAGGTTAAAGTGCACGTGCATATGCCATGTGATTGTGAGTACTAAAATTATGTGGCCAGTAGTGATGCCTATTATTTATTTTTTGTTTACATATTCAGAAATACAATTAGTCACATCTGGATTCCCAGTTACCTACATGTGGCTGGTGCTAACTAATGATATAGTACTATAGTAATAAAGGTGGGGTTAAAGTGTGGCGAGTCGAAGAGACTTAGCAGTTGGCAGGAAAAAAGACAGAAGCGCAAGGGGAGAGCCAACTGTGCAACAGCCCCGACAAACAAATTTTTCTGCAGCACCTGTGGAAGAGCCCGTCACTCTTGAATTGGCCTTTATAGCCACTCTAGGTGCTGCTCCACACACCACTGACCACCTCCAGGCGCTTACCCATTGTCTCTCGAGATAAGGAGGCCAAAGAAGATAGTAACGAGAAAATGAGTACCTGAACAAATTTCTCTGCCGTAGTGAACTTAATTAAATTTAACTTTTAAAATCTCTTGAATTCTCATAGAATTTTGAACAGAGCAAATTGGAGGAAGAAATGAGAAAGCGGAAAGAACGAGTTGAAAAATGGAGGGAAGAACAACGCAAAAAGGTTGTGGAAAATATTGGTGAAATAAAGAGAGAACTTGAAGAGATGAAACAAGGCAAAAAATGGAGCCTTGAGGATGATGATGGTAAAAATTAATAGGTTGTTTATGATCTTAAACAGTGCTTCATGTACTTTGAATTGCAGTGACTATTGTTGCATAGGCAAATATGGCAACCATTTTATGCACAGCAAGATCCCACAACCAGTGAAAAAGGTAAATGACAAGTTAATCGGGTTTTGATAATGGTGGTTGAGGAAGAATATTGACTGTCTTGGTGATGTCAGTTGAGGGACACATGTTGGCCAGGACATTGGGAAAGCACCCGTACTCCGCTTCAGCTAGTGGCAGGGAATCTTCTACTAACTGAGCAGGTAGTTAAGCCCTTGATTGAACATCTCATCTGGAAAATAGTGGTTGAGGCAGAAACGAGGTCAACATTCAAGATTAAATTGGATTAGTGGAGGAAGGAAAAGAGGTTGAAGAGATATGGAAACCGGTTGGGTAAACATGATTTAAACTGTTTGCTTGCATGGAGGATAAATGTCAACTTGAACTGGTTGAGTTGAATATTGTTCTCCTATATATTTCTACATATTAAGTACTGCTGCCTCGCACTGTGGGAAGTGAACCATAGGCAGCTGATGTCTAGTTGGGCTGCACAGTTCCCTCTTAAACTTGGAAATGCCACTGTTTTCAAGGAAACTAGAGCACCCGGAATATACAGTGTTGCATGCACATCCAATCTGTTTGTGTCTAGCTCAGGGTTGAAGTTGTGCCAGAAAATAAGGTTACTTCAAACCACATTGTCATGTTATATTATTTTGGGGCACTTGTACTTGGTATGAACACAGTGCTGCTGTAATCCGTAGCAACTATTTGATTTGATGTTGAATCAGAGTGCTTTTCACTTGCTCTGTAATTTTTACAACCAGGTATAATGCTCTGGGTATAATATTGACTTGGAAGTCATAGTAACAACCTTCAAAAAGCACCCTATCACATACCACTGCAAATTTTCCACTTTACCTAGGCATATGAAATAGAAAAATAGAAATCATTGTGGATAAGTGTGAGGTATTACATTTTGGTAAGAAAAATAAGGACGTCACATATTGGTTGGAAAATAAGAATCTAAATAGGATACGGGAGCAAAGGGATTGGAGAGTGCAAATACACAAATCACAAAGTAGCGATGCAGGTTAGTAAGTCCTTTAAAAAGGCAAACCAAGCACCAGAATTTTATTTCTAGTGAAATATAATTGAAAAGTAGAGAGGTTATGCTAAATTTGGATCGAGCCTTGGTTGGAGCACACTTGGAGTACCGTGGACAGTTTGGTCGCCATATTATAAAAAGGATATAGAGGCACTGGAGGGGGTGCTAAAAGATTCACAAGGATGATATCAGAACTGCGAGGTTATACCAATCAGGAAAGGGTGAGCAAGCAAAAGAGAAGGCTGAAAGGTGACCTAATAGAGGTCTTGAAAATTGTGTAAGATTTTAATAGAGTAGACACAAGGACAGTGGTTCCACTTGTGGGGAAGAGCAAAACTAGAGGCCATTGTTGCAAGGTAGTCATCAAGAAATCAAATAGGGAATTCGCAAGACATTTCTTTACCCAGAAATTGGAGAGAATGTCGAACTCACCACCATGGGGAGTAGTTGAAGTGAATAGTATATGCATTTAAGGAGAAGAGAATGGAGGGTTGTGCTGATCGAGTTAGATGAGGAAGGATATGCAGAGGCTCAAGCGGAAAAGGTCCGTTTCCGTGCTGGATGTGCTAATTAAGATTGCCGACTGTGTTGAATTGTGGCTAATCTTGTTCTCTGAGCTAAGATGAAGAACAAGTTTCATGGAGAATGCCCCAAATGCTTTTGACTCAGGACTCTTGCAACTGAAGGTGAAAGAAAACTATTAGAAGGGAATAAACAGTGTATTAATCCATACTGTCTAATTCCCATGTCTTTAACTTGATTCTGATCTCCATAGTAAGGTTTTTTCCTGGCAGTTTATGCTGTATAACACTTCACTATTATTGATTTATGTATTGGCTGTGTATGTAATTTAAGTGTTAGATTTCACTTTTTATTTGAACAGATGATGAAGATGAAATCATAGAGGGTGAAAGGAAAGAAGAAGGCGACGATGACAATGAAGAATTGGATCCATTAGATGCTTATATGGAAGATATAAAGGAAGAAGTGAAGAAATTTAACATAGGAAGTGTGAAAGGAGGAAGTGAAAAGGTAAGGTTATTTTTATAGAAAGTCTCCCTTTCAAAGAGGACGATTTGCTTTAGTGTTATTAATGCTGGTTCAAACTACTCAGCTGGTTCAAACTTGCCGATGCTTTCCCAGTTTCTTGTTAGCTGAAAATGTTTGCTTACTTTTTAGATAAATCTTGAATTTGCCTTTAACAACTTATATCTGTAAAATTGGTCCTTTGCTGGAACTCCAGGTGAAGTATCTCATGGAAACTTGGTTCCTGCTCTTATGTGAAGAGTCTAAAACAGCTTAATCATCTGGCTGCATGTTTCCAGTTTCAGTTGACTATGGATAGACATTGGAGGTAGTCCAGAGTAATTGGACAGGCTAGGCTTATATCTGCTGGAGTTTAGAAGAGCAAGAGGTGACTTGATTGAAACATATAAGATCCTGAGGGGTCTTGACAGGGTGGATGTGGAAAGAATTCTTCCTCCTGTGGGAAAATCTAGAACTAGGGGTTACTCATTTAAGCCAGAGATGAGGAGAATTTTTTTCTCTGAGGGTCGAGAGTCCTTGGAACTCTCTTCCTCAAAAGGCAGTGGAAGGAGAGTCTTTGAATATTTTCAAGGCAGAGGTAGATAGATTCTTGATAAGCAAGGGGGTAAAAGGTTATTGGGGGTAGGTGGGAATATGGAGTTGAGGTTACAATCAGATCAGCCATGATTTTATTGAATGGCGGAGCAGGCTTGACAGGCCAAGTAGCCTACTCCTGCTCCTAAGTCATATGTTTGTAATGTCTGGTGGGGACAGCACATCTCTCCTGAGTACTAAATGCAAAACTCCAGGATGATAATTGCATCTGTCAGGCAAAATATAAAAAAGCTTTTTTATTCTTAAAATAGTGGTGATATTTCCATTCTATGTAATAACTGAGGTAAAGATATGGTGAAATGGTGTTGAGTGCAATAATCTCTATCATGAGATGCTTTTCAAACTACAGTGGAAGCTTGTTTATCTGCAAGAATTTTTGTTGGAGTCAGAAGTCCAGCAGGAACCAAGGTTTGGTTTTGCAATAACCATTCAAGATGCAATGTGCACAATCAATTGATTTTGTATATGATAGATCTTTGATCCAGGTGGTTAAACATATATCTAGAGGTGCAGTACCTGATGGAATTTACCATCCCTGTAGCTCTGATATTCTGAAATCAGTGGAGTCGTGGTTTCACGTCCAGGAGACCAGCAGGAGTCCGACTGATTTTCTGAAAGAATATCTTATTTTTAAGTTGGAAAAAACTTGTTTTGGTAATCCAAATGGATCAGTCAGAACCGTAAAAATTCATTGCATACAACTCACTATGTAGAGGAGGATTCTAAATTGTCCATGAGCAGTCCATTCTACTGTATACCAGTGTGATACATTGAATGTTATACCATTACCTAAAGGACATATCTGCTAGACTGGGTATGCGGCAGGTGGAGAGGGAACCAACAAGAGGGGAAAACATACTTGACCTTTTTCTCACCAATCTGCCTGCCGCAGATGCATCTGTCCATGACCGTATTGGTAGGAGTGACCACCGCACAGTCGTTGTGGAGACTAAGTCCTGCCTTCACATTGAGGATACCCTCCTTCGTGTTGTGTGGCACTACCACTGTGCTAAATGGGATAGGTTTCGAACCGATCTAGCAATGCAAAACTGGGCATCCATGAGGCGCTCTGGACCCTCAGCAGCAGCAGAATTGTACTCACCACAATCTGCAACCTCATGGCCCGGCATATCCCCTACTCTACCATTACCATCAAGCCAGGAGACCAACCCTGGTTCGATGAAGAGTACAGGACAGCATGCCAGGAGCAGCACCAGGCATACCTCAAAATGAGGTGTCAACCTGGTGAAGCTGCAACACAGGACTATCTGTGTGCCAAACTGCGTAAGCAGCATGCAATAGACAGAGCTAAGTGATCCTGTAACCAACGGATCAGATCGAAGCTCGACAGTCCTGCCACATCCAGGTGTGAATGGTGTTGGACAATTAAATAACTAACTGGAGGAGGTGGCTCCACAAATATCCCCATCCTCAATGATGGGGGAGCCCAGCACAATCAGAGCAACAGATAAGGCTGAAGCATTTGCAACAATCTTCAGCCAGAAGTGCCGAGTTGGTGATCCATCTCAGCCTCCTCCTGAAGTCCCCAGCATCACAGATGCCAGACTTCAGACAATTCGATTCACTCCACGTGATATCAAGAAACGACTGAAGGCAAAGGCTTTGGGCCCTGACAATATTCCGGCAATAATGCTGAAGATCTGTGCTCCCGAGCTGGCCGTGCCCCTATCCAAGCTGTTCCAGTACAGCTACAACACTGGCATCTACCCTGCAATGTGGCAAATTGCCCAGGTATGTCCTGTACACAAACAGCAGGACTAGTCCAACCCGGCCAATTACCGCCCCATCAGCCTACTCTCAATCATCAGTAAAATGATGGAAGGTGTCATCAACAGTGCCATCAAGCGGCACTTGCTTAGCAATAACCTGCTCAGTGACGCTCAGTTTGGGTTCCGCCAGGGCCACTCAGCTCCTGACCTCATTTCAGCCTTGGTTCAAACATGGACAAAAGAGCTGAACTCAAGAGGTGAGGTGAGAGTGGCTGCTCTTGACATCAAGGCAGCATTTGACCGAGTATGGCATCAGGGAGCCCTAGCAAAACTGAGGTCAATGGGCATCAGGGGGAAAGCCCTCCGCTGATTGGAGTCATACCTAGCGCAAAGGAAGATGGCTGTGGATGTTGGAGGTCAATCATCTGAGCTCCAGGACATCACTGCAGGAGTTCGTCAGGGTAGTGTCCGAGGCCCAATCATCTTCAGCTGCTTCATCAATGACCTTCCTTCAATCAAGAGGTCATTAGTGGGGATGTTTGCTGATGATTGCACAATGTTCAGTACCATTCGTGCCTCCTCAGATACTGAAGCAGTCCGTGTAGAAATGTAGCAAGACTTGGACAATATCCAGGCTTGGGCTGATAAGTGGCAAGTAACATTCGCGCCACACAAGTGCCAGGCAATGACCATCTCCAACAAGAGAGAATCTAACCATCTCCCCTTGACATTCAATGGCATTACCATTGCTGAATCCCCCACTATCAACATCCTAGGGGCTACCATTGAACAGAAACTGAACTGGAGTAGCCATATAAATACCGTGGCTACAAGTGCAGGTCAGAGGCTAGGAATCCTGCGGCGAGTAACTCACCTCCTGACTCCCCAAAGCCTGTCCACCATCTACAAGGCACAAGTCAGGAGTGTGATGGAATACTCTCCACTTGCCTGGATGGGTGCAGCTTCCACAACACTCAAGAAGCTCAACACCATCCAGGACAAAGCAGCCCGCTTGATTGGCACCCCATCTACAAACATTCACTCCCTTCACCACCGACGCACAGTGGCAGCAGTGTGTACCATCTACAAGATGCACTGCAGCAACGCACCAAGGCTCCTTAGACAGCACCTTCCAAACCCGTGACCACTACCAACTAGAAGGACAAGGGCAGCAATTGCATGGGAACACCACCACCTGCAAGTTCCCCTCCAAGTCACACACCATCCTGACTTGGAGCCATATCGCCGTTCCTTCACTGTTGCTGGGTCAAAATCCTGGAACTCCCTTCCTGACAGCACTGTGGGTGTATCTACCCCACATGGACTGCAGCAGTTCAAGAAGGTAGCTCACCACCACCTTCTCGAGGGCAATTAGGGATGGGCAATAAATGCTCGCCTGGCCAGCGACACCCGCATCCCATGAATGAATAAAAAAAAAAATTATCCCAGTGATATATTATTTGAGAGGAAAACATCACTCATTAGTGTTTTATGCTCATCAGGTTCAGCTAGTTAAATGAATGATACTGTCTTTGTTATAAGCAGCCCTGCTACAGTTTTCCTCATTGTATCTGTGTCCAGCATTTGTAAGTAATACCATGTTTTTCATTTCCAGAAATCAGGTGCAACTGTTATGAAAGTCATGACTGTGGTGACTACCAAAAAACCATATTCTGACATGGAGAAAAAGAAAGGAGAGCTGATGGAGAATGACCAGGATGCAATGGAGGTAAAAAAGAACGCTGGAAACATTTCAGATTTTTTTGTGTTTGCAATTTGAAATTCAAACTCAATTCAAACTCTTCTAGTTGTGTTTACAAATGTAGTCATTTTTGTCTTTTTTAAACTGAGCAGTATTCCTCAGAGGAGGAAGAAGTTGACCTTCAGACTGCACTTACAGGGTATCAAACTAAACAGAGGAAGCTACTAGAACCTGTGGATCATGGAAAGATAGAATATGAAGCCTATCGAAAGAACTTTTATGTTGAAGTTCCTGAACTCGCTAAAATGACTACAGACGGTTAGTATTTACAATGCTGGCAGGTGGCATTGCATCTGAGATGAGTATCCTGCCATGTTTTCCTTTGTGATTTTTTGGAATACAATCATGAACAGTGATCAGTTCCTTGGGCAGGGGACATAGCTGTAATAGAACACCCACATACTTCTTTTTTTTTAGTTTACATGCTAAATGTGTACGAAGAAATTTATAGTCAAATTTTTGACAGAACGTTTAACTTTACTGACTGATGTCTGCATACCCTGGCCCAGTTATCCCCTGCTGTTAACTTCCACTTCACCTGATGACTACAGTTGTTTTTGCACAGGCTATCAACTAAAAGTTCATATCCAGCAGTACAGTCTGTTGTGGTGTTGGTTGAGGGCTAAATGTTGGCCTGGATACTGGGGAAACTTCCCTGCATCTTTTTGAATAGATGTGACCTCGGTTTAACGTTTCAAAAACATGACTCAAAATCGTCACACAGAAAGTAAGCTTAATGGTGACAGGAAATGTCGGCCAAATGCAAGATATTTAAAATATTACTGGAAGATCTTCTATCATTGCTGACAATGAATTGGAGATATTTTGTTTTGCTGTCCCGGTGATCATGTAAACAGACCCCCATAGAAGATTTTGTTGGCCCACCTGCAGCAGTGTGGAAGATGTGTCGAAGAAAAAGCCTCTTTAAAATGACTGCAGTTTTAAATAAAAAAGCTCTTTGACTGTTAAGTATCTTACTAAACAATGTACCTTAAGTTTTGGAAGGCTAGGTTAGATATTTGGCAGCTCTTTTTGCAGAACAAGTTGCTGGCTCATGTGTTGATTGCTGACTTTGTATACCTTCAAAAGAGAGCAGGCCCATTTCTTGGCTGAGCAGCGATCACATTTAAAAGCTAGATAAAATACAAGATAATATAAGCATGACCAACATTACCTTCTAGACCAGTTATCGATTGCCTGGAGTGAAGGGGGCAGTGTGGAATTTTCCTTTTTCTTAAATCCCTAATTGGACAGGAGTTTTTATCTGGCCTTTTGCCTCTCCCAGGAGATTGCATGACTGCTTGTGGTAGGGATGTCTCATCATGATGCATCAGGACTTTATGGAGCAGGCTTTGATGGACTTTTCTTGCCTGTCATTTTCGTCTGTTTGCAGTAATATGTATTTATCTAGTATATTCACTTTTAAGTGCTTATAAAGGATTTATGTTTTTAAAGGTTTTATTGCTGGTCTAGCCATCTGATGTTTGGAAAGAACTTTCAGAGGGCAGGAGGGTGGCACATAAGTGTGGATGATGGATAGGGGATCAAGAGGTCAGAAAGGGAGGGAGAATTTTATTTTATTTATTTAGAGATACAGCACTGAAACAGGCCCTGCTGCCCACCGAGTCTGTGCCGACCAACAACCACCCATTTATACTAAATATATGCTGTCACTGAGACTGCCCTCAATGCAGCCCAGCCTCTACCAGTCATGGATGAGCTGGACATACAGCCAACCAAATCGGAACTCAGTGATGCCATTGATTCTCTAGCCAGCGGAAAAGCCCCTGGGAAGGACAGCATTGCCCCTGAAATAATCAAGAGTGCCAAGCCTGCTATACTCCCAGAACTACATGAACTGCTTTGCCTGTGCTGGGACGAGGGAGCAGTACCACAGGACATGCGCGATGCCAATATCATCACCCTCTATAAAAACAAAGGTGACCGCGGTGACTGCAACAACTACCGTGGAATCTCCCTGCTCAGCATAGTGGGGAAAGTCTTTGCTCGAGTCGCGCTGAATAGGCTCCAGGAGCTGGCCGAGCGCGTCTACCCTGAGGCACAGTGTGGCTTTCGTGCAGAGAGATCGACCGTTGGCATGCTGTTCTCCCTTCGTCAGATACAGGAAAAATGCCGTGAACAACAGATGCCCCTCTACGTTGCTTTCATTGATCTCGCCAAAGCCTTTGACCTCGTCAGCAGACGTGGTCTCTTCAGACTACTAGAAAAGATCGGATGTCCACCAAAGCTACTAAGTATCATCACCTCATTCCATGACAATATGAAAGGCTCAATTCAACATGGTGGCTCCTCATCAGAGCCCTTTCCTATCCTGAGTGGCGTGAAACAGGGCTGTGTTCTCGCACCCACACTTTTTGGGATTTTCTTCTCCCTGCTGCTTTCACTTGCGTTCAAGTCCTCTGAAGAAGAAATTTTTCTCCACACAAGATCAGGGGGCAGGTTGTTCAACCTTGCCCGTCTAAGAGCGAAGTCCAAAGTACGGAAAGTCCTCATCAGGGAACTCCTCTTTGCTGACAATGTTGCTTTAACATCTCACACTGAAGAGTGCCTGCAGAGTCTCATCGAGAGGTTTGCGGCTGCCTGCAATGAATTTGGCCTAACCATCAGCCTCAAGAAAACGAACATTGTGGGGCAGGACGTCAGAAATGCTCCATCCATCAATATTGGCGACCACGCTTGAAATGGTTCAAGAGTTCACCTACCTAGGCTCAACTATCACCAGTAACCTGTCTCTAGATGCAGAAATCAACAAGCGCATGGGAAAGGCTTCCATTGCTATGTCCAGACTGGCCAAGAGAGTGTGGGAAAATGGTGCACTGACACGGAACACAAAAGTCCGAGTGTATCAGGCCTGTGTCCTCAGTACCTTGCTGTATGGCAGCGAAGCCTGGACAACGTATGCCAGCCAAGAGCGACGTCTCAATTCATTCCATCTTCGCTGCCTCCAGAGAATACTTGGCATCAGGTGGCAGGACCGTATCTCCAACACAGAAGTCCTCGAGGTGGCCAACATCCCCAGCTTGTACACACTACTGAGTCAGCGGCGCTTGAGATGGCTTGGCCATGTGAGCCGCATGGAAGATGGCAGGATCCCCAAAGACACGTTGTACAGCGAGCTCGCCACTGGTATCAGACCCACCGGCCGTCCACGTCTCTGCTTTAAAGACGTCTGCAAACGCGACATGAAATCCTGTGACATTGATCACAAGTCGTGGGAGTCAGTTGCCAGCGTTCGCCAGAGCTGGCGGGCAGCCATAAAGACAGGGCTAAAATGTGGTGAGTCGAAGAGACTTAGTAGTTGGCAGGAAAAAAGACAGGCGCAAGGGGAGAGCCAACTGTGCAACAGCCCCAACAAACAAATTTCTCTGCAGCACCTGTGGAAGAGCCTGTCACTCTAGAATTGGCCTTTATAGCCACTCCAGGCGCTGCTTCACAAACCACTGACCACCTCCAGGCGTGTATCCATTGTCTCTCGAGATAAGGAGGCCCGAAAGAAGAACAGTAATCCCATATTTCCTACCACCTACCTACACTAGGGGCAATCTACAATGGCCAATTTACCTATCACCTGCAAGTCTTTGGCTGTGGGAGGAAACCGGAGCACCCGGCGAAAACCCACGCGGTCACAGGGAGAACTTGCAAACTCCGCACAGGCAGTACCCAGAATCGAACCCAAGTCCCTGGAGCTGTGAGGCTGTGGTGCTAACCGCTGCGCCACTGTGCCGCCATAAGTGGAATTCATAAGTGGAAGATGTCAAGTGGGAGATGCAAGGTCCAAGGCAGCAGGCTCAAAGCATGATCATAGCTTTTTTTTATTCTTTCATGGGATGTGGGTGTTGCTGGCAAGGCCAGCATTTGTTGCTGCCCATTCCTAATTGTCCTTGATAACAGAGGGCAGTTAAGAGTCAACCACTTTGCTGTTGGTCTGGAGTTACATGGAGAGCAGACTAGGTAAGGATGGCAAATTTCCTTCCCTATAGGACATTAGTGAACCAGATGGGTTTTACAACAATCAATGATAGTTTAATGGCACCATAACTGAGACAAACTTTCAATTCCAGATTTTTATCAATTGATTGAATTTAAATTCCAGCAGATGCTGTGGTGGGATTTGAACCCATGTCCTCAGGGCGTTAGCCTGCGCCTCTGGATTACTTGTTCAGTGATATTACCATTGCACCACTGTAGAATGGAAAATGGTTCCAACACAAACCTGGAGCCAATAGGTAGCTTGGTGCTTAGGCACAGGCAATAGGCTTAAGGCCGTCTATACAGGGCGGGTATGGAACAGGTAAACCATAGCTGAAAATTGAGTAGATGAAAACGGGCTTGTGGGGAGCCTCGGCTGCCCTAGAGATCAAGTGAAAACCCTGAAAAAGAAGTTGTAAAAACACCACAACCAGATGGAAAAACAAAATACCAACTGGACAATTGCGATTTGCAGTACTGAATCAGTATTGATTACAGTTTAGTGCCGTTGAGTAAACAGTGTCCTACAACTACAGCGTGTCATAGCAACTTTCAATTCCTCAAGATGTCCTAAAGTGCTTTGTAACCATCAAGTAGGAACAAAAGTAGGCCATTTAGCTTCTCGAACCTGATGCTCCGTATACCTACCTTTGCCACAAATCCCTTAATACCTTTGGTTAACAAAAATCTATTAATCCTAGTTTTGAAATTAACAGTTGATGTAGCATGAATTGCTGTTTGCAGAAGATAGTTCCAAACTTCTACCACCCTAATTTCACTCCTGAAAGGTCTGGTTCCAATTTTTAGACCGTGGCCTCTAATCCTAGACTCCCCAACTACTGGAAATAGTTTATCTCTATCTGTTTCCCATAATATCTTGAAAATGTTGATCAGCCACCCCTTAACCTTCTAAATTTCAGAGAATACAACCTTAGTTTATATAATTTCTCCTCATAATTTAACCCTTGGAATCTATGTATCATTCGAGTAAATCTGCACTGCATTCCTTCCGAGACCAGTCTATCTTTCGTAAGATGTCGTGCCCAGAACTACTCTCTACTCCAATTATAGTCTAATCAGGGCTTTGTATAGTGTAGAATGACTCCTGCCCCCTTGTATTCTCGTCCTCTAGATATAAAGGCTAGCATTCCATTAGTCTTTTTGATTAATTTCTGTACCTGTTCATGACATTTTAATGATTTATGTACCTGGACCGCGCCCGCCCTCCCACCCGACCCCCACCGTCCAAGTCTCTATGGACTTCCACTGTTTCCATTAAGACTGTTCCTAAGTACGTTTGAAGTGTAGTCACAGTTGTAATGAAGGCAACAGTGGCAACCGATTTGCACACAGCAAGGTCCCACATACTGCAATGAGATAAATGGCCAGATAATCTTTTTAAGTGGTCTGGTTGAAGGATAAATGTTGGCAAGATCACAGGGAGAATTCCCCCTGTTTTTCTTTGAAGAATGCCATGGTATCTTTTATGTGGCAACGAGCCTCAGTTTAACATCTCATAAAAGATGGCATATCTGACACTTGGCTTTAAGGTTGCTGTTACGACCAGGTGAGAAAGGTGTCTAGGGGTCCCTCTCAGCCTTCACCTGGTCTTACCGTAACAGGGTTTAATGTTTAAAATACTGTGTTTTTAGCTCCTCCTTGCTGAATCTTTGTTCACTGCTTTCCAATTATAAGTCAAAGAAACCAGCACAAACAGGTTTTCTTATGTTTAAAGAAGAAAAGATTAAATTTATTAAACTTGAACTTAAACTCTAATTGGGTTGACGCCTACGGATACACGAGGTGCCCATGCTAGTCTGCATACACGATATACACATGCAAATAGAGACAGAAAAGAGCAGAAGAAGAAAAAAGTGGAAAGGTTTGAGGCACTATCTGAAGAGTTTTTGTTAGGGTTCTTCGAGTTCACTGTAGAGTTCTTGATTGTAGGTAGATCTTGCTTTTCGTTGGGGCCCAGTATTATTCTTAAACCTTGTTCACAGTAGGAGACTTTTCTCTCTTGGGTTTCATGCGTCTTCAGTGGTTTCAGAGGCTTGTAAGAAAGAGATGGGAGCAGACAGGAGAGATCATGTCAGTCCAGGAGCAAACAGTCTTTCTAACTGTGGCCAGTTCAAAAGAAAACCCTGGAACAGCCAGCTAGTCATGTGACCAGCTGGTCTAACCAGTCCTGGCCCTTCTGGATTGTATCCTGCTTAGCAGGCCCTGGAATGCGCTTCCTCACCTTCGATGTCTGTTAGTATGTAAATGTTTTTTTCCAGCCACGGCTGATCTATTTAATAAGTCATTTCCGCGCTCCAGCAACAGCTAGAAATCAATGTTCATGTCAAAACCAATGTGCCTCATTCTTGGCAGGTGGGAGCCTGCATGACAGTTGCACTCTTGCCTTTAATACAAAGATAAAATGGACAGCAAGTAAGTGCCATATGCAAAACTTTACATGTAGGTTGCTATTGAATGTCCCATGATGTTCTACACAGAAAATCAAGACCAGATCCGGTTTTCGGATTGGCTGGTACCTAGTCACAACCAATTTTCCCCTCTTGGGGAGCTACAGTGGGCCAGAACAAAATTCCATCTCCTAGGGCAGGGTGGGGAATAAAGGCCTGCTACCCGACCCGAACCCGACGGGACCTGATGACGTGTCTGGTTTGGTTGCACTTCCGGGTCCGACATTTGGGCTCGGGTTGGACACGCAGGTAAGTGACTCCGATGCTAATTTAATTTTTGGACTGGAAAGGTGGTTTTGTTACAGTTATTTTAAGCTTGTACAGATCAGCAACAAAGTGAAAAACGAAAGGTAAGTTAACTGATGGTCAGGTTGGGCCGGGTGCAGGAAAAAATGGAAGGACTCGGGCTTGGTCGGGCTCAGGTCGGATGTGGTTCTGTCGGGCTCGGGTTGGGTTTTTTTTTGCAGACCCAAGCAAGCCTTTAGTGGGGAATGTGAGAGAATTTTTCTTCTCGTGTGGAAGGGGGATAGAGCGTATGCTTTTCGGTGCATAATGGAGGCAGTATTGAGTTGCTTCTGAGGAAGAAGCTGAATGATACATGAGTTGTTTCTCAGTGGGTGGAGGTGAATTTTTTTTCATTGGATGGGGTTGAATTACTGTTCACGGGGACAGAAATGGGCCCCAGTTGTTCTGTGAAGTTGAGGGGGGTGTACAGGCTTCAAATTGAATTTGTTTTTAGTAGAGGAGAGAGGCAGGCTGACTTTACGCTCAATGGTGGGGGAAAACAAAATTCTTCTTGAGTGGTGCTGTGGTGGGGTGGAGGGGTTAAGGTTCTCTTTGCACTTAATGGGGGGTAGGGAAGGCTGTGTTCTCATTGCAGCTGTGGGGATTCGTGAAGTTGTTAGGCAGAAATGGGATGTGTTGGTGTGATTGTTTCTGCTCAGTGGGTGGGAGTTGGTGACCCGGATGAGTGAATTTCTGCTCAGCTGGCGGTGGCAGAGGGGAATGTGGAGCAGTGGTGGTGGCTAGTCCCTGCTCTGCATGTGATTGTGGTGCCCTGATTTTAGCTTATGGGGCAGAGTTGGGACTGATTTCTGGTCTGCGTGGGGGCAGGCACCAAGCAGTGGGTAGGAAGATGCCCCTAGTTTAGGTAGGTGGTAGGGAAATATAGGGACAGGTGGGGATGTGGTAGGAATATGGGATTAGTGTAGGATTAGTATAAATGGGTGGTTGATGGTCGGCACAGACCCGGTGGGCCGAAGGGCCTGTTTCAGTGCTGTATCTCTAAAACTAAAAACTAAAACTAATAATCTAAATTTCTTTTATTTAAGCAGACTGATTAACTGAACCAGACCTTACCATCACAGTGGCATTAGACTTGAATAAATTCAGTCATTTAAGACTGAGTAACAAGTGATGGTTATCTTTCTCTTTCTATGATACCCTGACTATATGACATGATGCCACAATTTGACTTTTCAGTTGTAATTTGTGTTCTGGTTAGTTAAATTGCTATTGATCATGATGCTCTTAATTTTACATTTTTCTTCAAAAACTAACTGGCATTGTATTAGAATATGACATATACTGCAATACAAGCAACTTGTATGTATACAGTGCCTTTAAAGTAGAAGAACGTCCCCAAAACACTTCAGAGAGACGTGAGGAAATGGAGGAAGGCATTTAAGGGGCATAGTTGCCCTTGGTCCAATTCTTTTAATTCTGTAAAAATTGCTTATGTGTTCTTAGCTGTTGTGGGCACTTGCTATTCCTTTGTCTATTCCCCTCACTTGCTCCAGATTTTTGCCTGTTTATTCAGTGTCCTGCACCCACTGTGGCCAAGAGGGCTAAGTGAGCTGCAGTTCTTGGCTGGTTACTAAAACAAGCACAAGAGCATCCTGTTGATCACTACCTGACTAACTTGACAATAGGGATGAAGTGATTGAATTCTTGTAGTTTCAAGCTTTTGTGTTGCTTTACAGAAGTAAATGCCTATAGATTGGAGTTGGAGGGAATTCTAGTACGTGGCAAAGGCTGTCCAAAACCAATTAAATCATGGGTGCAGTGTGGAATCTCCATGAAGATATTAAGTTCATTGAAAAAGTAAGTATTTTCTGAAACGCAACAGTATTGAAATGGTTTTATAAATACACTCGCTGTTCCCTCCAATTCGACAAAACACATACTGTTTTCCAATCCTAGGCAAGGATATGAGAAGCCAACACCAATTCAAGCACAGGCAATCCCTGCCATCATGTGTGGACGTGATGTAATTGGAATTGCTAAAACTGGAAGTGGAAAGACCATTGCTTTTCTTTTACCTATGTTCCGACACATCATGGATCAGAGGCCGCTTGAAGAAGGGGAAGGTCCTGTTGGTGAGTATTTAGTCTTGTGTGCTCAGGGATGCCGCAGCACTGCATTCAAGTATCACAGAATTACAAAACTCCTGATGTACTGATCCAGTTTGAAATTCAGTTGTCTCCGTGTACCTCTTGTTCTTGCTGTTGATATGACTGTAATTTTCCCTTTTTAAAAAAAAATGCATAGCCTGTAAACTGGTATTGTGCCCACTAGAACATTTTGAGACAATGTTACACAGCAACACATGTTGCTACCAAAGGATTAAAAATAGCGACACGTGCTAAACACATATGGATTGTCATGTGTACCTATGCATCCATAAATTGTAAGCGTAAACACTACCCTAAATAAATCAATGAACATGTTACAAAAGCAAGTGCTTTACAGAAAATAAACCACAATGTAATTCTGGACCCCAGTGATTGAGTCATTTTATGTAAACCACCACATTCCATTGCATCACTTAGGAACAGGATTAGACCTTTCAACCTGTCGAGCCTGCCCCACCATTCAATATGATCTTGGCTGATCTTCCACTTCAATGTATTTTTCCCACGCTATCCTCATATCTCCTTATGTCATTTGTATTTAGAAATCTGTCAATCTCCGCTTTAAACGTACTGAATGAGCTTCCATAGCCCTCTGGGGTAGAGAATTCCAAAGATTCACAACCTTCTGAGTAAAGAAATTTCTCCTCGTCTCTGTCCTAAGTGGCTTCCCCTTTATATTGAAATTGTGTCCCCTGGTTCTAGACTCTCCAACCAGGGGAAACATCTTAGCTGCATCTACCCTGTCTATCCCTTTAAGTATTTTGTAGGTTTCAATGAGATCACCTCTTCTCCTTCAAAACTGTGGAGAATACCGGCCCAGTTTCCCCAATCTCTCTTCAAAGGACAGTCTCGCCATCCCCGCAACAAGTCTGGTGAACCTTCGTTGCTCTCCCTCTATGGCAATAATATTCTTCCGAAGGTAAGGGGACCAAAACTGCACACATTAATCCAGATGTGGTCTAACCAAGGTTCCATACAACTCTTGGGGATGTTGGCCGCCTCGAGGACTTCTGTGTTGGAGATACGGTCCTGCCACCTGATGCCAAGGATTCTCCGGAGGGAGCGAAGATGGAATGAATTGAGACGTTGCTCTTGGCTGACGTACGTTGTCCAGGCCTCGTTGCCGTAGAGCAAGGTACTGAGGACACAGGCTTGATACACTTGGACTTTTGTGTTCTGTGTCAGTGCGCCATTTTCCCACACTCTCTTGGCCAGTCTGGACATAGCAGAGGAAGCCTTTCCCATGTGCTTGTTTAATTCTGCATCGAGAGACAGGTTACTGGTGATAGTTGAGCCTAGGTAGGTGAACTCTTGAACCACTTCCAGAGTGTGGTCGCTGATATTGATGGATGGAGCATTTCTGACGTCCTGTCCCATGATGTTCGTTTTCTTGAGGCTGATGGTTAGGCCAAATTCATTGCAGGCAGCTGTAAACCTGTCGATGAGTCTCTGCAGACACTCTTCAGTGTGAGATGTTAATGCAGCATCGTCAGCAAAGAGGAGTTGCCTGATGAGGACTTTCCGTACTTTGGTCTTCGCTCTA
Organism: Heterodontus francisci; assembly: GCF_036365525.1. NCBI lineage: Eukaryota > Metazoa > Chordata > Chondrichthyes > Heterodontiformes > Heterodontidae > Heterodontus > Heterodontus francisci. The sequence goes on along the minus strand of NC_090382.1, from coordinate 78,603,869 downwards.
AGACGGGCAAGGTTGAACAACCTGCCACCTGATCTTGTGTGGAGGAAAATTCCTTCTTCTGAAGACTTGAACGCATGTGAGAGCAGCAGGGAGAAGAAGATCCCAAACAGTGTAGGTGCGAGAACACAGCCCTGTTTCACGCCACTCAGGATTGGAAAGGGGTCTGATGAGGCGCCGCTATGCTGAATTGTGCCTTTCATATTGTCATGGAATGAGGTGATGGTACTTAATAGCTTTGGTGGGCATCCAATCTTTTCTAATAGTCTGAAGAGACCACGTCTGCTGACGAGGTCAAAGGCTTTGGTGAGATCAATGAAAGCAACGTAGAGGGGCATCTGTGGTTCACGGCATTTCTCCTGTAGCTGGTGAAGGGATAACAGCATGTCAATGGTGGATCTCTTTGCTCAATAGCCACACTGTGCCTCAGGATAGACATGCTCAGCCAGCTTCTGGAGCCTGTTTAAAGCGACACGAGCGAAGACTTTCCCCACTAGAAGTCCTCGAGGCGGCCAACATCCCCAGCATATACACCCTACTAACCCAGCGGCGCCTGAGATGGCTTGGCCATGTGAGCCGCTTGGAAGATGGCAGGATCCCCAAGGACACATTATACAACGAGCTCGTCACTGGTTCCCGACCCACCGGCCGTTCATGTCTCCACTTTAAAGACGTCTGCAAACGCAACATGAAGTCCTGTGACATTGATCACAAGTCGTGGGAAACAGTTGCCATTGATAGCCAGAGCTGGCGGGCAACCATAAAGGCGGGGCTAAAGCGTGGCGAGTCGAAGAGACTTAGCAGTTGGCAGGAAAAAAGACAGCAGCGCATGGAGAGAGCCAACTGTGTAACAGCCCCGACAACCAATTTTATCTGCAGCACCTGTGGAAGTGTCTGTCACTCTAGAATTGGCCTTTTTAGCCACTCCAGGCGCTGCTTCACAAACCACTGACCACCTCCAGGCGCTTACCCATTGTCTCTCGAGACAAGGAGGCCAAAGAACATACAACCCCTGTACTCAAACTCTCTTGCGATAAAGGCTAACATACCATTAGCCTTCTTAATTGCTTGCTGCACCTGCATGTTAGCTTTCAGTGATTTATTGACCAGGACACCAGGTCCCTCTGTACATCTACACTGTCAAATCTCTTACCATTTAAGAAATACTCTGCGCATCTGTTCCTCCTACCAAAGTGGATAACCTCTCATTTTTCCACATTATATTCCATCTGCCACGTTCTTGCCTACTCACTTAGACTGTCCAAATCCCCTTGAAGTCACTTTGCATCTTCCTCACAACACACATTCCCACCTAGTTTTCTGTCATCTGCTAACTTTGAAATACTACATTTGGTCCCCATATTCAAATCATTGATATATATTCGATATATTTCTATTCACTTTATTAAGAAACACAACAGTTGAACAGAATGTAATGAAATTACCAACTGATCTTCTATTAATAAATTAGGGTATGCATTTATCATAGCTTTCACCTATTATTGTTCTAGGATTTGCATTTCCCTGTAACAAAATAGTAAATTGCCTTAAACCCAGCATGCAGGCAGATTTCACTAATTGCTAATACTAAATTTCATAGCGAGTTTTGTGATTGAAAATTCTCATATTTCTGAGCATTTGGCAAGTTTAGTATGTTTTCATCAGAATTTCAAATTGCATAAAATAGCAAAGATCCTTAATCTGTTGACGAAAACAACTGAGCGATGGTCCAGCTGTGATCTAATTTTTGAGCTTTCATAGGCTTAGCAATCAGGATTTCTAAATTTCATTTTAGATTAGCCCAAACATAAAGTCCCACCCATAGAACCATAGCTTCAACTTCAACTGTTTTTTTTCTTTAAAAACTACAGCCAACATACAAGTTAGAATAAAACATTCTCTAAGTCACTGTAACTAAAAGTTGTTACTTCTGGTTATTGTGGAAGAGCAAGTATGTAGAAAGAGACACATAAAGCATTTATGTTGAGAGGATTAATGAGGCTTGTTAATAAGTTTCTAGATAGGATTCTACATTCCAGAATACCAAGTGAGATTGATGATTGAAGGACAAGAGGCACTAATTTTCCAGAATTATTTGGGAGGAGAAATTGTACAAAAAATCTGGAAGTTGGGGAATATTACGTCCTGTTCAAAAAAAAATAAATAAAAAACCCATGTAACTATAAACCAGTTAGCCTCAGAATGATAGTTAAAAAATCGCTGAACATAATTAGGCAAAACATTAGTCAACACGTGGAAAGGTATGGGCTAATCTCTGGTGTTCAGAATTGATCATCTTCAATTATACAGTCACTTCATTTGTTTTATGAACCAATACCATTTTAATACACTTTTGAAATTATCATTTTTGTTTTGTTTTCAGCACTCATCTCGACCCCAACCCGTGAGTTAGCCCTTCAGATTACCAAAGAATGCAAGAAGTTCTCAAAAGCACTTGGGCTGAGGGTAGTGTGTGTTTATGGTGGAACTGGAATAAGTGAACAGGTAATTATTTTTCTGCCAGCTTTCGCTGTTTACTGCTTTCAGCATAGAATTCATGTGGGTACCGTTGCTGCAACTGCAACTAACTCAGTGCAGACTGAGAATTGAACCTAAGACCTTCCGGAACTTCCCACTGAGTAATCAAGAAACTACAAGTACTTATTGGAGTAAAATTGTTGGAACTGATCCGAATGTAGTGAAATTCTGTGTTCTTGTAACAAATTGAAATTTCATTCAAAAGGCTTTTTAAAGTACGTTGTAGTTATTCGGGTTACAAGCAATTAATTTTTTTAAACTGATAACCATAGTTGATCAGTGCAATAATAAAAGCAAGAAATGCTGGAAACACCGGTCACAGTAATTGTGGAGAGATTCTGATGGAAGGTAATCTACCTGAAACGTTAACCCTACCTTGCTGTCCATAAATGTGGGTGATCTGCTGAATGTTTCCTGGATTTTCTGGTTTTATTTCAGATTTCTAGCATCTGCAGTGTATTGCTTTTTTTAAACCCATCTGTCCTGTCTTCAGTTTCCAGATTACTCAATCAGTCATAGAACATTTGTTATGTAAAAATGTAATGTAGATTGAGATGTAGGAGCTATGTCTTGTGCAATTACAACTTCAGTGTTTCATCCATAAGGACATATTCCATTATAATATCCCACAATAATAATATTCTAGTACATTCATGCATAAAATTCTACTCCAGTTTATTTTTAAATTGAGTTATTGTTTTCTAAAAACCAGCTATTTAATAGCTGGCTTCCTAGTTGGAGCCACCATCTTTTGGTATTTGTGATTCTCACTGCTCACTTGACATTTTCATGCTAAACATTGCCCCTTTGCTGTCAGTGAAGTAGAAGTGCTAGATACTGGAAACTAAATCTGAGCTTGGGAAGTTTTGTGAGATGGTGGTCCTGATCAGAATACCAGCTGCTGCAGTAAGATTTGAGGGAAAAAAACAATTTTTAGGTTTATGGAGACACAAGTGTCTCCAGATTGTTCCCAAACTGATGGGAAGAGCCGGCTCCCATTGAAGTCAGTAGCATTACTACAGATGCAGTAACCTGCTACAAGATATATATTATGACCTAGACCTTGATGTACAGGGCACAGTTTCAAAGTTTGCGGATGATATGAAACTTGAAAGCATTGTGAACTGAGGAGGATAGTGTAGAACTGCAAAAGGACAAAGACACGTTGGTGGAATGGGCAGATAGGTGGCAAACGAAGTTCAGTGCAGAGAAATGTGAAGTGATTCAGTTTGGTAGGAAGAACATGGAGAGACAATATAAAATAAAGGGTCTATGAACAACTCCATAACATCATTAGCAGCATCCCCAACACCGAACACCTATTCCTGCTGGGGGACTTTAATGCCAGGGTTGGGGCCGACCATGACTCATGGCCCTCCTGCCTTGGGCGCTATGGCGTTGGAAGGATGAATGAGAACGGGCAGAGACTGCTTGAGTTGTGTACCTATCATAACCTCTGCATCACCAACTCGTTCTTTCACACTATACCCTGTCACCAGGTTTCATGGAGGCACCCAAGATCACGTCGTTGGCACCAGCTAGACCTCATTGTCACAAGGCGAGCCGCCTTAAACAGTGTTCAAATCACACGCAGCTTCCACACCACTCCCTGGTGTGCAGCAAGGTTAGACTCAGACCAAAGAAGTTGCATCATTCCAAGCAGAAGGGCCACCCGCGCATCAACACGAGCAGAATTTCTCACCCACAGCCGTTACAAAAATTTCTAAATTCACTTGTAACAGCCCTTCAAAACACTCCCACAGGGGATGCTGAGACCAAGTGGGCCCACATCAGAGACGCCATCTATGAGTCAGCTTTGACCACCTACGGCAAAAGTGCGAAGAGAAATGCAGACTGGTTTCAATCTCATAATGAAGAGCTGGAACCTGTCATAGCCGCTAAGCGCATTGCACTTTTGAACTACAGGAAAGCCCCCAGCGATTTAACATCCGCAGCACTTAAAGCAGCCAGAAGTACTGCACAAAGAACAGCTAGGCGCTGCGCAAACGACTACTGGCAACACCTATGCAGTCATATTCAGCTGGCCTCAGACACCGGAAACATAAGAGGAATGTATGATGGCATGAAGAGAGCTCTTGGGCCAACCATCAAGAAGATCACCCCCCTCAAATCTAAATCGGGGGACATAATCACTGACCAACGCAAACAGATGGACCGCTGGGTTGAGCACTACCTAGAACTGTACTCCAGGGAGAATGCTGTCACTGAGACTGCCCTCAATGCAGCCCAGCCTCTACCAGTCATGGATGAGCTGGACATACAGCCAACCAAATCGGAACTCAGTGATGCCATTGATTCCCTAGCCAGCGGAAAAGCCCCTGGGAAGGACAGCATTACCCCTGAAATAATCAAGAGTGCCAAGCCTGCTATACTCTCAGCACTACATGAACTGCTATGCCTGTGCTGGGACGAGGGAGCAGTACCCCAGGACATGCGCGATGCCAACATCATCACCCTCTATAAAAACAAAGGTGACCGCGGTGACTGCAACAACTACCGTGGAATCTCCCTGCTCAGCATAGTGGGGAAAGTCTTTGCTCGAGTCGCTCTGAACAGGCTCCAGAAGCTGGCCGAGCGCGTCTACCCTGAGGCACAGTGTGGCTTTCGTGCAGAGAGATCGACTATTGACATGCTGTTCTCCCTTCGTCAGATACAGGAGAAATGCCGTGAACAGCAGATGCCCCTCTACATTGCTTTCATTGATCTCACCAAAGCCTTTGACCTCGTCAGCAGACGTGGTCTCTTCAGACTACTAGAAAAGATCGGATGTCCACCAAAGCTACTAAGTATCATCACCTCATTCCATGACAATATGAAAGGCACAATTCAACATGGTGGCTCCTCATCAGAGCCCTTTCCTATCCTGAGTGGTGTGAAACAGGGCTGTGTTCTCGCACCCACACTTTTTGGGATTTTCTTCTCCCTGCTGCTTTCACATGCGTTCAAATCCTCTGAAGAAGGAATTTTCCTCCACACAAGATCAGGGGGCAGGTTGTTCAACCTTGCCCGTCTAAGAGCGAAGTCCAAAGTACGGAAAGTCCTCATCAGAGAACTCCTCTTTGCTGACGATGCTGCTTTAACATCTCACACTGAAGAATGCCTGCAGAGTCTCATCGACAGGTTTGCGTCTGCCTGCAACGAATTTGGCCTAACCATCAGCCTCAAGAAAACGAACATCATGGGGCAGGATGTCAGAAATGCTCCATCCATCAATATTGGCGACCACGCTCTGGAAGTGGTTCAAGAGTTCACCTACCTAGGCTCAACTATCACCAGTAACCTGTCTCTAGATGCAGAAATCAACAAGCGCATGGGTAAGGCTTCCACTGCTATGTTCAGACTGGCCAAGAGAGTGTGGGAAAATGGCGCACTGACACGGAACACAAAAGTCCGAGTGTATCAGGCCTGTGTCCTCAGTACCTTGCTCTACGGCAGCGAGGCCTGGACAACGTATGCCAGCCAAGAGCGACGTCTCAATTCATTCCATCTTCGCTGCCTTCGGAGAATACTTGGCATCAGGTGGCAGGACTATATCTCCAACACAGAAGTCCTTGAAGCGGCCAACATCCCCAGCTTATACACACTACTGAGTCAGCGGCGCTTGAGATGGCTTGGCCATGTGAGCCGCATGGAAGATGGCAGGATCCCCAAAGACACATTGTACAGCGAGCTCGCCACTGGTATCAGACCCACCGGCCGTCCATGTCTCCGTTATAAAGACGTCTGCAAACGCGACATGAAATCGTGCGACATTGATCACAAGTCGTGGGAGTCAGTTGCCAGCATTCGCCAGAGCTGGCGGGCAGCCATAAAGACAGGGCTAAATTGTGGCGAGTCGAAGAGACTTAGTAGTTGGCAGGAAAAAAGACAGAGGCGCAAGGGGAGAGCCAACTGTCCAACAGCCCCAACAAACAAATTTCTCTGCAGCACCTGTGGAAGAGCCTGTTACTCCAGAATTGGCCTTTATAGCCACTCCAGGCGCTGCTTCACAAACCACTGACCACCTCCAGGCGCGTATCCATTGTCTCTCGAGATAAGGAGGCCCAAAAGAAAAGAAAAGAAAATTCTAAAGGGGGTGCAGGAGCAGAGGGTCCTGGGTGTATATTTGCTTAAATCATTGAAGGTGTCAGGACAGGTTGAGAGTGCGGTTAATAAAGCATACAATATCCTGGGCATTATTAATAGGGGCATAGAGTACAAGAGTAAGGAAGTTATGTTGAACTTGTATAAGACACTAGTTCAGCCTCAGCTGGAGTATTGTCCAGTTCTGAGCGCCGCACATTAGGAAAGATTTGAGGGCGTTGGAGAGAGTACAGAAAAGATTTGTGAGAATGGTTCCGGGATGAGGAACTTCAGTTATGAAGATAGATTGGAGAAGTTAGGACTGTTTTCCTTGGAGAAGAGAAGGCCAAGAGGTGATTTGATAGCGGTATTCAAAATCATGAGGGGTCTGGACAGAGTAGATAGGGAGAAACTGTTCCCACTTGTGAAAGGATCGAGAATGAGAGGGCACAGATTTAAAGTAATGGGTAAGAGAAGCAAAAGTGACAGGAGGAAAACTTTTTCATGCAGCGAATGGTTAAGGTCTGGAATATGCTGCCTGAGAGTGTGGTAAAGGCAGGTTCAATTGAAGCATTCAAAAGGGAATTAGACTGTTATATGAAAAGGAAGAATGTGCAGGGTTATGGAGAGAAGGTGGGGGAATGGCACTATGTGAATTGCTCTTTCGGAGAGCTGGTGCAGACATGATAGGCCAAATGGCAGCCTCCTGCACTGTAACAATCCTGTGAAGACTGGCTTGGGTGGGGAGAGCATTGGAGATGTGACGTTTCATCTAAAAATCTATAAAAATATTGATAATTCCGAAAGATGTTAGTTATATAGTTAGATTTACTTTGAGAGAACGTTAGCTTGCAAGTACTTCCCTTAGTGTTCTTTAGCTAAGTAATATTCTTGTACAAACCTCGTATAGTGTTGCTTTAAATTTATGATCAGTTGTATTTTCCAGTTTATATTTCTTTATGCAGATGTATAGATTAATATTACATTTCATATGAATTATCTCAGCATTTAAATGCAGCAATTATAATGTGATAATTATAATGAATATTAAATCATTAGTTCCATCATAGGTGACAATCATTTGTTATACTCATGACTGCATCTTTTGCTTACGGAATACATGGATAAAATAGCAATATCTGCTGTAGATTGTTCTCTTGAACCCCAGGACACTCTGACTTTGGAGTTCCTCTTTGATTTCTTCTCTTACCCCATTCTCCCCTATTTTGTTTGTTTATTTTGAGATACAGTACTGAAACAGGGAAACTTTGAGGTGACTAGCCCTCATCTGCCCACCTGCACATGGTTAGATTTTAACTGCAAAGGAGAAAAAAGAAGATTGTGGATGAAGCAAAATTTCCCTCTTAATGCCTATGATTAGTTAGTAGTGCTCAGTTTAGTTATGAATTTAATGAAGTTGCCTTTGTGATTTCCCAAAAATCATCAGTACAGTTAGATATCAGTGAGCAGATGTTTTGAGTCTGAGTGTGTAATCCAGTGCATTACTTGGCAGAGGGGTCATTTTTCTAAACAGTTGCCATTATCACTATGCTGTATTAAATGCTTTGGGGTTTGAAAAATATACATTAAGGATGAATTAGTTCTCAGTTGTCCTCTCAATAAATAACAGGTTTAGCTCAAACTGTACAATATAATATTGCACAAATACTTTTTTATCCAATTTTGAATTATATAACAATTTAGTAGAATGTACTTCCCTCTATATAATTATTACAAATATGGCTGCATGAAGTTTTAAATCCCTCGTGGCATTGTCTCAATAATAGGTAAATCACTTGTGCGCTGACAGTAGTAAATTTTTAGAAGCTTCTCCCAAACAAAATCAGCTTGAATGACTGACTGATCGAGTCCTAATTTTTAATGAATGATCTATGATGCCTTGTTTATCATTTTTCTTTTAAAAAGAATGTTTTATTTCTTAATCCAGATTGCTGAACTAAAGCGAGGAGCAGAAATTATAGTTTGTACGCCAGGCCGCATGATTGACATGCTTGCAGCCAATAATGGTAAGTAAAGGGAGTTGTAAACAGTTGAACACTTACTGTAGTTTTCCTTTATCATTTAATGAATGTTAAACATACATGGAAGCCACTTAAAAGCAGAATATAGGGTGATGCACTTTAAAAGGTGAAAGTACTCAACTTCTATATGTTTACCACAGTTTACATTTTTATAAGCAGCGAAGGATTCCTATGTAGAGCCCAGGTAATGGTCACTTAAGTGACTAGCAATGTGGAATGAATTCCTCACAAAATGCACCTACTAGGCAACACTCCAGTCTGATGCATATACAGAATTTGATGCCAATAAGGTACACATGTTATGACTCCTTCCCCCTACCCTAACATCGGATGGTCTTTGCATCAGCTTTATTCATACAATGGTTTCCTGGGTTCTACAGAGGAATCTTATTGCTGCTGCTGCTGTTTTGTGGTGGGTTCTATTTCAAATGCGGTATTATGGAAAACATATGGGAGTGAGCACTTCTCTCAATATAGGCAGTTACTTTTAACATTGATGCACTTCTGTATCTAAAATAACATAAACAACATGCTATAATTTTGTTGAACAGCAATAAGATTTCTATGAGAATATATTCTAACTTGGGGCAATTTTAAAATTAAAAATTATCTTTTGTCTTTCTGCACAGCAAGTGAATTCTTCACTTATTGATAATTTTTCATTTTAGAGTCTGAATTAGTTCAGTGTTTCTTCAGCAATGTTAATTCACTATCAGTCCTAAATTTAGTAGAGTGAAACTATAAAATAACAGGACCATGCAGAATCAATTATTTTCATAAAGTGTGGAACAAGATGGGGGGATTCAGTCCATCGAGAAGCTTCTTTCATGTATTAATCTACCCAGTCATGAATGATAGCTGCCAATTTAATCCCTTGATTTGGAAGCTCTAAATAACCATTTTTGATCTGTTAAAAATAATCTATCAAACTCCAGTTTTCCTACTCATTCCTGCATCTCAACTTTTCAGTCCTGGTGAGCTGTCTTACACGGTTAACAGTTTGCCTTTTGCATCAGTCTTAGCAGGCTGGATCTATTGTGATCTATCTCTATGACGTTCAGCTCTGTTCTCAGCTAGATGTATGTGCAGCTTAGCTCATTTTGTTGAAAACCTGTTTCACTTATCCTGCTACCCTTTATTGAATTTCCAAGTGAATGCAATCCCCCGCTGCAACAAATGGTGGTGCTAAGTATCCTGCATGCGGAGATGTCTCAGGAATTGGCACATCTGAAGTGCAATGGAACACCCTCAACCTGGAGGACTACTTTTCTGATCATGTTCTCTCCCCTGCCATGGCAACATTTTTCTAATTTCAAGTTTCACTTGAGGCTTATTGGTTTTAAATCTTTAGCTTTTAAATTTTCCAAGTGGCCCTAATGGCAAGGAATCTTGTCTGCCGCCAGCGCATGCTAGAAATATTTGAGCAACAAATGCTCGATTTTGTTATTTGTGTTGGAGGCAGGCATACTTCTTCACTGACTCAGCTTGCTCAGAAAATTTTGGTCTTCTGGTTGTGACATTGCTACCAAAAACATATTTTAGAATTGTGCAGATGTCAAACACAGATACCTAACTCTTACTAATCCACTAACCATTAATGAAAAGAAAATCACAAGCTGCTTATAAATACAGATGACCTAGATTTCTCATGCTCTCGTCTAACTATTTGACAGAGTTTGAACTTTTAAATATGTACTGTTAATTTTACTTTAGCTTATAGTTTTCAACTTAAATTTTAAATTTTCCAGCTCCAGATATCATGGTTATCTTATGTGTTTTCTGGAATCTGGTGTCTGCTAACTAATCAGATGGGATAGAACAAATTTTAGATTTGTAGGCCAGTCCGATTATAGCAAATTTAGGACCAAAGTTAGGAGGTTCTTTGTGTAAACATTGATCACAATTTGAACTAACTTTGGTTAGACTGATGGAGGCAAACCGTTGAGCAGTTCAGTGTTTTGGGGCGTGGGGAAATGTAAGCTTTTCTATATCTGTGAGCTGATAAGGGTGAACAGACTTTCTCATTTGTATTTATCTTGTTATTCCCTAATTGGGAATGGCACATACAATTGTTAAGACCAACTGAGTAATCAAAAAAGCAAAGCAATCTTATAAACTTGTAGATAAAATCTTTTATTAAAAGTTATCTGTTGTCTGGTTCTGTACTCGCTGATCAACTCGTGCTTATATTTCCATTTTTGCCTATCTGTATTTTAAGGAGCTGCAATATATTCTCCTCAGTCTTCCTTTCCATAACATATACAAGTTCATTGACTCTGCTTCTATTGCCTTGAAATACGAAGGGTCATAATCATCCTGGTCACTTTTCTCTGAGCCCTGTCCATTGCATTGAAGATAAGCATGCCCCCAAATTGTGGCTTATTTCATATGTGGCCTCAAGGTTCAAGTAACTTTTGGCAAAGTCAGATTCCCTTGGGATACATTCTGATATTTGATTAGCTTTGTGGATAGTTTTGTGTTGGCAAGAAACTTTCAGTGAGGTCAGTAATCTATTTCTTTTTCCACCTTGCTGTGTAGTAAGACTGCACAAATCTGCCAAGATTTAAGCTTTTCTATGACACAGGAGCTACTTACAAAATGATTGTGCTTTAAAATAAAAAACAATTAAATCACATTGATAACAAAAAAATTGCTGGGTATATGTGGGTTTAAAGGTTCATTATGACTTCATTGTAGCACCTAATATGTTTTATATCAGACATGATTGCATGAGAAAGTATGCAGTTTAATATTAGACAAATACTGTATGATATTGAATATCACTTTACTAAACTGTCAACATTATTTGACCCATATGGAGAAAGTTTCCTCAAGAAATTTGATTTGGGCATGCAAGACTTAACCCATCAGAGGTAGGTCCATAATAAAGTTGTGCAGTATCCTGTTACTAAACTTGTGGCTCCTTGTGAATGTGTCATATTCTTAGCAGAATATAAGCTCTACTGTTGGAACATTTTCAAGTGTTTTTTCCACTCTATAGAATTTTAATGTTCTTGTATTCAGATACTTAGAAAGTTAAGTAAAATTACACATACAGCAGTTCCTCAGTACTTACACTGGTTAAGCCTCTAGAGGAAGTATGCAGATACTTGGTATAAAATACACCAACTAATAGCTGTTAAAGGCACATAGCAAGGTCCCTGTCTTCCACACATGCGGCGTAATCTCTAATATGTTCTTTTCCTAGGTGAATGCTGAGACTTGTCAGATAATGGCTGATGTGGCTCCATGCTTCATCTCAGTTTAAAATTGTGTGATGAGTGTTTGTTTGGAGAGGGCTGTTTTGTGAATTTTGCAGGTTCTGCTTGCTCTGATGGTACGCAAGAGAAGAGTTAGAAAACATGGGCGTCTATTTTCACACAGTATTGTACCCAATGTATAATCTGTTCTTAAGAATGTAATATTTCTATGAAGACAAGACAAAGTATAAAACAGAATTATAGTCATGAAAATATGGACAAAGTTGGTGCTTAATTTGAGAAAGATGATTTTTTTAGTTGAAGTACATAAAATAAGTTTGAATGATTTAAGGATTGCTGAATGTTTGCGCAGAGCACTTATTAAAATTATATTTTTGCTATTCCTAGGTCGTGTAACAAATTTTCGCAGAGTTACCTATGTTGTACTTGATGAAGCAGATAGAATGTTTGATATGGGTTTTGAGCCTCAGGTAAGCATTTTGAAGAAAAGTTTTTCTCTGGAAATATTGTTTGACAGTTTTGACTATTGAGTAGTTACATGTCACTTATTTAGATATGTGTCTGCAATGAACAACATTCACAGAAAATGATAATGCAGTGCATTGAAATAATTCTGAATAAGGGAGGTTGATTGGCTCACCTAATGAATCAATTCACATTTTCTTTTGCCTGAGAGATTTGTTAAGTGCTTATATAGCATATGGAGAAGTTCACCGTTTACATGACCAGTGACTTGCTCTGGCAGATAAATGTATCGATCAGGTGTGCTCAGAAACTAGCATTTTCATTGCATGTCATTCTACGTATGTAAATATAGAATTTTATCGTTTATTACATTGTGCCACATCACCTACCCCAGTCATTCCATCAGTACAGTAGTATATTATCTATTTGGTTATGGCAGTTACTAAAAGTTTAGTTTGAGTATTTTGTAGGGATGCTATTTGTTAATTATAGTTGTATAGAGCCCCCACCCACCCTCTGCCTAAACTGAATCAAACGATTTAATTTTTTTTTAAGGAGTTGACCTTGGTTTGCACACTTTGGAGTTACTCTCCCACTGTTTGCTGGAGCATATATTTGAGTGTGTTGGCATTGTTGGGCTTGATTCAATAATGTAACTTCCAAAACAGATAAGACTGGTAAAACTTTTGCATAAGTAATGCAGCGTTATTTTCTTGCTTTCATGATCGCCGTGTCTCTATTGATGCTGCTTTATAGCTAGCTGTGTGTGAGTGATTAGGAGGGAGTAAGTTTCAATCTAATATCTCCCTGCCTCTTGGCTGTTGGAAAGGACCTGGATGCTGCTTGCCCATTCCCTACAACGATGAAGTGCGATTGGTAACTCACTGGGGAATCATGGCCATGTACTAAATTACTCATTCCAGGCACATAAAATTTTGTCAAAGCATTTGAGTTCCTGATGGCATTCTGATTCATAACTTTGCATAGAAGAACAAGGGCAGCATGCATATGGGAACATCACCACCTGCAAGTTCCTGTCCAAGTCACACACCAACCCAACTTGGAAAAATATTGCCATTCCTCCATCATCGCTGGGTTAAAATCCTGGAACTCCCTCCCTAACAGCACTGTGGGTGTACCTATACCACAAGGACTGCAGTGGTTTAAGAAGGCGGCTCACCAGCACCTTCTCGAGGGCAATGGGGGATGGGCAATGAGTACAAGCAATGCCCACAACCCGTGAATGAATAAAAAAAATTGCGCAAAACAGGCCATTTGGTCCAACTGGCTGTGCCCCTGTTTTAGTTCCGCACTAACCTCCTCCCACTGTACTTCATCTCACCCTATTAGTATATCCGTGTTACCTTTTCCTTCATACTTATCTAGCTTCTCCTTAAATCAATCCATGCTACTCACCTCAACTACTTCCTGAAATAGCAAGTTCCACATTCTAATCATTCTCTGGGTAAAAAAAATTCTTCTGAATTCCTTGTTGGATTAATTTTAGACTCCTCCAACAAGTGAAAACATTCTCTCTTTGTCTACCCTATAAAACCTATTCATAATTTAAAATATCTCTATTGGGCCAACCCTCAGCCTTCTCTTATATATTGAAATGCATTTGCCATTCACAAGCCCACTGTGCACATTTCTTAATGTCTTCTTGTACTTTGTTGCAGTCTTCCTCCTCATAATTTTTTTTTTAACAGTTTGCAACAATCTGTACCTAGCAGCAAGTTATAAGTTCCCATGACCTCATTACATCTTGCTGTTACCGTCATCATGAAAATGACAAATAAGATGCCACAGAAAATATTGTTGTCTAATAATCTTTACATTAATGGGGAGAGGAACATAGAACCATTTATGGCACAGAAGGAGGCCATTTGGCCCAATAGTAACCGTGCCGGCTGAGAAAGACCTATCCAGTCTAATCCCACTTTCCAGCTCTTGGTCCATATCCCTGTAGGTTATGGCACCTCAGGTGCGTATCCAAGTGTTTTTTAAATGGGATGAGTGTTTCTGCCCACACCACCCTCTGAGTGAAGAAAATTACTCCTCTAATCCATCCACTTTAAATCTATGTCCCCTGGCCACTGACCTTTCTGCTAATGGAAATAGCTCTTTTTTGTCCACTCTATCTAGGCTCCTCAATTTTATACACCTGAACTAAATCTCCCCCTAGCCTGCTCTGTTCTAAAGAAACCAAACCCAACCTATCCAATCTCTTCTCATAGCTAAAGTTCTCCATTCCTGGCAACATCTTTTGTAAATCTCCTCTGCACTCTCTCTAGTGTGATCACATCCTTCCTGTAATGCAGTGACCAGAACTGCACGTAGTAATCTAGCTGCAGTCTAATCAGTGTTTTATACCGTTCTAGCATAACCTCCCTGCTCTTATACTCTAGGCCTCGACCAATAAAGAAAAATATCCTGTATACCTTTTTGACCACCTTATCCATCTGCCCTGCTACCTTCAGGGATCTGTAGACATACATTCCAAGGTCCTTCTATTCCTGTACACTTTTCAGAAAACCTTATTGGTTTTATTAGTGATTTTCGTATATTTATGACCATTAATTTTGGACTCCTCCCACAAGTGAAAATGTCCTCTCTATGTCTACCCTATCAAACCACCAGTTCTTAGAGACCACTGGAGGCTGCCATCCGAAAGGTAAGTTAAAATTTTTCTTATTTCTATTGTAGAGCCAGAAGGAGCAGGAGTGCTCATTAGAGCCACAGGCTGAGGCTGGCTACTACTAGCCCACATCTTAATTGCCTCCCTAATTTTCCCCCCGACCCCATCCCCACCTTGTGAACAGCAAGCTAAATCTGGGTTGAAGAATGGCATCCGCAGCTCACCTGTAGTTTCTTAATGAGACCAGTTTCTCTTGGTGCTGCTGCCGGCCTCATGAGATGGTTTGTGTGCGATCTTATTTCTAAACCGCAATTTAATTCTGATAATTGTTAATGAAGATCAAAAAGAACTGTGAAGATTAACCATTTCTATATTCATTTATTAATAGGTAATGCGAATAGTAGAAAACATTCGACCAGACCGACAAACGGTTATGTTTTCTGCTACCTTTCCCAGAGCTATGGAGGCCCTAGCACGACGAATACTAACAAAACCTATTGAAGTGCAAGTGGGTAGTAGGAGTGTCGTTTGCTCTGATGTCGAGCAACATGTGGTAGGTGTTGGCCAGTAGTGCAACCTGTTCATTATGATCAGGCAATTTATTTCCATAGTTAAATGTCTTCGTATAGCAAACTACAGCTCTACAACCTGAGAAGGAATTTTAATTTTTTTATGGGTGGTGCTATTATAGCCATTGCATTTATTATTGTTTTTCTAAATGTTGCCGCTTAAAAGTGAAACTTTACTCTTTCTGAGACATTACACTTTGTCATGCTAGACCCCCACCTGCCAAGAATGAAGCATATTAATTTCACCATATGGACATTAAATTTCAAGTTGTTGCTGGGAAGAAGAGAAGGTCAGCTACGAGGGCTGCCAGACACTTGTCTGAAAGACATTTACATACCAATAGGGCCAAGGTAGGTTACTTCCCTTATCCATTTAACCAACAATGGTCTTTGAGCACCAGACATTGAAGGCAGGGAAGCGCATTCCAGGCCCTGCTAAGATGATACAATCCATGGAGCCAAGACATGGTCAGACCAGTTAGTCATATGACTAACCTGCTTGGCAACCTGGGTTTTTCTGAATTGTGCAAACAGTTTGAATTCAAGAGTGTCGGTTTGCTCCTGGACTGAAAAGACCTTTCCTGGCTGGCTCACCACAGCCTCTCCAGTCTGCTCCCATCTCTTTCTCACGGAACTGAAGACACATGAACCTCGAGAGAAAAGTCTCCAACAGCGAACAAGGTTTAAGAAGAATACTTGGCCCCAACAAAAAGCAAGATCTACCTACAATGAAGGACTCTACAGTGAGCTAGAAGATCCGTAACAAAAATCCTCTTCAGAGATTGCCTCAACCTTTTCCACTTTATTTTTTGCTCTGTTGTCTTTATCTGCATGTGTGTATCGTGCATGCATGCTAGCTTGGGCGCGTCGTGTATCCATAGGCTTTAACCGAATTAGAGTTTAAGGTTAATAAATTTCAACCTTTCTTCTTTAAACCTAAGAAAACCTGTTTATGCTGGTTTCTTTGCCTTATAATTGGAAGTTAGTGGACAAGGATTCACTAAGGGGGAGCTAAACACACGGTGTGTTTAAAATTAAACCTTGTTACGGTAAGACCAGGTGAAGGCTGAGTGGGAACCCTAGACCCCTTTCTCACTTCGTTGTAATAGAAATTTGGGGGCTACCGTCCTGGATTTTACCCACAGACAAACGAGAGAAATTGGAAGTGGGAAACCGAATTGTTCCCAATCAAAAAGAGCCAAGATTTCAATACAGGTATTCTGGTGGTTGTGTCTGCTTGAATACTAACATGTCTGCAATTGAAGCAAGTGGCTCCGCAAGCCAGGGTGAAGTAACTTGGGATAAGTTAAAAGCACTGTCTAGGGAGGAGTTGAGAAAAATGGTTGGGCGGTGTGGGATCACTGTACATGGCAAGGCTAGGAAGTCTGAACTCCTAAGGCTGGTGGCCAACCACTTTTCCCTTGAATCTGAAGAAGCAGAAACAGGGTTAGATATCGACTCTGACAGGGTAATGCTAGCAAAGATACAATTGGAATAGAGAAAACTTGAATTTGAGGAAAGAGAGAGGGAGTAAGAAAGTGCCTTCCAGAAGGAACTTGAAGAAAATGAAAGGCCAGAGTTGGGGAGAGAAAGAATATTTCTGAAGGAATGTGAAGAGAGAGAGCTGAAGAGGCTTGAGTTAACTAGGGGGCGACAGAGTAACCCCAGTTAAAGCATGGCCAATATGGAGAAGTGTAATTCAGAGCTGGGTACAAAATTGTCAAAACTATTTCAACTAATCCCAAAATTCAATGAGGAAGATGTAGAAGAATTTTTTGTGTCCTTTGAGAAACTGGCAAGGCGGCTAAAATGGCCAGCTGAGACCTAGCCTCTTTTATTACAAAGCAAGCTAATCGGAAAAACACATGAGGTTTATTCCCTGTTGTCAGATGAGAGTTCATCAAATTATGAACTGACAAAAAATGTAGTCCTCGGGACATATGAATTAGTACCCAAAGCCTAGCGCCAAAAGTTTTGAACCCTCAAGAAGCAAGCTAATTAAACTTATCTAGAGTTTGAAAGTAAGCAAGCAGCTGGTTTTTGATCAGTGGCTAAAGGCTCTTAAAGTACAGCTCAGCT
Organism: Heterodontus francisci; assembly: GCF_036365525.1. NCBI lineage: Eukaryota > Metazoa > Chordata > Chondrichthyes > Heterodontiformes > Heterodontidae > Heterodontus > Heterodontus francisci. The sequence continues at coordinate 78,586,237 of NC_090382.1, read as the reverse complement.
ATGAGAATCTGAGAAGTAATTCTGTTAGCGGAATTTAAACACTCTCTCCCACTCTCCATTAAGACCCATGTAGAGGAGCAGTGGGTTCAGAGAGCCCAGCAAGCGGCCGTTCTGGCCGATGAGTTTGCTTTAATTTATAAGTCGTTTTCCCAGGGGAGAACCTTTCGTAGTCAGCCCCACAAACCTGAAAAGGACAAAGGGTAGGAAGGTGATAGGAGCCCAAATAGTCCTGGGAGAGAAAGGAAAGCAGGAGACACGGGGGCCCTCTGGCCACAAAGGAAGGTGCGGTGAGCAAGAGTGAGACCAGGAGACCTATGTGCTTCCATTGTAATAAGGCAAGTCATCTAAAAGCTGACTGCTGGAAACTAAAGGAAAAACCTGTAGGGTTGATCAGGGCACACCTGCTCAGTGAAGATGGAATTCTGGAGGAGAGCATAACAGAGAAAGCTGTGGCTTTAACTTCAGTAAGAGTGCAATCCAGGAAGCTTACTACTGCAAGTGCAGGAAAGGTTATTAGGATTCCTGAAGGCTATCAGGGTTTTGTGTTTGAAGGGAAAGTAACCCCATACCCCTCGAGTGGGGCAAGCAAACCCATAATAATTCTCAGGGACACAGGGGCCACTAGATCCCTTTTACTGGGAAAGACCTGACCTTTCACCCAGAGTGCGCAGTGAACACCAGAATGGTGGTGAATGGTATTGGAGGGCAGTGTCTGCCTGTACCTGTATACCGGGTGCACCTGGAGTGCGACCTAGTTTCAGGACCGGTGACCATGGGGATTGACCCCAGTTTGCCTGTGGACGGGGTTGACCTGCTCCTAGATAATGATCTGGCGGGGGTGAAGGTGGTAGTCCCCTAATAGTGAAAGAAAGATTGCAGGAGGTCAGAGAGACGGGGCTGTGGCAGGAGACCGACCCCTGCAGTTTCCCTGAATGTGTAGTGGATCAGGCCATTATCAAACCAGCTCCCCCAGAGGAGACTGAATTAGCACTGCGGGCAGATGACATGGTCTGTCTACCTGAGACTTCTGGCAAGTTAGGAGACCCAGGGAATGAATTAAATAAATTTTCCCTAGCTGAGGCTTAGCGAGCCGACCCAGTATTACAAGAGTTAGCACAGGCTGCCCAGTCTGACAGTAAAGCAGAGGGAGTCCATGATTGCTACTATTTAAAGAATGAGGTACTGATGAGGAAATGGAGTTCTCCTCAGAGACCTGAGAGCAAGGAGTGGACAGTAGTTCACCAGTTAGTGGTGCCACAGAGGCACTGGAGAGAAATATTAAGAAGGGCCCACGAGACTACAGTGGCTGTACATGCCGGTATACGAAAGACCAAAGCCCGCATAAGACTGCAGTTTGACTGGCCAAATCTCCACTAAGATGTGGTGGAGTACTGCAGGAGTTACCACATATGCCAGATTGAGCGGAAACGCCAGGCTACAGTGAAACCTGCACCCCCTAAGTCCTGCACCAGTGTTAGGAGGACCCTCCAGCAGAGGGCTGGTGAACTGTAAGGGATCCCCGCCGAGAAGAAAAGGGGACAGGCAGGCACAAGGCTGGCAAAAGGTTAGAAAGGGAAGAGAAAAAAGCGACCAAGAGGGCAGGTTAAAGGATGTCCGGGAGGAATCCTGAATAAAAAACCCTGTTGTCTGGTCAGCAAAACCCAAAGAATTTGAAAAGTTATACCCCACATTCTCCTAAATAAGTAAACCCCATCAGAGTTCCTAACAACATTTACAGGAACCTGCAGAGACAAAGAAACACTTCTAGGGGGGAAGAGAAACCATGATGGTGATGCCTCACCTAGTTGAAATGCCATAGGAAGATAGGAACAGGAGTAGGCCATTCAGCCCCTCAAGCTTGTCCTGCCATTCAATGAGATCATGGCTGATCCGCGGCCTAACTCCATTTACCTGCCTTTGGCCCATATCCCTTAATATCTTTGCTTAACAAAAATCTATCTATCTCAGATTTAAAATTAACAACTGTTCTAGCTTCAACTGCTGTTTGTGGGAGAGAGTTCCAAACCTCTACCACCCTTTGCGTGAAGAAGTGCTTCCTAACATCTCTCCAGAACGGTCTGCTCCTAATTTTTAGACTATGCCCCCTAGTTTTAGAATCTCCGACCAGTGGAAATAGTTTATCTTTATCTAGCCTGTCTTTTCCTGTTAATATCTTGAAGACTTCAATCAGATCACTCCTTAACCTTCTAAATTCTAACAAAAACAGGCCTAATTTGTGTAATCTCTCCTCGTAACTTAACCCCTGTAGTCCAGGTATCATTCTTGTAAACCTATGTTGCACTCCCTCCAAAGCCAATATATCCTTCCTAAGGGGTGGTGCCCAGAACTGCTCACAGTACTCCAAGTGGGGTCTAAGCAGGGTTTTGTACAGCTGCATCATAACCTCTGTGTCTTTATACTCCACTCCTCTAGATATAAAGGCTAGCATTCCATTAGCCTTTTTGATTATTTTCTGCAGTTGCTCGTGGCATTTTAAAGATCTATGCACCTGAACCCCCAAGTCTCTTTGGACATCCACTGTACTTAACCTCTTCCCATTTAGAAAGTACCCTGCTCTATCCTTTTTTGGTCGAAAATGGATAACCTCACACTTGCCCGCATTGAAATCCATCTGCCACAGTTTTGCCCACTCACCTAGTCTGTCAATATCTTTTTGCAATTTTATGCTATCATCTGGACTGTCTACAATGCTGCCTAACTTTGTATCATCAGCAAATTTGGATATGTGACTTACTATGCCATCATCCAAGTCGTTAATGAATAATGTGAATAATTGAGGCCCCAACACAGATCCCTGCGGGACACCACTAGTTACATCCTGCCAATCGGAGTTCTTCTTCTTTTGGGCCTCCTTATCTCGAGAGACAATGGATACGCGCCTGGAGGTGGTCAGTGGTTTGTGAAGCAGCGCCTGGAGTGGCTATAAAGGCCAATTCTGGAGTGACAGGCTCTTCCACAGGTGCTGCAGAGAAATTTGTTTGTTGGGGCTGTTGCACAGTTGGCTCTCCCCTTGCGCCTCTGTCTTTTTTCCTGCCAACTACTAAGTCTCTTCGACTCGCCACAATTTAGCCCTGTCTTTATGGCTGCCCGCCAGCTCTGGCGAATGCTGGCAACTGACTCCCACGACTTGTGATCAATGTCACATGATTTCATGTCGCGTTTGCAGACGTCTTTATAACGGAGACATGGACGGCCGGTGGGTCTGATACCAGTGGCGAGCTCGCTGTACAATGTGTCTTTGGGGATCCTGCCATCTTCCATGCGGCTCACATGGCCAATCGGAGTACTTACCCATTATCCCCACCCTCTGTCGCCTACCACTCAACCAACTTTCTAACCATGTCAATAATTTGCCCTCAACTCCATGGGCTTCTACCTTAGTTAACAGTCTCTTATGTGGAACTTTATCAAATGCCTTCTGGAAGTCCGTATAAATAATAACCATAGACACTCCCCTGTCCACTACCTTAGTCACCTCTTCAAATAATTCAATGAGATTTGTCAGGGATGACCTTCCCGTCATGAATCCATGCTGGCTGTCCCTGATTAACTGAAATTTTTCTAGGTGTTCAGTCACCCTATCCTTGATTATAGACTCCAGCGACTTGCCCACCACAGATGTCACGCTAACTGGTCTGTACTTTCCTTGGTTCCTCCTTTCACCCTTCTTAAAAAGTGGAGTGACATGTGCAACTTTCCAATCCAGAGGGACCACTCCTGAATCTAGGGAACTCTGAAAGACTATAGATAGGGCATCTACAATGTGCTCCCCTACTTCCTTTAACACCCTCAGATGGAAACTGTCAGGTCCTGGGGATTTCTCACTCTTTAGTTCCATTAATTTCCTTGTTACTGATGATTTACTTAGGTTAATTGTATTAAGTCCGTGTCCCCTATCGGCTATTAATTTTTTCGGGTCTTCCGGCAAGTTATCCTCCTTTTCAACTGTAAATACTGAGGCAAAGTAATTGTTCAACATGCCTGCCATTTCCCCATTATCAATGACAATATCTCCATTTTCAGCTTTTAGTGGGCCTACATTGCTCTTGACCACCCGTTTTCCCTTTATGTAACTATAAAATTTCTTCTTATTGATTTTGATGTCCCTTGCAAGTTTCCTTTCATAATCTGTTTTAGTAGCTCTTATAAGCTGCTTTGTGACCCTTTGCTGGTCTTTGTATTGATCCCATTCGGCTGGATCTGCTGCGTTTTGCATTTTTGTAAGCCATTTCTTTTTGTTTTATGCTATCCCTAATCTCTTTAGTTGTCCATGGCTGTTTTTTCTGTGAAGTGGAGCTTTTTCCTCTCTGGTATATACTCGCTCTGTATTTTGTTAAATGTTTCTTTAAATATTCTCCACTGTTCTTCAGTCGTTTGACCCATTAAAAATCTTCCCAGCTTACCGTGGACAGTCTGTCTCGTCCCGGTAAAGTCAGCCTTACCCAAGTCTAAAATTCTAGCAGCTGATTCGAGCTTTTCACTTTCAAACGCTACCTTGAATTCGATCATGTTGTGATCACTATTTGATAAATGTTCATGCACAGTCAGGCTACTAATTAAATTTGGCTCATTACTCATAACTAAATCTAATATTGCCTGTCCCCTTGTTACATCTGGGACATATTACTGTAGGAAACTATCCCGGACACATTCCAGAAATTCACTACCTTTCTGACCGGTGCTAGTCTGCCTCTCCCAATCTATGTGTCAGTTAAAATCCCCCATTAATACTACTCTGCCTTTGTTACACACTTGCCTAATTTGTGCATTTATACAATCTAACACCTCAGAACTGCTACCAGGGGGTCTATACACAACACCCATTACAGTTTTAGATCCTTTTCTGTTCCTCAATTCCACCCATACGGTGGATGCTTTCCCCTCATTATATCCTCCCTCACCAATGAGGTGATATTATTTCTAATCAGTAAGGCTACTCCACCCCCTCTGCCATTTTCCCTGTCCCTCCTGTAAACTTTATAACCAGGTATATTTAGTTCCCAGTCCCGACCATCCTGCAGCCATGTCTCCGCAATGGCCACCACATCATAATTTTCCATTTGAATTTGCGCCTGTAGTTCATCTAGTTTATTTCTTACACTTCGTGCATTTGTATATAGAACTCTTATTTGGGCTATACCCCCTAACCTGTCCCTTAGCACTGATGCTTTATTCGCCTGTTTATTATCTCTCTCTTCAGGTTTAACCAGTGTACTTCTTGCAGTTTGGTAGCAATCAGCTTCACCACTAACCTGCATTCCTATCTTCTCTTTTAACTTGCTGTTTTTCCATGCAACTGAACCGTTCCCACCGCCCCCACTATTTAGTTTAAAGCCCTATCTGCAGCCCTAGTTATACGATTCGCCAGGTCTCTGGTCCCAGCATGATTTAGGTGGAGCCCGTCGCATTGGAACAGCTCCCTCCTTGCCCAGTACTGGTGCCAATGTCCCACGAATTTGAACCCATTTCTCCCACACCAATCTTTGAGCCACGCATTTACCTGTATACTCTTATTGGCCCTTTGCCAATTTGCTCGTGGCTCAGGTAATAGTCCGGAGATTATTACCTTTTTGGTTCTGCTTTTTAATTTAGCCCCTAGCTGCTCATATTCCCTCAGCAGAACCTCTAATCTCGTTCTACCTATATTGTTGGTAACTGTGTAGACCACGACAACTGGATCCTTCCCCTCCCATTCCAAGTTCCTCTGCAGCCCAGATGAGATCTCCAAACCCTGGCATCAGGTAGGGAACAGAGCCTTTGGGACTCTCTATCCTGGCCACAGAGAACAGTGTCTATGCTCCTAACTATACTATCCCCGATTACGACTACATTTCTCTTTTCTTCCCCTACTTGAATGGCTCCCTGTACCGCGGTGCTGTGGTCAGTTTGCTCATCCTCCCTACAGTCTCTGCTCTCGTCCACACAGGGAGCAAGAATCTCGAATCTGTTGGACAAGGACAATGGCTGAGGCTCCTGCAACACTACCTCCTGGATCCCTCTACCTGCCTCACTCATAGTCACACCCTCCTGTCCCTGACCACTGGCCGAATTCACGGTAGTTAATCTAAGGGGTGTGACTGCCTCCTGAAACACAGCGTCCAGGTAACTCTCCCCCTCCCTGATGTATCGCAGTGTCTGAAGCTCAGACTCCAGCTCATCAACTCTGAGCTGGAGTTTCTTGAGCAGCCAACACTTGCTACAGATGTGGTCACTAGGAACTACAATGGGGTCCACCAGCTCCCACATCATGCAGGTGCAACACATCGCCTGGCCCTGCATCTCTATTTTATTTAATTAGATTTTAATTTGTTTTTTAAATTTCCGACTGGTCTTTAGTTTTTAATCTGTAAAATATTTCTCCTATTCACCTTTAATCTGAAATCAACTTAGAATAGGTAGTTCAAATTAGCAGTTACTTACCAACCAATGAACTTACGGTTTTCCTGTGACGTCACTCTTTGTTTTTTTTTCACTCTTTTTACTCCCTTAAATTACCCAAAAATTAGACTTACACTAGGAACCTTTGTTCCCCCCAAAAAACACTACCTACTATATTCAAAAGAACTGTAGACCTTTTTCTTTACTTTAGTTACTTACCGAGCTATTTAGAGTTATTCCCTAACAGCTGTTACTCACCAACCAATCACCTTGCAGCTTTCCTGTGATGTCACTGTTGACTTGTTTTTCAAAAGCTCCGGCACACCTGGACTGCTCCCGGAAGGTAAGCCGGCTCGCTGAATGAACTCTCGCTCTCTCTCCAGGTCTGTTTATACTCCTGCTCCACTCTTGCTGTTTCCTGCTCGCTGAATGAACTCTCGTTCTCTCTCCCGGTCTGTTTATACTCCTGCTCCGCTCTCGTTGTTTCCCGCTCGCTGAATGAACTGTCTCCCGGTCTCTCTCTGCTCCGGCTCCGCTCTCGCTGTTTCCTGCTCGCTGAATGAACTCTCGCTCTGTCTCCCGGTCTCTCTGTGCTCCGGCTCCGCTCTCGCTGTTTCCTGCTCGCTGAATGAACTCACTCTCTCTCTCCCGGTCTCTCTCTGCTCCAGGTCCACTCTCGCTGTATCCCACTCGCTGGGAGTGCAGTAGAGTCTGCACAAATACCTGCAGGCAGGAGTGTCCCAGAAGACAAAGGGGAGATTAATAAAGAATCCACCTCCACAGTCAGGAAAAAGGGGAACCAGCCATCCCCTGAGGTGAAAAACCCTTGCATGACTCATCAAGGCACTGGAAGAGAATTCAGAGTGGAAACGCCCACTGCTGCCACCCCTGAACAGAACTCCAACCTCGGGCTAGTTAAATCTAACCCTCCCCGCTACAGATCTCAACAAGAACAAAGCCCCCTTAGGCAGTCATGGAAATGTGCAAACTGAAAAAACTGCCCCAAAAACACATGTTTATTGGGATGCCAAAAAGGGGCAATTAAAGCAGCAATGGCACCAAGAAAAGACAGGTTGTAAAATGTTTTAGGATCTAGGAATGAATGAGAGAAATGCATGTTTTTTTTCTGTATCTTATATTTTCTCTCCTTTTTAATGAAATGCACCTTTTCTCAAATCGCATTTCATTCTGCTGGGTGTGGAGGTGTCATGCAACACCCCCACCTGCCAAGAATGAGGCATATTAATTTCGCCATATCGACATTAAATTACAAATTGTTGCTGGGAAGAAGAGAAGGTTTGTTACAAGGGCTGCCAGACACTTAGCTGGAAGATATTTGCATACCAATAGGGATAAGAGAGGTTACTTCCCTTATCCATTTAATCAACAATGGACTTTGAGCACCAGACATTGAAGGCAGGGAAGCGCATTCCAGGCACTTGATACAATCCACGGAGCCAAGACATGGTCAGACCAGTTAGTCACATGACTAACCTGCTTGGCAACCTGGGTCTTTCTGAACTGTACAAACAGTTTGAACTCAAGTGTCGGTTTGCTCCTGGACTGAAAAGACCTCTCCTGGCTGGCTCGCCACAGCCTTTCCTGTCTGCTCCAATCTCTTTCTCACGGAACTCCAAATCCACTGAAGTCACATGAACCCCAAGAGAGAAAAGTCTCCTACAGCAAACAATGTTTAAGAAGAATACTGGGTCCCAACAAAAAACAAGATCTACCTACAATCAAGGACTCTACAGTGAGCTCGAAGATCCTTAACAAAAACCCTCTTCAGAGATTGCCTCAAACTTTTCCACCTTATTTCTTCTGCTCTGTTCTGTGTCTGCATGTGTGTATTGCGTATACATGCTAGCGTGGGCACATTGTGTATCCATAGGCTTTAACCAAATTCGAGTTTAAGCTTAATAAATTTCAACCTTTCTCCTTTAAACCTAAGAAAACCTGTTTATGCTGCTTTCTTTGCCTTATAATTGGAAGTTAGTGAACAAGGATTCACTGAGGGGGAGCTAAAACATGGTGTGTTTAAAATTAAACCCTGTTACAGTAAGACCAGGTGAAGGCTGAGAGGGAACCCTAGACCCCTTTCTCACTTGGTCATAACAGCATATTAATAAATACAAATATAAACTCCCACCAATGCATCTCAAGTGAAGCTAAGCCACTGTAAGCAGTTCCAATAAAACTAAAAAAAAACTTGATAATGAGCTGAACAGATATGGAGAAATGTGGGCTGTAAAAGATCAAATAAAAGGCTGGGATGGGAAAACGTGGCCTCTGTTAATACATAATTTGCATGCGGTCTGACCACTGTATTAACAATGATGTGAGATGGAGGAAGTGCTACACAGCAATCTAGTGGCCAGAACTGGGTAGGACTGAGGGTGAGGCTCAAGGCCAGCTGCTCACTACTGAGAAAAATTGAGCTGAAATCAGATGGCTGTAAATGGACCAGGTGGTTTGGGATGCCCACACAGGGCAAGGGAGCCCTGTGTTTCCCCATTTATTGGTGAAAAAACATGGAAATCATTTTTATACGTCTGTTAACGGCCACATCCAAAAATAGAATGGAATAACAAATTGGCAGGTGGACCTGCATAATGTGACACAGCACCACCTAATAGTGGGAGACTTCCTATAATGAAACTGTTTTACATAGTGTTTTGCCATTATAAAATGTGACTTAAACATATTTTCCACGTCAGTTTTTGTGGACAGCAGGTGTGCTCCATGTGTAAGACTTTTATTATGCTATGAGGCACCTATCACATTACTTGTGGACAGTTGGAGGTTTGATGATATGTATTAAAAGGAGCAGAAAATTGTTGCCAGACTTGGCCCTCCCTTTTTCCCTCATCCTTCCCCCAGCCCCAAAAAATATCCACAAACTCCTGTTCCATGACTTAGCAGCATTAGCATCACCCTGGGATTTACAAGGGGGCCCCAGTATCTGACGAGACTGGGTTAAGTCTCAGTATCTGGCAATATTTTGAGAAGAATCTGGGAGATGGGTTCTGATATTCCTGGAGCATTGCAGAAGTGGGTTCTGGGAACACTGATGCAGGTGCTGAACTCTGCAATGTTGGGGAGCAACGGAAATCTCTGATTATGGGAGCATTGAGGGAAGTTCTTGGACTGGGAATGTATTTTGAGGATTTATTGGCATAGGGGAGGGTTGGTCATTTGGGTCCCAGGATCTGGCAGTGGGTTAGAAAGTCCTGGGGAGGTAGGCCCTGGGGCTCAACAGAAAGAACAAGGCTCTCAACAGGGTTTTGCGAGCATAGAGAGCCTAAGTCTGACAGTATTGGGTGATTGCGATTTAGGAATATTTGGAAGACAGAGTCTGATATAGCCTTATGGATAAGAGAACCCCAGAGGATTGGGACCCAAACTGCATTAGGTACCTATTGGACCTGGAAATGCTACGCTCCAGCTGTCCATTCCTGCCTATTAGCACCCTGCACTGCCCAACTGCCTTGTGCGGCCTCGTGGAACATTCATCCACCAATCTTCATGTGGTTAGCTGGTTCCGGTTTTTACATTCTAACTTAAGACATTTAGTACCCACTGATTAAATTTATAGTCTTTAAAAACCATAATATTTTCATAAGGCACAGAAATTACTTCAGGATTGCTCAAAAGCTTTGTGTTTACACCGTTTCTCTGTTTTTAGATTTTAAAAAATTCCTAAAGCCAAAAATTCTTTAAGGGAAGAGATTTTTAAAAATTACATTTTTATCTAAAATAGAGTTAGAAACCAATCAGAAGGCCCATAAGTCAAAAATCACATTTCCAATCATCAGTAAAGAAATCAGAGCTGCTCTAAGCTGTTGTCTGTGTACAATTAATTTTTTTTAAAAAATACATTTTAATTTCATCGGCTGAAATAAAACTCAGAATTCAGTCTTCATTTTTTTTGCATTTTGGAAATTGTAAAAGAAATCCAAATCCTCTCAGGATGAGGAGACACAACCTTCCACTTCAATTCATGCTGATGCACAAATTGCTGCAAAATTTGTCAACAGCACATGCACATGTTCTGCAATACAGGATAGTCTGTTGAACTGGTTTGAAGCAAAATTATATAATAGCACTCCAAGTTATTGAGACAAGCTGAGATCTTGAACTAAACTTTAAAGAAGATATTAAAAAGCACAAAGAACATTCAGTAGGTAAATTTAGTCACGTTATCGTGAAGTACTTTTTTGTCCTTATTTTGTTTAAAATCTTCTGTTGAATGTCAGTTTAATTCACTGCGTAAAAAGTAGTGGCTGGAATTTTTTGAAAAACCATCTTAAATGATTTAGTGCAATGCTGATGTCGCATTTCTTCCTGAGAAAAGTTCACTTAGATGTTTTCAATGTGACATGCATACATGAAGGTTTTCCTCATAAAAGCTTGATATAGGAAGTAAGATCAATGGGCTGAATTTAATGGAACCCCCCCCCCAGAGATAGGTGAGGGGGCCCATAGAAGGTTGGGTGTTGGGGAGGGCCCGTTGCCTTCACATCACAGTGTTTTTAACTCGGGGGTGGGAAGGGCCGAAGATGGTCTTCGGACCAGAATCCATTAAGTGTCCTATTAGCTATTCAAGGGCCTCTTCCTGCTGCTGCTGGAATTAAGCCAGCAGGGGGACGGTGGGGGAGGGGAGGCAGGCCTCCGCCACACAGGGATGTCACGCAGTGAAAGGAGGTGACTTCCCAGCGGGCTTGGTGGGGTGGCTCCTCCATGGGCAATTTGTGACCCACGGAGGGCCCCCACTGGCAAAAAACCCCACCTCCCTTAACAAACACCCTTCTTCTCCCCCCCCCCCCCCCCCCCCCCCACCCCGCACTCATTGCCCACCCTCCCCTCCCCACCCAATTGCCGGGGCTTGCTGGACTGGCCCCAGTGACCCCACCTCACTTACCTGAGGTCCACGGCTCCAGTGCTGGGCCTGGTCCCAGGCCTGGTGTAGTATGGGCACTAACGACTGCTCCTGGTGCTGTTTGTACTACTGAGCTGCCAGCCCTCTGAGTGGCAGCCCTTGGAGGCGGAATTTCCATCTTTAAAGGGACTGGGAGCCCGGTGCCAGGCTCTTAATTGACTACCCGTTGTTGAATCCTGCCGGGGGCAGGGCTCCAAATGGCCAAGGCAGGGTTCCCACCGCAATTTTGGCCTGACTCTGGGAAGCCTACCAGCGCGACAAAATTCTGCCCTATCTGTACAGTAAGTGCATGCTATTTGCAGATATTTGCAGACCATTGTGCAGATGAAACTATAAATAAACAGTTGATCAATATATTAATTCAGTTAACAGATAACTTATAGAATGTGTAGTTGATTATTAGTATATAATCTGTGTAACAATAACAATTGCATTTATGAAATGCCTTTAACATAGGTATATGTCCCATGGTGCTTCTCCAAGGTGTCGGGGGGAAATAAATGTATGTCAGGTCAAAGAGCTACTAGGAAGGGTGACCATGAGTTTGGTCAAAGTTTTAAGTAGGGTCTTAAAGAAGGAGAGATGGGGATTTAGGGAGGAAATGCCTGAGCATGGGGCCTAGATGGCTGAAGGTACAGCCAGCAATGGCAGGTGAAGGGAGTCAGAAGAGCAGGGCTTTTGGGAGGATGGGGATTAGTTAAGACTGATAACATTGCTGAAATAGGGAAGGACAAAGACCATGAAGGGACAGAAGAATAAAGATTTTAAAGTTGAGGTATTTCAGTGTCCGTAGATACTATAGGTCAGCAAAGGAAGGAAAGATGGGTGAGTGGTACTAAGTGTCAGGTAGGGTAGGGGGAGCAGAATTTACAGAGGCTGGAGGATGGAGGACTGGTCAGTACAGCATTGGAATAGTGAAATCTGGAGGTGACAGTGGCATGGATGAGAGTTTCAGCAGAAGGTGGGCTGAGGTGAGGAGGAGGTGGGTAATGTTGCAGAGGTTGGTGTTTCTGATGGAGAGGATAGGAATATGGAAGCTTAACTCAGGGTCACCGAGATTATAAACGGCCTGAAATAGAGCTTGTTAGTGGGGGTGAAATTTCCGGTAAGGATACTGAGTTTGATGGGACCAAAGATGATTGCTTTTCTCCTCCCAGTGGTTAGCTGGAATAAATTGAGGCGCATCCAAGACCAAATGTTGGGCAAGCAGTCTGATGAAACAGTGTCAGTGGAAGGTGGAGTGGTGGAGGCAGGTCGTGTCCTTAACGTATGCGCGGAACCAGGCTGCATGTCTTCGTATAATGCTGCCAAGGACCAGCATGTAGACGAGGAGGAGGCCAAGAGCAGTTCCTTTACGGCAATCCCACTGAGCAGGAGGATGGTGTGGTCAACATTGTCATTAACTGTAATTTGTGGTTCAAGACCATATGTAATGAAAATAACCGAAATTATAATTCCACATATTTATTTGTTTTTTTTCTTCAGATTGTCATAGAGGAGGAAAACAAATTTTTGAAGTTGTTGGAACTCCTGGGTCATTACCAAGAAAATGGCTCTGTTATAGTGTTTGTGGACAAGCAAGAGCATGCTGATGGTTTATTGAAGGACCTGATGAGGGCAGCCTACCCCTGCATGTCATTACATGGAGGTACTGTGTATAGTCAATTACCATATAATCCCAGTGTTCATTTCTACCACAATTTTCTTTCCTTTCTCCTCCTTGTGCAGGTGTTGACACACTCAAGTGTGTGGCTCTGTGAGCGCTAGTAGGTAACTTTTTGAGCCTCATTTAAGTAGCCATTCTTCAGGTGTAGACAGATAATGGGTTAAAACTCTGTTTTGACTGCAAGTTTATTGAAGTTAATGGAAAAGAAAATCAGGTGGGGGTATAATGGGTGGCCAATCCACTACAATGTTTTGTTCCCCACCAAAGTTGAATTTTATCCCCAATTTGTATTGTAGCAGCTTGAATATGGAGGACATCACCACTGAGTCAGCATATATGTTCCAAGAGGCTGCTGGATAAGAATCAGAAGTGGGAATCCTGATATTTCCCTAAACTGAGATGATTTAGCTGAGCATGATCCATAGAATGGTTGCAGCATAGATGGAGGCCATTCGGCCCATCGTGTCCGTGCCAGCTCTCTGCAAGAGCAACTCACATATTCCCACTCCCCTGCCTTTTCCCCGTAGCTGTGCAATTCTTTTCTCTTCAGATAATTATCCAGTCCTCTTTTGAAGGCCTCGATTGAATCTGCCTCCACCACACTCTCAGGCAGTGCATTCCAGATCCTAATCTCTTGCTGCGTAAAAATGTTTTTGCTCATGTTGCTGTTGCTTCTTTTGCTAGTCACCTTAAATCGGTGTCCTTTGGTTCTGGACCTTTGGCCAATGGGAACAGTTTCTCCCTATCTACTCTGTCCAAACCCCTCATGATTTTGAATACCTTTATCAAATCTCCTCTTAATCTTCTCCAAGTAGAGCAGACCCAGCTTCTCCAGCCTATCCACATAACTGAAGTTCTTCATCCCGGGAACCATTCTTATAAATCTTTTCTGCACCCTCTCTAATGCCTTAGCATCCTTCCAAAAGTGTGGTACCCAGAACTGGAAACAATACTCCAGTTGAGGCCAAACCAGTATTTTATTCAGGTTTATCATAACTTGCTTGTTTTTGTACTCTATGCCCCTATTTATAAAGCCCATGATCCCATATGCTTTATTAACCACTTTCTCAACTTGCTCTGCAACCTTCAATGATTTGTGCACATATACCCCCAGCTCTTGCACCCCGTTTAGAATTGTACTGTTTAATTTATATTGCCTCTCCTTGTTCTTCCTATCAAAATGAATCACTTTGCACTTTTCTGCATTAAATTTCATCTGCCACTTGTCCGCCCATTCCACCAGCCTGTCTATGTCCTCTTGAAGTTTATTGCTATCCTCCTCACAGTTCACAATATTTCCAAGTTTTGTGTAATCTGCAGATTTTGAAATTGTGCCCTGTACACCCAAGTCTAGGTCATTAATATATATCAAGAAAAGTAGGCACCCCAACACTGACCCCTGGGGAACCCCACCTTATACCAGTCTGAAAAACAACTGTTCACAACTACTCTCTGTTTCCTGTCATCAGCCAATTTCGTATCCATGCTGCTACTGTCCCATTTATTCCATGGGCTTGAACTTTGCTGATAAGCCTATTACGTGCCACTTTATCAAATGCGTTTTGGAAGTTCATGTACACCACATAAACTGAATTACCCTTATCAACACTCTCTGTTGCCTCATCAAAAAACTCAAACAAGTTAGTTAAACATGATTTTCCCGTAACAAATCCATGCTGGCTTTCCTTAATTAATCCACATTTGTCCAAGTGACTATTAATTTTCTCCCAAATTATTGTTTCTAAAAGCTTTTCCATCACTGAGGTTAAACTGGCCTGTAGTTCCTGGGCTTGTCCTCGCACCCTTTTGAACAAGGGTGTAGCATTTGCAATTCTTAAATCCTCTGGCACCACCCCTGTATCTAAGGAGAATTGGAAGGTTATGATCAGTGGCTCCCCAATTTCCACCCTTGCTTCCCTAAGTATCCTTGGATGCATCTCATCCTGTCCTGGTGACTTATCAACTTTAAGTACAGCCAGCCTATCTAATACCTCTTTATCAATTTTTAGCCCATCCAGCATCTCAACTACCTCATCTTTCACTATGACTTGGGCAGTATCTTTTTTGGTAAAGACAGATGCTTGCCTTCGGGATCTCATTTTTGTTTTTCAAAAATCTCTTTTCCCATATATAGTCCATCTTTATCGTGTTGTCTTGCTGTTGTTAGATATTTAAGATGCTGAAAATTTAACGAAACATCGGTAAAACAGCCAAATAAATAATAGACTTCTTACAATTTTACCTATTTCAAAATGGAATGCAAAGGGCTTGAAACTGCTGTCATAGCATACACTGCATTTGGAATGGGAAAGTGCAGGAAGAGGCATAGCAAGATATTTTAAGCATAATTTTACCCCATCTTGTTCCATTAAAACAAATATCTTTTGTGCATATGGAAACGACGCTGGGCCAGATTTTTTTTTTAGCACTTCTCTGCACTCTGAAACGCAACCATAAATGTTAAATTTTATCATCGCCTAGTTACTAGCTATCTTACCCAGAAGCCCAAAGATGATCGTGTGTGAAAATTAACTTGATATCTCAATATCCTGTGAAGAAATGCTTTAATTTGCACTGGACCTACCGAGAACGCTTCATAAAATAATTTAAATATTGATATATTTCTGGTGTAGAAACTTGCATAGGAAACTAGTGGATGCAGTGTGTTAGAACAATTTCTCTTGACTCTGGGGCCTATCCTAGATTTAGTGAATTTAATGTCATAATCCAAGGTTGAATTTGATCTTGTGGTTTGCTGCTTCAGTACTATACCACTGGACTATCTTAGCCCAGACTGATGGTAAAAGATTCTTAATACTCACAGCCATGTTAATGTCCTTAGATAATTAAAGTTTGGGGTTGTTTCAATCTAGTTCCCAGTGTGAACGAGAGGATTGTTACATTTTTGCACCAATAAGCAGTGTCGCTCGGAGAATCAGAAGGATTGGTATGGGAAATCGTAATGTGCAGTACGGAAAGAAGAAGGGAGGGAAAGAGAGAATTTTTATAAGATTAAGCTGTGTTAATGTGGCAAAATAATTCTTGGGAATTCTTCATACAGATTGATAGTAAGGTTGAAAAATTCTTAAATTACTCGTCATAAACATTCTGCCATCTTGATCCACCTAAAACGGAAGATGAACTTTCAGTAAATAAAGCAGTTATAGAGCATTCTTATTTGAGGTTGATTGAATCAAATATTTATTCAGTAACTGGATAATGCATAAATTCTAGAAAATTGGATAAATATCCATGTGCTTTTTACAACATTAACAGAAATTGTCTTTTGGAATTAAGTTGAGAAAGTACCAAAAATTGACATACAAAAGTAACTTATTAGTGTTGTGGGACACGGTGATATCACAAAAATGAGACCATTTGTCATGCTTGCAAGAAGTGCGACAATGAAAAAATACAAACTGAAACTGAAGAATTATAAAAACTGACTTTAACTTCTTTAAAAAGTGGACAATGCTGCAAAAGATGGATGCATGTGTATTCAAACATTGCCACACTGTCTGTTTAGAACAAAGGATGCCTGACTAGGTTGAGAGGTGACAATTACACCCATCCAGAAACATTCCTGAATTAAATTCGTTCTACAGAAACATTCCTGAAACAAAGAAGGTATGAAGTGGAAGCATCATAACTGGATTATTCTCATCCTGGGCCATTGTGTGCTACTAGAATATGATGCGACAAACACTTACCTTAAAAAGGCAGCCCAAGAGACAGAGCGACACCCAGAAAGAAGCACCACCGAGAAGCTTGTCCAGCTAATAGCTAGGAGAAAATCCAGCAAGCCAGATGGGAGGCACCTTGCTGTAAATTCTGCATTTTCAACTTATGCAGCAGTGAAGTTGGAAGTGATCCTCTATCTTCAAACAGAACTTCCAACCAAGAGAGATATCTGCAAACACCTCAGGCCTGCATCCAACGAGAACTTAACTCCTGAGAGAATTCAGCAGGTTTACTGTGAACCCCAAAACCCTGCCTCACCTGAAAACCACTTACCCATTTTTCTCTCTGTCTGTCTGTCTGTCTGTCTGTGTGTGTGTGTGTGTGGATGCAGTCGCGACAATTTCGGGATAAGGTGTATTGCTCAATAAATAATTAATCTTCTGGTTTAATCCTGCCAGAAAATCTGTCACATCTGTTTATTTGACAAATAAAACACAAAGGGGTTATACCTTAATAACAAAACACTTGCTGTGGTCAGGTAGGAGTTGAACAGTGGGAACCACCTACACGTCTCACCACATGGCCGTTACATTATTGAATAACTCGTGTTAGTGTAGCAGTTGGGCTGTTTACTTGGTCAGTTTGGGTTTGCAGTTTATTAATGGCGAAAGGTTGTTGGTAGCAGTTGCTTTGCACAGGTGAGTTTAGTATACAGGTGAACAGAACCCAGCTGTTGTCGAGTTAATATGCAGCCCATTCTGTTGCAACTAATGTGCAAAGGATGTGAAAAGTGCTGTCTATATGAACAGTGCATCCAGTAATAATGTTCTACAATATTTTATTCAATCACTATCTCATCTGTTTTATGGTTGGTCTGCAAAAAATTTAATCAATGTGATAGTTTGTGGAGAAGATGGAAAGTTTAAGCATCCTCATTTTTGAGGTTTTAAGGACCTTGAACTTTTAAACACAGCAGAAAATTTCAATATAAATTATTTTATTTCAGGTATTGATCAATATGATCGTGATAGTATAATCAATGATTTTAAGACAGGAGTATGTCGTTTGCTTGTGGCAACATCGGTAGCAGCACGAGGACTGGATGTGAAACAGCTGATTCTTGTTATCAACTACAGTTGT
This sequence comes from Heterodontus francisci, assembly GCF_036365525.1. Taxonomy (NCBI): domain Eukaryota; kingdom Metazoa; phylum Chordata; class Chondrichthyes; order Heterodontiformes; family Heterodontidae; genus Heterodontus; species Heterodontus francisci. The sequence goes on along the minus strand of NC_090382.1, from coordinate 78,568,412 downwards.
CCCAATCACTATGAAGATTATGTACATCGAGTAGGACGTACTGGAAGAGCTGGTAACAAAGTGAGTAATGCAAAGAAAAATGATCTTGGCTCATTGATGAACTGCTGTGTGTTAAATTTGGTTAGATACAGTTTAATTTAACTATTTGTCAGTAGTTGTCTTTTTTTTGTAGGGTTATGCATATACATTCATTACTGAGGATCAAGCCCGTTATGCAGGTGATATAATTAAGGCCTTAGAATTATCAGGAAATGTTGTTCCACTTGAGCTGGAAAAATTGTGGGATGACTTCAAAGAACAACAAAAGGCAGTAAGTAGTAATTGTGATAAATTGCAAATTGGCTCAAGTATTGTCATTTTGTCTTTTGATATGAAAATGTAAGCACTTAAATATTAATGCTCTGCAACATGGAAGTGCTGCTTGAAATTAACCTAATTTCGTTATTATGTAATCAACAGCCGCATTGATTTTAGTAACCATTTATTTTCTTTGTGTTCCTAAGGAAGGAAAAACAATTAAGAAGTCTAGTGGCTTCTCTGGGAAAGGCTTTAAGTTTGATGAGACTGAACAAGTTCTGGCAAATGAAAGAAAGAAGCTACAGAAAGCTGCTCTGGGTCTACAGGATTCAGATGATGAGGACACTGCAGTTGATGTAAGTACTGTAGACAGCGTGAACTAAACATAGGCTGAATTTTACTGGCGCCTCGGCCTGCGACATCGAGAAGGGCCCACCGCATATTACTGGCGGCGGCGGGACCTCTGTGTGCAATCCCCCCCCGCCCCCCCCCCCAGGCCGCCTAGTGGCGGGCTCTTCTTCAGCAGATGTAAATGAACATGTAAAATATTTAAATAAACTTACTAAAGTGGCCGTCCCACTCCGATATTGCGGCTGCCGTTCGTGCTGCGCGCGCCTTTGGAATTCCGTACAGAGTTCTGGACAAGAACCTGGTGGGGAGGGGGGAGGAATAAAATTTACAGGGTGGGAGGGGTGGAGGAACGGGGAAGTCAATTCTTATTGGATGTGGGGATGGTGGGAAGGGGTTGAAGGGCAAAAGATCGGAGGTTAGGGGGAAGAGTTTGGGTATTTGAACAAACAACTGATGGTCATTTCATTGCCTGAAATGACCATTATGGGGGTTGGGGAAGGGCCTCTATCACTTATCTTTTAATGTATTAAAAATCTTTTATAGCCTTTAAAAATTAAGCTTACTTGTGCGGGCTTAAAGCCCTTTAAAAATGGCGCCGGACACCATTGCCGGGGACGCGGAGGCTGTCCCCTCTACGTCATCGGGGTGGCCGCTCTGCCCCCTCTGTTAAAATGAGCCCCCGCATGTAATATCATGGGGTCTCAGGGACAGCGCATCCGCACGGGATGCATGCAGTTCTTGGAGTGCACCGTCATAAAATTTAGCCCACGGTTTTGGGATTTGTGGCAAAGGCTGTCATGCAGGTTACTGTTAATCTACCTTGGTAGCATATTTGAATTTTGTCATTACTGATTTATAGTAGTTAATGCATCTAAATTGTTTGCTGATTTCATGATTTTATTATGCTGCAATTTGCTGTAACATTTGGTTTTCTTCAGATTGATGAACAGATTGAGAGCATGTTTAATTCCAAGAAGCGTGTAAAAGACATGGCAATGCCAGGAGCTGCTAATGTTCCAGTGCCATCTGCTGGTAATGCAGAGAAACTGGAGATTGCAAAGAGGTTGGCATTGAAGATCAATGCCCAGAAGAATCTTGGTGCAGAAGCTCAGGTAATAGATGTCTAATGTAAATCAGTGAAACGTTAACCAGTCTGAAAGGACTGTGATTCAGAAGAACTTTGAGTTAACTTAATACATGTATGGTTATTTAAAATGAGTTGGGATGGGAAAATATAGTGAAAGTACACAAGAAAAATTACAGCCAGCGGTAAAAAAGTGTTTATAATTAGGTTTTCCAGTTGAAAAAAGAGAATGCATTGATAAGATTGTTTCCAGGGTAGGGGATCCAGACTCGTATCAAACATGTTTCTGCTATACCACATAAAATCTAACCTTACAAGGTCTGTTCAAGAGGTGTTCTGTCTTCGCATGACCAACCTGTCTCAATGTTTCCAATCCTACAAAAAGAATGGGAATTAACCCCAAAGATTGCTTTTTGACAGTGCAGTTTAGTTATTAAATATGAATAAATTAGTCGCATAATACCATGTAGTTGGGTATTTGAACATTTGAGTTGTCAATAACTGAAGGTAGTTAACTGTCTTTTTAATTGCTTAGTATTGGGGTAACATCTCATGCAAATATGGGCTGAAAAATATAAATAGTAATGTTTTCTTCAAGTTTAGTAAATTATTTTTTTCTCTCTAGCCAGTATAGCCCTTTAGCTGGGCACTATTAAGTGATAGGAGATAAATGGCATTGGCCTACATGGCATCCTTCTCACACGGTTGTTGGAATTTTTGTGACCTGTTCCCTATATCCAGCTGATCTGTGATGCAGCATGTTTTCCCCCTTCATTTTGTAATCTGGCAAATTGGTTATTTGATCAAACCAGTCAAAAGATTCTCTTAAGTAAATTGCTATTTTTGAAAGTATTACCATACAATTAAAGTGTTTTTCATATTGTTGGGTTAATTCTATCTTTTAGTGTGATTTCCCATCGTGATAAAAGAGAACGACAATGGCAGTGTAACAAAAAATTTACATAAACAGATTAGCATCTAGTTTTTGAAGACAGTCCTGTACTTATTTTGGAGATTACATATCTATGAAGGAAAATGTTGTATTGACCTCTCTACAAATATATTTTTGTGATCCTTAAGCACTAGTTATACATTATGATAACCCCAGAGTTGAGCAGATTTTTGTAAGAAATATTAGCTAACACTTTGTAAAATTATACTGAATTTGTAATAAAATCTAAGTCTGGAACTTCTTCAAAGCCAAAATGTACAACAGCATAATTGTAAAATTAGCTTTAATGGTTCTTCATTAATACAGCTATTTTATGTGGACTAGCAGCTAACTTAATATTTCTGGAATGTCAGTTACTGGAATTAGAACGTGAGTGAAACTCATAATGGATAAGATTTGTTGTGTAAACTAATTTCCACTGTAGGTTTATTTAATTTCACCTAGTTGGTAGCTGTGAACCAAAGATCTGAATCTTTAATCAATTAGCATGTGTGATTGCTGGCAGAACTTCATACGTAGTTTCATAAAGATACTTAGCAGCTACAAGTACTTATTTACTAAAGAACGTGGTTGCCCACTGTTGGATCAATGGTAATAGTTGCATGCAACTGAGCCACTTGGATCAGAAGATTCCAGGATTATTTCCTAGTTTGTGCTGAGTTAGCTGATCTCAGCTGGGCTGGCAGCACACTTCGTCTTAATGCTCCTAGTATAAGCAGAGGAAAATCAGCCTTGGTTCCTGCTTATGATTATTCAGTGACCCTAGGAAGAAAATGCACAACAGGAGATTGTCTGGCTTTGTTGTGATGAATTCCAGAATTAAATTGACTGCCAATTCAAACATGACGACTGTGCACTTGGGTGAGATACAAGATGTTACCCATGAAACCATACTCCAGTAGGAGTCAACATCTACAGGAGACAAATGAAAGCAGAAAATTGTCCATACATAAAATTGTGTATAGTATTATCTTAATGGGGTTGAGTGAGGTAGATATTTATTTTCACCGTCTGAGCAGTAATCTGGCAGGGCGGATCGCCCACTGTTTATAAAACCCACCTGGTTTCCATTCCTTTGATTTTTATAGATATAAATCCGGTGGCTTGTATAATGGGCATCTCTTGAGGGGTCTGCAGCATGTCCCGGCTAAATATTTTGAGGTCTATGGTAATTGCAATCCACGATTGGCTGCCCCTGCTGTTTTTGCGCAGTTCATGGAGTGAGTGGGAACGGCTGCTGCAGGGGAGAGGGAGAGAGAGGCTGAGGGGAGAGCAGGAAATGGGCCAGCACACAGCCAGAGGCGCAGGCGGAGTGGCGCTGAGGGAGCACACACAGAGCTAGGCAGCCCTTTAAACCAGCACCGGCCTGGGGAGCAGAGAGAGAGAGAGAGAGGTGGGGGCGAGATGGACACAGAGCAGAGGGGGGTGGACAGAGAGGGGAGAGGAAGAGATCAAGATCGCTCCTGACAGGTGGACATCTATCGAAATTCTCCGCATCGCTACATCAAGTGTGCGGACAGACATTGACTACTTGAGCAGGCAAAAACAATGCCAGATACCCCTCTCCATACAGAGAAATGTGTTTTAAATCAGGCTGTGTTTTGATGGCATTAGGTTGGCTTTACACTTTATATGCAGATTAATTACCCCCATGTCTGTGGCTGAGTCAATAATTTTGTCAAATGTCCATGGGTGCAACATGTTGGTGCCTATCCCTGCATGTGATCCAAACTGCTAGATTATCGCTTAGGCGTGCCAGTGAAAATCTACCGAAACGTGTTTGTTTGCTCAGTGTTGTGCTAAATGATTAGATATTGTATTTTGTATTGTGGTACAGCCTTGTCAGTCCATACAGTTAATGGGAATGTCTGCTTCCAGGGCACATTTTTATTCAGTTTTCTATTCATTTCTTGTCCTATGCATACTACCTGGTTTGTGTTAGAAAAAATAGGCAGTAAACATCTGATCACCACTGAAGTTCCTATTGAAAGGGAGATTAAAAACAGTGCTGGAAATACTCGGCAGATCTGGCAGCATCTTTGGAGAGAGAAACAATTAACGTTTCAGGTCTGTGACCTTTCTGATAGGTTACAGACCTGAAATGTTAACTCTGTTTCTCTCTCCACGGAAGCTGCCAGACCTGCTGAGTATTTCCAGCACTGTTTTTATTTCAGATTTCCAGCATCTGCAGTATTTTGCTTTTATTCCTATTGAGAGACTTGTTTTTCAATCAACAGCCATCCTTTAATGAAAAGTAAGCCACCAAATGATGTGGGAAAATGTAACGCACTGTTTATTTACTCTTTTTGCAGTAAATCACTAATGGCATGATTAATCAAGTTAAAATTTAAAAGCAAGAGTTGAATATATTTATACTGGTGTCATCCCCAGGCATTGAGAGTATATCAGGCTTAATACTCTACAGTGAAATGAGGCAATACGTCTGCAGTTTATCTCCTTTCAGCCTTCAGTTTTTAATTGAGGTTTTTTCTGCTTGCTCTTTTGGGTGCCCAGTGCAGTTCTGTGTTTCTGGTGTCTATTTCAAATCCTGCTCTCTTCACATGCTTGCCTTTACTTAGTTAATTACCAATTTCTGCAATAAAAGAATGTGGATTCTGCAAAATATTACCAAATGGTCTACACATTTCTGTTTTACGACGTGTGTAGAAGGGTACATTAAACTATAAATTTACATTACCTGTTGAGGAAAAGAGGCAGAAAACTGGAGAGATTGCACCACTGTGCAGCAGAACAGGAAACAGAAGCCTGGAGGAATCAACCAGCCAATACCCAGACAGTTCACAGCCACTAGCAGAAGGGGGCAGTCAGGTTCCTCAGGTTCTTGAAGAAAACACAGTGAGATCATGACCAGGCAAGGCAGTAGGATTGGGAAAGCCAGTGGTACAGTCAAGAGAAGAGTGGCAGGAACAGGAAGGACATGCAAATTGTGAGTGGGAGAAATGCAATGTACATAGTCAGTTTTTATAATAATTTTTTTATTCATTCACAGGATGTAGGCGTCCCTGCAAGGCCCATTTTTATTGTCCATTCCTAATTGCCCTTGAGAAGGTGGCGGTGAGGGCCTTCTGCAGTCCTGTATTGTAGAAGTTAGGTACAACTGAGTAGTTCGCTAGGTTATTTCAGGGCAGTTTAGAGTCAGCCACATTGCTTATGGGTTTGGAGTCACATAGAGGCCAGACTGGGTAAGAATGGCAGATTTTCTTCCCTAAAGGGCATTAGAGAATCAGATGTGTTTTTACAACAATCTGGTAGTTTTCTGGTCGCCATTACTAGTACTTATAGTCCAGATTTATTGAATTAACAACTTAAATTCCCCAGCAGCCATTGTGGGATTTGTGGATCATTAGTGCAGACCTTTGAATTACTACCCTGATAACATAACCACTAGACTACTGTACCCAAAGAAAAACCAAACTTTTTTTATTCATTCATGGGATGTGGGCGTCGCTGGCCAGGCCAGCATTTATTGCCCATCCCTAATTGCCCCTGAGAAGGTGGTGGTGAGCTGCCCTCTTGAACCACTGCAGTCCATGTGGGGTAGGTACACCCACAGTGCTGTTGGGAAGGGAGTTCCAGGATTTTGAGCCAGCGACAGTGAAGGAACGACGATATAATTCCAAGTCAGGATGGTGTGTGACTTGGAGGGGAACTTGCAGGTGGTGGTGTTCCCATGCATTTGCTGCCCTTGTCCATCTAGTTGTCAGAGGCCGCAGGTTTTGAATTTTCATATATATAGTGCCTTTCATGATCTCAGGACAACCTAAAGTACTCCACAGTCAATTAAGTATTTTTGAAATGTCACTGATATAATAACTGATGTAACATAGGGAAACACAGCAGCTTATTTGTGTGCATCAAAGTTCCGCAAACAGCAGAGAACCTAATGGCCAGATAATTTGTTTTAGTGATGTTCGTTGAGGAAAATATATTGTCCAGGGCAGTGGAGAATTCCCCTGTGCTGCTTTGAACAGTGCCATGGAATCTTTTGCATCTATCTGAAAGACATCACCTCTGACAAGTCCCTCAGTATTACATTGAAGTATTAACCTAGATTAATATGCTCAAGTCTGTGTAGTAGGGCTTGAGCCCATAATTTTATGACTTGAGTGAGAGTGCTACCGTTGAACCAAGGGTGCTACCTTAAAATTTGCTTTGCACAGGGTCGTTCTATGGGGACCTATAGCTTAGTCAGAAAACCGCCAGCCCCTCTCTTTAGTTTAAGACTTTATTTCTTAGCTGCTAAATTGCCACCTTTGAAATGTGCTTATACTCTATTTACATGCATTAATGTCTTTAAAAGTGCAGGTGATGAGAAAACTTCAGACCAAGATGACCGCTAGGTTTGAATTTCTAGCTGATCCTTCCCTTAATGGATTATATGATGTGAATAATGGTTCAGCTATATGCTGTACAGTGTATTGCTGCTTCAACAAACTGTCAGGAATGGAATAATTCCCCATATGGCAAGTTCCGACTGTGTTTTGGAGCTGAGCAAGATATTTGAGTGGAATCCAGATCTGTTCCTAAAGGAAAGCCAAGAAACTCAAAGCCTGTGTTATCCTAAGTTCTATCAATGGGCTACCCAAGGAGCATTGACAGAGTCCTTGGGTGCAAGTCACCAGTTCACCCTGTCAAATAGGGATCAGAGAAGGGCAGGAAAGTTTCATTCTCATGCTGGCATCACATTACTTAAATTTTACAGGTGTGTGCTCTTCTCTTCCTTCTGCCCCTCCCTCCCAAAAGAAATCTTGAGATCTTTCAACAGTATCCTGTGTTTGCTTTTCTGGATCTTGAGTTAATAGCCATTTCTGGCTAAGATAATTGAAGTCAGACAAGCAAGATCTTCAACATTGAAGATCTTCAGTGTTGTTTCAAAACAGTATTAAGCAGTGTGGAAGACTGGCCCAGAGTAAGTCTGCTTGGCGTTTCCCTTTGGGGTAAGAGTGTGGCTTTATTTAATGTTTCCTCAAAGTGGCGCAGCTGAGGCCCAGAACTTACACTGTGGAGGATCATGGGTGTGAACTTGTACTGCTATTTCACTTGGGTTCTGATACGTTGTGTCATTCTAAACGTGAACTTGCAGCATTCCTAATAATGTGCTGCGTATTTGTATCTTCCCTCGTGTTCAATACATTTATTTTCTTTCCCTTAAATTCAGGATGTGATGCAGCAGGCTACAAATGCCATTATGAGAGGCCGCACTCTCCAAGCCCCAACTGTTTCTGCTAAAACAATTGCAGAGCAGAAAGCAGAGAAGATCAATGCCAAACTCAACTATGTGCCAGCAGAGAAGCAAGATGATGAGAAACCAGAAAATGCACAAACTGAATCATTCAAAAGATATGAGGAAGAGCTCGAGATCAATGATTTCCCACAGGTGAGAGTGTATCTTCTGGGTGGAATCATAGAGTCATGGAGTTATACAGAACAGAAACGGGCCCTTTGACCCATCGTGTCTCTGCCGGCCATCAAGCACCTAACTATTCTAATACCATTTACCAGCACTTGGCCCATAGCCTTGTAAGCTATGGCATTTCAAGTGCTCATCTAAATACTTCTTAAGTGTTGTGAGGGTTCCTGCCTGTACCACCCTTTCAGGCAGTGCATTCCAGATTCCAACAACCCTCTGAATGAAAAATATTTTCCTCAAATCCCCTCTAAACCTCTTGCCCCTTAACTTAAATCTATGCCCCCTGGTTATTGACTCCTCTGCTAAGGGAAAAAGTTTCTTCCTATCTGACCTATCAATGTCCCTCATAATTTTGTACACCTCAATCATGTCCCCCTCAGCCTTCTTTGCTGTAAGGAAAACAACCCTAGCCTTTTCAGTCTCTCTTCATAGCTGAAATGCTCCAGCCCAGGCAACATCCTGGTGAATCTCCTCTGTACCCTCTCCAGGGCAATCACATCCTTCCTATAGTATGGTGCCCAGAACTGTACACAGTACTCCAGCTGTGGCCTAACTAGCGTTTTATACAGCTCCATCATAACCTCCCTGCTCTTATATTCTACGCCTCGGCTGATAAAGGTAAGCACCCCATATGTCTTCCTAACCACCTTATCGACCTGTGCTGCTGCCTTCAGTGATCTGTGGACAAGAACACCAAGTTCCCTCTGACCCTCTGTACTTCCTCAGGTCCTACCATCCATTGTATATTCCTTTGCCTTGTTAGTCCTCCCAAAATGCATCACCTCACACTTCTCAGGATTAAATTCCATTTGCCACTGCTCTGCCCATCTTACCAGCCCATCTATATCGTCCTGTAATCTAAAGCTTTCCTCCTCACTATTTGCAACCCCACCAATTTTCATGTCATCTGCGAACTTACTGATAGTACCTCCTATATTCACGCCTAAATCATTAATGTACACTACAAACAGCAAGGGTCCCAGCACCGATCCCTATGGTAAACCACTGGTCACAGGCTTCCACTCGCAAATTGCCCTGGATCCTATGGGCTGTTACCTTCTTAACCAATCTCCCATGCGGGACCTTATCAAAAGCCTTACTGAAGTCCACGTAGACACCATCAATTGCTTTACCCTCATCTACACACCTAGTCACCTCCTCAAAAAATTCAATCTAGTTAGACACGATCTCCCCTGACAAAGGCATGCTGACTATCCCTGATTCATCCCTGCCTCTGCAAGTGGAGATTAATCCTGTCCCTCAGAATTCTTTCCAATAGTTTCCCTACCACTGATGTTAGACTCAACGGCCTGTAATTACCTGCTTCATCCCTACTACCCTTCTTGAATAATGGTACCACATTCGCTGTCCTCCAATCCTCAGGTACCTCTCCTGTGGCCAGAGAGGATTTGAAAATTTGTGTCAGAGCCCCTGCTATCTCCTCCCTTGCCTCACATAACAGCCTGGGATACATCTCATCTGGGCCTGGAGATTTTATCCACTTTCAAGCCTGCTAAAACAGCTAATATTTCCTCCTTTTCAATGCTGATATGTTCAAGTATATCACAGTCCCCCTCCCTGATCTCTGCACCTACATCGTCAAGAACAAAGAACAGTACAGCACAGGAACAGGCCATTCGGCCCTCCAAGCCTGCGCCGATCTTGATGCCTGCCTAAACTAAAACCTTCTGCACTTCCGGGGTCCGTATCCCTCTATTGCCATCCTATTCATGTATTTGTCAAGATGCCTCTTAAACGTCTCTATGGTACCTGCTTCCACCACCTCCCCCGGCAACAAGTTCCAGGCACTCACCACCCTCTGTGTAAAGAACTTGCCTCGCACATCCCCTCTAAACTTTGCCCCTCTCACCTTAAACCAATGTCCCCTAGTAACTGACTTTTCCACCCTGGGAAAAAGCTTCTTACTATCCACTCTGTCCATGCCGCTTATAACTTTGTAAACCTCTATCATGTCGCCCCTCCACCTCCGTCATTCCAGTGAAAACAATTCGAGTTTATCCAACCTCTCCTCATAGCTAATGCCCTCCAGACTAGGCAACATCCTGATAAACCTCTTCTGTACCCTCACCAAAGCCTCCACGTCCTTCTGGTAGTGTGGCGACCAGAATTGCACGCAATATTCTAAGTGTGGCCTAACTAAAGTTCTGTACAGCTGCAGCATGACTTGCCAATTTTTATGCTCTATGCCCTGACCGATGAAGGCAAGCATGCCGTATGCCTTCTTGACTACCTTATCCACCTGTGTTGCCACTTTCAGTAACCTGTGGACCTGTACGCCCAGATCTCTCTGCCTGTCCATACTCCTAAGGGTGCTGCCATTTACTGTATACTTCCCACCTGCATTAGACCTTCCAAAATGCATTACCTCACATTTGTCCGGATTAAACTCCATCTGCCATTTCTCCGCCCAAGTCTCCAACCGTTCTATATCCTGCTGTATCCTCTGGCAATCCTCATCACTGTCCGCAACTCCACCAACCTTTGTGTCGTCCGCAAACTTACTAATCAGACCAGCTACATTTTCCTCCAAATCATTTATATATACAACAAACAGCAAAGGTCCCAGCACTGATACCTGCGGAACACCACTAGTCACATCCCTCCATTCAGAAAAGCACCCTCTGTCTTCTATGACCGAGCCAGTTCTGTATCCATCTTGCCAGCTCACCTCTGATCCCATGTGACTTCACCTTTTGTACCAGTCTGCCATGAGGGACCTTGTCAAAGGCTTTACCGACGTCCATATAGATAACATCCACTGCCCTTCCTTCATCAATCATCTTCGTCCTTCTCCATAGTGAACGCAGATGAAAAGTAATCATTTAAAACCTCACCTATGTCCTCCGGCTCCACACACAGATTGCCACTTTGGTCCCTAATGGGTCCTACTCTTTCCCTGGTTATTCTCATGCCCTTAATATCCTTACAAAACGCCTTAGGATTTTCCTTTATCTTGCCTGCCAGTGTTTTTTCATGTCCCCTCTTTGCTCTCCTAATTACATTTTTAAGTACCCCCCCTACACTTTCTATACTCCTCTAGTACCTCTGTTGTTTTCAGTGCTCTGAATCTGCCATAAGCCTCCTTTTTTTTCCTGATCCAATCCTCTATATCCCTTGACATCCAGGGTTCCCTGGACTTGTTGATCCTACCCTTCACCTTAACGGGTACATGTTGGCTCTGAACTCTCACTGTTTCCTCTTTGAATGACTCCCACTGGTCTGATGTAGACTTTCCTACAAGTAGCTGCTTCCAGTCCACTTTGGTCCAGATCCTGTTTTATCATATTAAAATCAGCCTTCCCCCAATTCAGTACCTTTATTTCTGGTCCATCTTTGTCCTTTTCCATAACTACCTTAAATTTTACAGAGTTATGGTCACTATCCCCGAAATTCTCCCCCACTGACACATCTGCCACTTGTCCGGCTTCATTCCCTAGGATTAAGTCCAGTACTGCCCCTTCTCTTGTAGGACTTTCTACATACTGGCTCAAAAAGCGCTCCTGTATGCATTTTAAGAATTTCGCCCCCTTTAAGCCTTTTGCACTAAGACTACCAGTTGATATTGGGGAAGTTGAAATCCCCTACTATTATTACCCTATTATTTTTACACTTCTCTGAGATTTGCCTACATATCTGCTCCTCCATCTCTCCCTGACTGTTTGGAGGCCTGTAGTACAGTCCCAGCCAAGTGATTGCCCCCTTTTTGTTTTTAAATTCTCCCCATCTGAGGAACCTTCTAAGATATCATCCCTCCTTATTGCAGTAATTGGAGTTTAAAGTTGCAAATTAATTGGACTTCTGAACAGCTTGAGATTTGATGCTTTAATATTATTGGTCTATCTACTTTATGGTAGTTCTCTGCATCTTCAGACCATCACTTAAAAACATGGAAAAGTATTGTGTTCGTGTGATCAAGTAACAGTCAACCAGTAATACAAACTCTACATAAATCCTCCATGTAAACCTTCCCAACTATATTCACAGCCACCTTGACTGTGGTATTTCCTATGACTTCTACTCTAGTGGTCTCAATCCAACATGGCCATCTCCAACCACTTCCTTGTATTCCTCAGCACCCACTCCCCCATGCTTTTTCAATCTCACTTTCTTCTGCATCCACTACTGGAAAAACTCTTTCCCAAGTCATTTACAACTGCACTCTTAGATGCTACTGCGTTTTCTTTGGTTCTCCATTTGCCATGACACATGCACAACTATTAATATGCTGAACCACTCCATAACCTCCACCTTCAAAACCTTTATCCCCAGTAAAAGCTTCAGTGTTCCCAAATCCCTATCATTTCACCCACTTGCTCACTCATGCATTTGCTCACTCAAGTTCAAGGAATGCAAACAGGAGTGTACCTGATACATTCTAAGCCAGCTGGATTATTTCACCAGTTAGCACACTGTCGTTTCACCCGTTGCAACCTAACTGGATGAGATTGCTCTTTCTCTGATAGTTCTACGGGTCATGTTTGAGACAGGTTTGGCCAACGTCAATGTACTGCTTAGATTTGTTCTGAGTCTGTATCCACTATGATTAATGTGACACATTTCTCTCAATCCATGACTATAAAGATAACTGATGTCAATATATAAAGATGACTGACCTAATATCTCCTTATGTGGCTCGATGTCAAATTTTATTTGATGATGCTTGCAAAGTGCCTTGGGACATTTGTTACGACCGAGGCGCGAGGAGCGCACTGTTTTTCTAGTTCCACTTCTCCACAGGTTACAACATATATTTCATTTTTTTTCCAGTTACTGATACTGTCGGTCATTGATTCTATTTTTATCCTGGAATAAAATACACCAAACACATTTCTTTAATAAACAGCAAATTATCAGTTTATTATAAAACGAGTCTTAATCAGTAATGAAGCAAAACATTAACACACAGATTTAAATATAAAAGTTCCCTTTTTACCTTAGCCCCTCACACATACACAAACACTGGTTAACCGAAAAGGGCAGCACAGTGGTTAGCACCGCAGCCTCACAGCTCCAACAACCCGGGTTCAATTCTGGGTACTGCCTGTGTGGAGTTTGCAAGTTCTCCCTGTGTCTGCGTGGGTTTCCTCCAGGTGCTCCGGTTTCCTCCCACATGCCAAAGACTTGCAGGTTGATAGGTAAATTGGCCATTATAAATTGCCCCTAGTATAGGTAGGTGATAGGGACAGGTGGCGATGTGGTAGGGATGTAGGATTAGTATAAATGGGTGGTTGATGGTCGGCACAGACTCAGTGGGCCAAAGGGCCTGTTTCAGTGCTGTATTTCTAAACTAAACTAAAAGATTTACTCTTTAGAGTTCTATTACAAAAAGAAACAGACAAAAAGAATACTTTGGCCAAATACTTGCAAGTTTTTGAAGAAAAAAAGAGAAGATATGGAAAGATGTCAGATGTCCTTTGGTTTGGTTGGGTGTCCCAAATGTGCGTAGACAGCTGTCACTGGGATCTTCCTAGAACAGTTTCTTGTCTGGTGACATTGACAATCAGTTTGGGCAGGCTTTCCAGGAAAAATGCAGCAACAGTTTCATTCTATTTCTTACACTTGCTTTTCAGAGCTTCTCAAAGATGAAAAAACTGGCAGGCTTTTCAAAGACCTGGAATAGACTGAGTTGGGGTTTGTTCCCTTGGCAAGTTTTCTCCAACTGTCTTTTTAACAAGAGTCAAGCCTCCTGACCCATATAAATCTTGACCTGTCACTTCTTTGTAAACGTCTTTCCCCAAGTCAAAAAAAACCCCTGCTGGGTAATTATCTGAAGACAGGTGGCTTCCAGTAAGACTTGTTGTTAGCATTCCCTGATTCTTCCAGTAACTGTTGTTTACAGGCTCAGTCCAAAAGACCTTCTGATGATCTCTTTTTTTAAAAAAAACACAAAAGTTCCAGTATCTATGGAATCCTTTTCAGTTTCAAAACCCAAGTCCTCAAAAAAATTAGTTAAAAAAAGGATGCATTCGTAACACATTTTATTGTGTTCAAAGTGCTATATAAAGTCAAGTTGTTTGTGTGAAAAGTAGAAAAAAGCATGCTGGTTAAGCATGGTGTTCAAGAAAGGTCAAATGAAAATTAGAAAGATAATCAGTTTGGGTGGAGCTAAGGAACAGCAAGGGGCAGCAAACGGTGTGAGTTATTTATAGGCCACCAAACTGCAGTGGTAATGTTGGGCACGGTATAAATCAGGAAATTAGAGCTGCATGTAGCATGGGCAATGCAATAATAATGGGCAACTTCAATTAGCATATAGATTGGGCAAATCTAATTAGCACTAATGCTGTGGAGGATGAATTCCTGGAGTGCATACAAGATGGGTTTCTGGAGCAGTACGTTGAAGAACCAACTAGGGATCGGGCTATTATAGATTTAGTATTATGCAATGAGAAAGGGCTAATTAACAACCTTGCTGTAAAGGAGCCATTAGGAAATAGTGACCACAATATGATAGAATTCTACATTAAGTTTGAAAGAGATATAGTTTATTCTGAAACTAGGGTCTTAAATCTGATCAAAGGAAACTGAGGGTATGAGTGGCACGTTGGCTATGGTGGATTGGCAAATACATTAGAAAATTTGACAGTAGACAGGCAACGGCTAGTATTTAAAGAAGCATTACATGGTTTACAACAAATATCCATTCCACTAAGACACACAAACCCAACAATCAACCATGGCTTACAAAAGAAGTTAAGGATTGCATAAGGTTAAAGGTCGTCAGAAAAAGTGGTAAGTCTGAGGATTGGGAGCAATTTAGAGTCCAAAAAAGGAGGACCAAGAAACTGATAAAGGGAAAAGAGATTATGAATCTAAACTAGCTAGAAATATAAAGGCGGACTGTAAAAGCTTCTTTTAGGTATGTGAAAAGGAAACTATTAGCAAGGATGAATGTGGGTCCATTGAAGGCGGAGACAGGAGAGTTTGTGGTGGAGAATGAGGAAATGGGGGAAGAGACTAAAGAACTACTTCGTGTATGTCTTCATGGAGGAAGGCACAAAAAATCTCCCAGAAATACTAGGGAACCAAGGGACCTGAGAGTAATTAATATCAATAAAGAGGTAGTACTCAAAAATTAATTGGATTGAACGTTGATAAATCCCCTGGACCAGATGAGCTACATCCCAAGGTATTGAAGGAGGTGGCTGTAGAGATAGATGCATTGGTGGTTATCTTTCAGAATTATATAGATTCTTGAAGGGTTCCTGCAGACTGCAAAGTAACAAATGTAACCCCACTATTTAAGATGGGAGCAAGGGAGAAAACTCAGAACTACAGACCTGTTAGTTTGATGTCAGTAGTAGGGAAAATGTTAGAATCTTTTATAAAGAATGAGATAACTGGACACTTGGAAAATATTGATATGATTGGGCAGAGTCAACATGAATTTGTGAAAGGGAAATCATGTTTGACAAACCTGTTGGAGTTTTTTGAGGGTGTTACTTGTAGCATAGATAAAGGAGAGCCAGCGGATGTGGTGTATTTGGATTTACAGAAGGCTTTTGATAAGGTCCCACACAGGAGGTTAGTAAACAAAATTTAGAGCACGTGGGATTGGGGGTAATATACTGCAATGGATTGGGAATTGGTTAACAGACAGAAAGCAAAGAGTAGGAATAAATGGGTCATTCTCAGGATGGCAGGCTTATTGCTAGTGGGGTACTGCAAATATCAGTTCTTGGGCCACAGCTGTTTACAATCTATATAAATGACTTGGATGTGGGGACCAATTGTAACTTCCAAATTTGCAGATGACACAAAACTAGGAGGGAGTTCAAGTTGTGAGGAGGATGCAAGGAGGCTTCAAGGGGATTGGGAACCGGCTAAGTGAATGGGCAAGAACATGGCAGATGGAAGATAATGTGAATAAGTGTGAAGTGATCCACTTTGGTAGAAAAACCAAAAAGGCAGAGTATTTCTTAAATGGCAAGAGCTTGGGAAGTGTTGATGTCCAAAGAGACCTGGGTGTCCTTGTTCATGAGTCCCTAAAAACTAGTATGCAGATGCAGCAAGCAATTAAGAAGGCAAACGGTATGTTGGCCTTCATTGCAAGGGGGTTTGAGTACAGCAGTAAAGATGTACTGCTTCAGTTGTATAAAGCATTGGTGACACCACACCTGGAGTATTGTGTACAGTTTTGGTCTCCTTATCTAAGGAAGGATATACTTGCCATAGAGGGAGTGCAGTGGAGGTTCACCAGACTAATCCCTGGGATGACGGGATTATTTTATGAGGAGAGATTGCAGAAATTGGGCTTGTATTCTCTAGAATTTTGAAGAATCGGGGGTGATCTCATTGAAACTTTAAAAATTCTTACAGGCTGGATGTGGATAGGATGTTTCCTCTGACTGGTGAGTCTAGAACAAGGGGACGCTGTCTTAGAATAAGGGGCAGGCCATTTAAGACTGAGATGAGGAGGAATTTCTTTACTCAGGGTGGTGAATCTGTAGAATTCTCTATCCCAGAGGGTTGTGGACGCTCAATCATTGAACATGTTCAAGACAGAAAATGATGAATACATCAAGAAAGACGTCAGGGGGTATGGGGATAGTGGGGAAAAATGGCATAGAGGTAGATGATCATCCATGATCTGCTTGAATAGCGGAGTAGGCTCAATGGACCAAATGGCCTACTCCTGCTCCTATTTCCTATAATAAACACTTGATGCTTTAATAAATGGTTTGAACTGTGTCCTTGTGAGTATACTAATAAGATGTCACAAGACTTATTGCTGTGAAGCCCAGGCATAGTAGAATTTAGTGAAAACAATATAAGCACATACAGAATGTTTAAGTATCTGCCATGCCTTCATCTTCTGCAATTAATATTTTGTAGACGGCCAGGTGGAAGGTAACATCCAAGGAAGCTCTGCAGAGGATTAGTGAATATTCAGAAGCTGCCATCACTATTAGGGGCACTTACTTTCCTCCAGGGAAAGAGCCCAAAGAGGGCGAGCGGAAAATCTACCTTGCGATAGAAAGTAAGCATTGATGAATTTATTTAAAGTGCTACTTGCAAAAATGTTGCTTTAGGCATCAAGCCGAGAAACTGCAGCATTTGCTGCCTTATTTAATAGTGGAATTTGAGCACAACATGCACTACTGCCTCCTGAAGCTTGACCAAAACCTTATTTACACATTTTATATTTACATTACCATCTAATTCTAGAATGTACCATTAAGAAGTACAATACAGGCTTCAACTTTGACTTTTGTGCTGTTAATTTTTATGAACTACTGTGTTAATATGCATTCATTCTTTTTAACATATTTTCCTGCCATTTAACAGGTGCCAGTGAGCTGGCTGTTCAGAAAGCTAAAGCTGAGATTACAAGACTTATTAAAGAAGAACTCATTAGACTGGTAAGAAGCTTAATGGAAATATTCTCTGAAACCCATTCCTTCCACCCAGTATTGATAAAAATCACTTTCAGTAAAATAATCCTTTGAGAGAGTTAAAATCCTGTTTCTGAAGTCTATCCTTTTTTTAAACAATAAACATTGACTAAATTAATATTATGTTTCACTGTTATTGATTGGAGCTGTTCGGTAGGGAAATATTCAGCATTTTGAGATCAAAGGGACAGAGAAATACTGAACATGGAAACAGGCTGCTTTACCCAACCAGTCTGTGTCAGTATTTATCCTCCACACAAGAAATTACTTCTAATCACATGTACCCATCTTTCCCTATATCCTTTAAACCCCTTTTCCTTCATCCAGCTATCCAACTTAATCTTAAGTGTTGGCCTACTTTGCCATCTCAACCACTAATCCTGAAAGTGAATTCCACAGCCTTGCAACCCTGTGTAAAGAAGTTTCTCTGCCCTCTGTTCTAAATCTCTTGCATTTACTCTTATATCCATGGCCTCTTGTTCTTGACCCCTCAACTATTCATACAGTCCACTTTTATCTGCCCTGCCTCATCCTCTCATAATTTTAAACATTTTTGTCAACACTTCTATCAGAATGCTCTACCATCTGTGTTCTTCTAAAGAAAACCACCCAATTTTTCAATTTGTATTTACATTTCCTCATACCAGGCAGCATCCTAGTGAATCTGAGCCCAGTACTCCAACTAAGGTTATAGTAAGGTTTTATGTAGGCTTGTCATTACCTCATGGATTTTATATTCTATGCCTCTTTTAAGAAAACCTAAAATTCCATTAGATTTTTACAGCTTTATCAACCTGAGGGGCTTTCTTTAATGTTCTGTCAACCTATACCCCAAATCCCTCTGCTCTTCCATTCAGAATAGGCATTATTTTGTTTTAACCAAATGGTTTAACACACTTGATGAAACTGAAATCAATAACACATTTTAGCCCATTCTCTCCCCCCACCGCCCCCCAACCCCCCTCACATCCAACCCTTCCATCTTCCTCTTAGTAAAATCCCTTTGCAGTTTCCTTTGGTCCTCTTAAAAACAAAAATAACTGTGCTCTTTTTAGGCATAATCTGCATTTTTCAATTACACTCCCTCATCTAAATTATTGATATGCGCAATGAACGGAAGTGGCCGCAAAACAGAACCCTATGGGACACCACTCTGAAACACTGTCATTAACTCCTACTCTCTACTTTCTCCCTTGAACCAGTTTTTATTCCACTTTGCTATTCTCTCCCTAATTCCATCTGCCTTAAGCTTCTCTATCCTATCCTGTGACACCTTGACGAAGGCTTTCCTTACAGTCCATGTACAAGTAGCCAGTGCATTTCCCTCATTTATCATGTTTTTTACCTCAGTTAAATTCTGAGGTTTGTTAAGCCCTTTTTAAAATCAATGCTGGTTACTTCCAACTATTTCCTCTTTATCTAGATACATGATAATTTCATCCTTTATTAAAGACACTAAAGATTTTTTTTACTAAAGATGTGCTAACTGGTTTTTAATTACCTAGATCAGTGCTGACTCCCTTTTTAAAAATGGGTACTAGTACGTTGATCCCTCTCCAGCTCACATCCACACTCAAAGCCCTAAAATATAATTTTGAGGGCCTCTGAAATTTCTTCCCTCATTTCCATCAGGTCCTTGAATGTATCCTACTGGGCCCACAGCCCTTTGCCTTTCTTTAGCTTAACTAAATTACACTCCCTCATCTAAATTACTGATATGCGCAGTGAACAGAAGTGGCCGCAAAACTGAACCCTATGGGACACCACTCTGAAACACTGTCATTAACTGTTTTATCTGTCATGATATTGCTCATTTTTCTCTTAGCCACTTCAGGATTCGCCTGAATTTTCTTTTGTAAAGATCAGCGCCATTTTTCGAATGTCTACAAATTGACAATCCTCTCCTCTCAGAGATCTCACCTCACTTTCAACAGTTTTATTTTTTACTGATATTATGAAAGTGAAATACTTTGGATTTTTAAAAAACTTTTTTCTCATACTTCCTTTTAGCTTTCCTTATCTTGCTCTTAATCTTTTATTTTCTCGAATTCTCGTTTAGTTTTTTTAATCATTATAGTCCCAATAAGCCCTCTTCAATTTTAATTGGTTTCTAACCTCTGTATTTATGGCATTCTAAAAGTACTAGTCATTTTCTTTTATTAGAATATACTTATTCTGCATTTTACAAAAGGAAATCACATTGTTGCTGTACAGTCCCTTGGGAGAAGAGGGAAGTAAATTGGTAACAAAAAAGATCCCTATGTTTAATTTATCCCCTAGGCTTCTAAGTGCACTGTTTAGTTTAGATTGTCCAACTTTGCTGAGGGAAAATACTTTAATCTTCCTTGGGTTAATGAAAAAATAAAAATTGATATTTAAATAGTGGAAATAACCTATGTTGCAATGGGTGTACAGCCTTGGTGACCTTTGCATCTTGACCATAGGAAAAACAAATGCATTCAACCCTGGTAAGGATATGCTTTTCACAAACTATCTTTTCATCTTGGGTTAAATAAAGAGATTAATCATTTACTGACACCTAACTGCTAGATTCCTTGGGCCCAAAATTTCTGCATTGCTACTGAAAATATGGGCAAGGTTCTATCCGCTGACTGCCCAGGCCAATGAGAGAGACCCCTGCCAAGTTGTCAGAAGGAAACCCAAGTGCTCCAATAGGGAGAGCCTGAGGGCATTAATGAGACCAGAGATATAGGGGAAAAATTTCTTTCCCAGAGGAAATCACAGGAAATGTAGTCCATCCCTCTGGTGCCAATTACCTTTGCTCCTTTGCATTTTTGAGGCCTTTACGAGGCTCTTAATGGAACCCACACTTCTCAGCGGGCATAGTTCTATTGGGCTTAAGAGGATGAGCTGCACGGAACTCCTGGGATAGTCTCTGAATATCTCCACACACACTCCCAGCCATGCTGCTGGGGCATAGCGGGCCACCTCCCAGATCAGGATTTTTAACAATTGGTTCCACCTCAATTCTGGCAATTTCTCTTCCCGCCTCTCTTTGCTAGCAGGAGAATTGTCCAATTTCAAGCCTCCCCAAACCTAGGAATTTCAGGCTCCTGATGATGTGGACTGGAGTCTGTTTCTATTGCTTTAAAAATTGTGTTGGATGTTCTAGCAAATGCACACACACTCTTCAAACTGCATGTAGCTGACAATTGAGGGAATTCGTCTTATTCCTTGCCAAGTCTTCTCTTGTTACTTTGAGTGTCTTGAAGTGGGGACCAGGTTTGGAGATTATTAAAAGCCGGCCTGTTAACAACTTAAATGTTTATGTTCCAAAAGAGTTTGTAACAGGAAAGGGTAGATAATTCGGTACAATGCACACCTCTTGCTATAAGATGCTGTAAAAGGTAACCATTAGCAGTGTTTTATTGGTGGTTGTGCATTTATGTAGTAACTATATTATTAAACATTTATTTTTCTTGCAGCAAAATTCATACCAGCCAACCAACCGTGGACGATACAAGGTTTTGTAGGAGACCTGTGAAATGTATGTCATGTGTCTACAAGTCAATTTTGAAGGTAGTCCATTATTGTGGGTTAATTGATTTATTTTATTCTCTCTATAATGTTAAAATTACAGATGCATTTGAAAATATTTTTTAACCATTCTACAGAATCTGTAGAATCCATCTTGTGAATTTCTGGAAACTGTGTATTACAGTAATAGAGATAAGTTTCTGTTAAACTTTTACTACATCCAACTTATTGTATGTGAACAAAACGTACTCATGCTCTTCAAGTGTAAAAATGTTGTCTTTTGTATGCTGGGATACAGAAATGTCACAAAAGTCAAATAAAATGAACATTATCTTTAATTTCATGGCTTCCTTTATTGAATCACCAAACTTAGAATATTTGTGTGAAGAAATACTAGCGAAAATCGTATGCCACTGAGCATTTTATTCTGATTTTACTTGGCTTAAAATAACAATAAAAGTGGCTCATTATAATGCTGCTTCATTTTCATTTCTGCATGCAGAGTCAATTTTTTTGAATATAAATCTATTTCATTTGGGTAAAAAAAACTTACATTTATAAAGCATCTTTCATATACTCAGGGATCCAAGCCCTTTATAGCCCTGTAGGCAAACATATAGCCCATATGTATGCACCTGGCTCCACAGACAGCAATGGAATTAATTTCTAGTTAATCTGTTCTTTTGGTGTTGGTTGAAGCATACAGATTGATCAGGATACCAGAAGAATTTCCTGCTCAGCTTGGAAAAAAGTGTCATGGGATCTTTCATGTCCACCTGAAAAGGCAGACAAGGCCTTGGTTTAACAACTGATCTGAAAGACAACATCCTCTGTATATTGCACAGAAACAGATTTCAGACCCCCTCTAAAGCTTTTGTAAGGCTGCATGCCTTCCTACCAGGGGATACAACCTCAGTCTGATCAGCCAAGGAGAAACCTCTTTTGGAAGTCGTAGAATTGGGAAATGGGGAACAAATCATACATAAAGATTACAACTTCCACTTGCGTTTATCTAGCATTTCTCATGTGAGTGTCCAAAGCACTTTACAGGAGGACGCATTGAGCAAGAAGAAAAGCTAGAGGAGCTGACCAAAACATAGTCAATGTTTTATGGAGACATTGGAAGAAACAAGAGATTTAATAAGGTAAAGAATTTTAAGGAGATAATTCCATATGAGTGCAGAGACTGTAGCACTGGTTGTGGCATTTCCTTGCCTAAAAAACATTAGTGAACTAGTTGGGATTTTATGACAATCTGAAAACTTCATTGATACTAGCTTTTTATTCAAGATTTATTTAATTAATTGAATTTAAATTCACAAACTGCCATGGTGGGATTTGAATGCACATCTCTGGATTATTAGTTGAGGGCTCTGGATTACTAGTCCAGTAACATAATCACCATGTTACCTCACATAGTCTGTGACACCAGACCCACAGCAATGTGGTTGTGTCTTAATTGTTCTCTGAAATGGCTTAGCAAGCTACTCAGTTGTATAAAACCACCACATTAAGGTACAATAAGACTAAATGTATACCAAATAGAGCAGTGTTCCTAATACCGACCACTGGGGAATGCCACTGTATACTTCCCTCCAGTTTGACAAACAATATTCAACATTACTGTCTGCTTTCTGTCAGCCAATTTTATATCTACGCTGCCACTGTCCCTTCAGTCTCATGGGCTTTAATTTTGCGAACAAGTCTTATGTGATACTCTATCAAACTCCATTTGAAAGTCCATATACACAACAGAATGGGTCAAAATCCTGGAACTCCCTCCCTCACAGCACTGTGGGTGTACCTACGCCACATGGATTGCAGCAGTTCGAGGGAAGCTCACCAGCACCTTCTCAAGGGCATTTAGGGATGGCAATAAATGCTGGTCTAGCCAGCAACACTCACACCAAGGACGAATATCTGACATGTCAACTGTGGATGTTAAATGGATAACAGTATCCAGAAACTAGATCATAGAGTCATAACAGCACAGAAGGAGGCCCTTTGGTTTCTCAAGTCCATGCCGGCTTTACAGAGCAATCCAATCAGTCCCTTTCCCCGGCTCTATCCCCATAGTTCTGTATTTCCCTCGTGCCCATTTAAAAATCTTTCATCATCTCCGCTACCATTACTCGTAAGCAGCAAGTTTCAGGTCATTATCACTCACTGCGTAAAAAACTTCGACCTCACATCCCCCTGCAACTCTTGCCCAAAACCTAAATCTGTGTAATCTGGTAATTGCCAATGGCCTTGTATTTGGAAGTTCTTTTTTCCTCCTGCAGCTCAATATTCTAGTTTACTGCATTCATGCTTCTATCTGAACACCTTTGCGCTCATGGTCTCTACTTTGACCAGTTACAGATATTTCTCCGTTTCCTAACTGCCTCCCCCACTGAGAGTCTTGCTGAAACATTGATACTAAACTGACATCAGAATTGGAATCCTTTCTGTGATTTAGCTTTCTTATCATGGATACCTATTACAACACATCTTTTACTTTAGCACCATGGGCTTAACATTTGTAAGCACCTGAGAGTTCCCTCATAAATTGGGATGTATGTAAAATCAAACAACATTGCCTAGATTCTATGACAAATGATAGATAAATTTATCTTAAATAATTAGTAGTCTTAATAAATAAGTAAAAAATGATCTGGCTCAGTGTATAAACAAGCAAGCGTTAAATAAATAATTGATCCAGTTGAGAAAAGCAAAATAAATAATTACTCAATGTACGATTCACCAAAAAGTTGTTTCTTTGGTATGGATGACCACCAGTTGACCTAATTACTTTGAGTGAAAGCAAGCAAAATCCTTGGGTCCTTGCATGGCTTCTCCCCATCGACACTGATCTTCAAAGAGAACTATGAAAACTAAGACAGAGGGAGCCTAGAAATCCCTGTGACTCAATGCTAGTTACAAAAACTATGGTTTTTCAGTCCTGCTTGATCTTTTGGGGATTTCATTAGCTCGCAGATAATTGTTATATTTCCTTTTCATGTGCCTGTGTTTGAGGCAGCCCTTCTAAAGTCCTGCATCTTTTGTGAAAGTAACCAGTAAAGTTCTTGCCATCCTACAGTTCATTGCTCTAGCAAACTTAAATTCTATTCACGTGATATTATTGTAATGTGATCACTTAAGCTGCAGTGGCTGCAACAAATTACAAAATCATTTTTAATGAAAAAAGTCCATCAGCCCACTTAATTTCAACAACAATTTGCATTTATATAGTGCCTTCAACATTGGAAAATGTTCCAAGGTGCTTCACAGTGGCATAGTCTGTCAAAATTGTCATAGTCAATGGGTGACTAAAAGCTTGGTCAAAGAGGTAGGTGTTCAGGGTGTTAAAGGAGGATGGAGAGGTTTAGGGAGGGAATCTAAAGTTCAGGGTCTAGACAGCCAAAGGCACAACCATCGATGATGGGACGAAGGGAGTGGGGGATGCACAAGGCCAGAGTTAGAGGAATTCAAAGTTCTAAGAGGGTTTTAGGGCTGGAGGAGGTTACAGAGATAGGGGTGAGGACATGGAGGGATTTGAACACAAGGATAAGAATTTTAAAATCAAGACTCTAGACAGAGTAGATAGAGAGAAACTGTTCCCTTTGGTTGAAGGGTAGAGAACCATGGTTGGCATCCTTACATCTACGAAAGTTGATGGAGATGAGGGTAGAGAACCAGAGGACATTGATTTAAGGTTGTTGGCAAAAGACTCAATGACAATATGGGGAAAGATTTTTTACGCAGCAAGTGTTTCAGATCTGCAAAGCACTACTTGAGAGTGTGGTGGAGGCAGATGGAATCATGGCTTTCAAAAGGGGATTCGATAAGCACCTGAAGAGAAACAATTTGTAGGACTACGGGGAAAGGGTGAGGGAGTGGGATTAGATGAGTTGCTCTTGCTGAGAGCCGACATGGACATAATGGGGCGAATGTCTTCCCTCTGTGCTGTAACCATTCTATGATCCTATGAAGACTGTTGGTGGACTGGGAATCAATATAGGCCAGTGGGCAGAGATGATGATTGAGCTGGACTTGGTACAGGTTAGGTTACAGGCAGAAGAATTTTGGATAAACTCACCTTTATTCAAGAAGGTGGTTGGGGGGTGTGAGGGAAGCGACAGAAAGCAGGAAACTATAGGTCAGCCTAACATCTGTTATTGGGAAAATGCTGGAATCCATTATTAAGGAAGTACTAGCAGGACATTTAGAAAATCATAATGCAGTCAAGCAGAATCAACATGGTTTTATGAAAGGGAAATCATGTTTGACAAATTTATTACAGTCCTTTGAGCAGGGTTGGTAAAGGGGAACCAGTAGATGTAGTGTATTTGGATTTCCAAAAGGCACTCGATAAGGTGTCACACAAGATAAGATAATGGTATTGAGGGTAATGAGCATAGATAGAGGATTGGCTAACTAACAGAAAACAGAAAGTCAGGATAAACGGGGCATCTTCAGGTTGGAAAAACTGCAACTAGTGGAGTGCCACAGGAATCAGTGCTAGGGCCACAAATATTTACGATCTATATTAATGACTTGGATGAAGGGACTGTGTGTATTGTAGCCAAACTTGCAGATGATACAAAGGTAGGTAGGAAAGCAAGTTATGAGGAGGATACAAAGTGTCTGCAAACAGATATAGATAGTTTAAATAAGTGAGAAAAAATTTGGCAGATGGAGTATAATGTGGGAAAATGTGAGGTTGCCCACTTTGGCTAGAAGAATAGAAAAGCATATTATTACTTACATGGAGAGAAACTGCAGATGGCGGTGGTACAGAGGGATCTGGGTGTCCTCTTACATGAATCACAAAAAGTTAGCATGCAGGTACAGCAAGTAATTAGGAAGGCAAATGGAATGTTGGTATTTATTGCAAGGAGGATGGAGTACAAAAGAAGGGAAGTCTTGCTCCAACAGGACATTGGTGAGACCGCACCTAGAGTACTGTGTACCGTTTCGGTCTCCTTAAGGAGGGATATACTTGCATTGGAAATAGTTCAGAGAAGGTTCACCAGGCTGATTCCTGGGATGACGGTGTTGTCTTATGAGAAAAGGTTGAGCAGGTTGGGCTTATACTCATTGGAGTTCAGAAGAATGAGAGGTAATCTTATTGAAACATAAAAGATTCTGAAGGGGCTTGATAGGGTAGATGCTGAGAGGATGTTTCCACTTATGGGGGAATCTAGAACTAAGGGGAACAGTTTCAAAATAAAGGGTCTCTCTTTTAAGATGGAGATGAGAAGGAATGAGAAAAGATGGAGATGAGAAGATCATTAATCTTTTGAATTCTCTTCCCCAGAGAGCAGTGGAGCCTGGGTCTTTGAACATATTCAAGGCTGAGTTAGACAGATTTTTGATTTACAAGGGAGTCAAGGGTTATGGGGAAGACAGGAAAGTGGAGTTAAGGCCAGAATCGGATCAGCCATGATCTTATTGAATGGCAGAGCAGGCTTGAGGGGCCAAATGGCCTACTCCTGCTCCTATTTATATGTTCTTATGTCTATGGAGGGTAGAACATGGGAAGACGGCCAAAAGAGCAACAGATGAGTTTAAGCAAGGGCAGAGACGGGTGATTTTATGGAAGTGGAAGTAGGTGGTCTTTGTGATGGAGAGGATATGGGGGTCAAAGCACAGCTCAGGATCAAATAAAATGTCGAGGCTGCAAACCATCTGGTTCAGCCTGAGACAATGGCCAGGGACTGGGATGGACTCTGTGTCAAGGGAAGTTTGCGACAGGGATCGAAGATGTCTTTGGTCTTCCCAGTGTTTAATTGGTGGATATCTCAATCTTTCCCTAAACAAAGCATTTTATGCTGCAAAGAAAGAAAGAACTGGTAAATACTGTCCATCAAATACTTTAATAAGTCCCCTTCCCCATTACTCCCAGGATGCTAAACTGTCCCGTTAACTCCCTAGTAATAATAATGGGAACTTATTCATTTTGGTTAAACTACAAAGTCACTGTACACATATGCTATGGATATTATAAAAACAAAATATTTGATAATGGCCAGCAGGGTCAGCATTCAGTAGGGGTTGGCATTAATGCTGGTATGGAATGGGTCACAAAGTCATTAATCAATGGGGTTAAGAAGAATGTCAGTGGGAACAGTTGCCATGGCGGCCATGAACAGAAAACTTGCAGCATGTCCACTGTTGCCCTGGAAATTTTACTAAAGATTGTGCCACAGAGCAATAGATGGAAAGAAAAGCTAGAAAGTCAAGTCAGATTTGCATTGGGGGCAGTGATTGACAGTGGCAAGCAACCAGAGTTGTGGCAAGTCAAAAACCAGCAGCATCCTAGGACAGGCTGTGAAGCATGGGGGGCAGTAGGAAGCAAGGGGCAACGTACCCATGAACGGGTTGCAGAGTGGAAATGAAAACCAGCAGAGCCTGGCAGCTAGCCACTGTGAAGGGGCAAGGATCAGTGGCACCTGGAAACTGGTCATGGAAGAAAGACAGGAACAGCAGGATAAGACTGCTGAGTGCAAGACAGGATCCCATGGTTGGGCCAAGAAGCAACCAGATAAAAGGCAGAAAGGAGGGTGTGGCCTTGGCAAGAACATGTTAGAACCATCCACCATTTTTAAAGTATATTGTATTTTTTAATACCTAGTTTTTTGTACAGAACTTATTTTATTGGAGGAGATATAATTAACATCAAGTTGGCACTGAAGCTAAAAGATCAGAAATTTAACCCACAACCCCATTCTGCCCAAAGTGAATAATCAGAGAGTGAATTGAATAACTAGGGCAGTTGACAGGATGTTAACCTAATAAGGGGGTGGTAAGGTGCACGTAAGAAAGAAAGGCTTGCATTTATATTGCACATTTCACAACCTCAGGACATCTCAATGAAGTACTTTTGAAGTGTAGTGACTATTGTAACGTAGGAAAGGTGGCAGCAAATAGCAAGCTCCATTTAACAGCAATGTGTTAATGACCAGATAATCTTCTTTATTGTGATGTTGATTAAGGGATAAATTTTGGTCATGACACCAGGGATAACTCCCCTGCTCTTTTGAAATACGTTCACCTGGAGCATCCACGAGGCAGAGAGTATCGTGGATAGCACGTGTAGAGAGGTGGTCACACCACAGGCTCAGACTCCACAGGCAGGAAGGGAATGGGTGACCACCAGGCAGAGCAAGAGGACTAGGCAGGCAGTTCAGGAATTTCCTGTGGCTATTCCCCTGCAAAAAAGAAAGACTGCTTTGGATACTGTTAGGGGGAATGGCCTCTCAGGGGAAAGCAGCAACAGCCCAATTCATTGCACCATGGTTGGCTCTGCTGCACAGGGGAGGAGTAAAAAGTGTGGGAATGCAATAGTTATAGGGGATTCAATTCTAAGGGGAATAGATAGGTGTTTCTGTGGCTGCAAAAGAGACTCCAGGATGGTATGTTGCCTCCCTGGTGCTCGGGTCAAGGTTGTCTCAGAGCGGTTACAGGACATTCTGAAGGGGGAGGGTGAACAGCCAGTGGTCGTGGTACACATTGGTACAACCGACATAAGTAAAACAAAGATGAGGTCCTAAAAGCAGAATATAGGGAGTTAGGAAGTAAGTTGAAAAGTAGGACCTCAAAGGTAATGATCTCAGGACTACTACCAATGCCACGTGCTAGTCAGAGTGGAAATAGTAGGATATATCGGATGAATACGTGACTGAAGAGATGGCGTGAGGGGGAGAGTTTTAGATTCCTGGGACATTGGGACCGGTTCTGGGGGAGGTGGGACCAGTACAAACCGGACGGGTTACACCTGGGCAGGACCGGGACTGATATCCTCGGGGGGATATTTGCTAGAGTGGTGGGGGAGGGTTTAAACTAAAATGCAAGGGGATGGGAACTTTTGCAAGGAGTCAGAGGAGGGGGGATCAAAGGCAAGAACAAAAGACAGTAAGGGGAATAAGAAAAGTGATAGGTAGAGAAATCAAGAGCCATAATCAAACAGGACCACAATAAAAAATAGTGGGAAGGGGACAAGTAATGTTAAAAAGACATGCCTTAAGGCTTTATGCCTTAATGCGTGGAGCATTCACAATAAAGTGGATAAATTAATCGTGCAAATAGATGTAAACGGGTATGATATAGTCAGGATTACGGAGACATCGCTGCAAGGTGACCAGGGATGGGAAATGAACATGCAGGGGTATTCAGTATTTAGGAAGGACAAACAAAAAGCAAAAGGCGGTGGAGTTGCATTGCTGGTTAAAGAGGAAATTAATGCAATAGTGAGGAAAGATATTAGCTCTGACGATGTGGAATCTGTAAGGGTAGAGCTGAGAAACACTAAGAGGAAAAAAACATTAGTGGGGGTTGTATATAGACCCCCAAACTGTAGTGATGATGTTGGGAATGGCATTAAACAGGAAATTAGAGATACAGGCGATAAAGGAACATCTGTAATTATGGGTGATTTTAATCTGCATATAGATTGGGCAAATCAAATTAGTCACAATACCGTAGAGGAGGAATTCTTGGAGTGTATACAGGATGGTTTTCTGGACCAATACGTTGAGGAACCAACTAGAGAACAGGCCATCCTAGACTGGGTATTGTGTAATAAGAGAGGAATAATTGATAATCTAGTGGTGCGAGACCCCTTGGGGATAAGCGACCATAATATGATAGAATTCTTCATCAAGATGACGTAATTGATTCTGAGACTAGATTCCTGAATCTTCGTAAAGGAAACTGCGAAGGTATGAGGTGTAAGTTGGCTATGACGGATTGGGAAATGTTACTTAAAGGGATGACAGTGGATAGGCAATGGCAAACATTTAAAGAGCGCATGGATGAACTGCAACAATTGTTTATCCCTGTCTAGCACAAAAGTAAAACGGGAAAGGTAGCCAAACCATGGCTTACAAGGGAAATTAGAGATAGCATTAGATCCAAGGAAGAGACATATAAATTTGCCAGAAAAAAAACAACAGACCTGAGGATTGGGAGCAGTTTAGAATTCAGCAATGGAGGACCAAGGGATTAATTAAGAAGGGGAAAACAGAGTACAAGAGCAAGCTTGCAGGGAACATAAAAACTGACTGTAAAAGTTTCTCTAGGTATGTGAAGAGAAAAAGATTGGTGAAGACAAATGTAGGTCCCTTACAGTCAGAAACAGGGGGATTTATTATGGGGAACAAAGAAATGGCTGACCAACTAAATGCATACTTTGGTTCTGTCTTCACAAAGGAGGACACAAATATCATACCAGAAATGTTGGGGAACACAGGGCTTAGTGTGAGAGAGGAACTGAAGGAAATCAGTATTAAAAGAGAAATGGTGTTGGGGAAATTGATGGGATTGAAGGATGATAAATCCCCAGGGCCTGATGGTATTCACCCCAGAGTACTTAAGGAAGTGGCCCTAGAAATAGTGTGTGCATTGGTGGTCATCTTCCAAGATTCTATAGACTCTGGAACAATTCCTACAGATTGGAGGGTAGCTAATGTAACCCCATTATTTAAAAAGGGAGGTAGAGAGAAAGCAGGGAATTATAGACCAGTTAGCCTGACGTCGGTAGTGGGGAAAATTCTAGAGTCCATTATCAAAGATTTTATAGCAGAGCACTTAGAAAACAGTGGTAGAATCAGGCAGAGTCAGCATGGATTTATGAAAGGGAAATCATGCTTGACAAACCTACCAGAATTCTTCGAGGATGTAACTAGTAGAGTTGATGAGGGGGAGCCAGTGGATGTGGTTTATTTGGACTTTCAGAAGGCTTTCAACAAAGTCCCACAAAAGAGATTAGTATGTAAAATTAAAGCGCATGGGATTGGGGGTAGTGGATTGCGATGGATAGAAAATTGGTTGGCAGACAGGAAACAAAGTGTAGGGATAAATGGGTCTTTTTCCGAATGGCAGGCAGTGACTAGTGGGGTACCGCAGGGATCGGTGCTAGGATCCCAGTTATTCACAATATATGCACAATTTGCAGATGACACAAAACTGGGTGGGAGGGTGAGTTGTGAGGAGGATGCAGAGAGGCTTCAGGGTGATTTGGACAAGTTGAGTGAGTGGGCTAATGCATGGCAGATGCAGTATAATGTGGATAAATGTGAGGTTATCCGCTTTGGTAGCAAAAACAGGAAGGCAGATTATTATCTGAATGGCTATAAACTGAGAGAGGGGAATATGCAGCGAGACCTGGGTGTTCTCGTACACCAGTCGCTGAAGGTAAGCATGCAGGTGCAACAGGTGGTAAAAAAGGCAAATGGTATGTTGGCCTTCATAGTAAGAGGATTCGAGTACAGGAGCATGGATGTCTTGCTGCAATTTTGCAGGGCCTTGATGAGGCTACATCTGGAATATTGTGTGCAGTTTTGGTCTCCTTATCTGAGGAAGGATGTTCTTGCTATAGAGGGAGTGCAGCGAAGGTTTACCAGACTGATTCCTGGGATGGCAGGACTGATGTATGAGGAGAGATTGAGTTGGTTAGGATTATATTCGCTGGAGTTCAGAAGAGTGAGGGGGGATCTCATAGAAACCTATAAAATTCTAACAGGACTTGACCGGGTAGATGCAGGAAGGATGTTCCCGATGGTGGGGGAATCCAGAATCAGGGGTCATAGTCTTAGGATACGGGGTAAACCTTTCAGGACTGAGATGAGGAGAAATTTCTTCACCCAGAGAGTAGTGAGCCTGTGGAATTTTCTGCCACAGAAAGCAGTTGAGGCCAAAACATTGTATGTTTTCAAGAAGGAGTTAGATATGGCTCTTGGGTCTAAAGGGATCAAAGGGTATGGGGCAAAAGCGGAAACTGGTTACTGAGTTGGATAATCAGCCATGATCATAATGAATGGCGGAGCAGGCTCGAAGGGCCGAATGGCCTACTCCTATTTTCTATGATAGAGCCAATAGGGCTTGTTTTGACTCCCTTAGTACTGCACGGGAGTATCATTCTTGATTTTGGTGCTCAAGTCTCTGGAGTGGAACATGAACCCAGAACCTTGTAACTCAGAGGTGAGAGTGCTACCAACTGAGCCACAGTTGACACTAAGGGTAAATGTATAAGTCCGAAGAGAAAAATCAAGGCCATAGCAAGTTGGGTAAAATCAAGCAGATTGTGTCAGGAAACAATGAAGAGTTTAATAATGGTAATAGGGCGTTAGTGACTAAGGCCACTTCAGGGAAAATTATAAAAAAAATTAAAATTAAAGGCGCTATATGTGAATTTACAAAGCACTCGTAACAAGAGAGATGATTTAATGGCACAAATAGAGATAAACGGGCTTGAACTAGCAGCTCTTACTGAGATGTGGTTGAAGGGTGACTACGGTTGGGAACTAAATATTCCAGGATACTTCACTTTTAGAAAAGATAGGCAAAATAGAAAATGAGGTGGGGTAGTCCTGGCAATAAAGAATGGATAAAGGAAATCGGGAGAGAGGATCTTAGTTGAGAAAATCAGTAGAATCAGTATGGATGGAGCTATGAAATAAAGCACAGAAAACACTGGTGGGCATAGTTTATAGGCTGCCTAACATAATCATAGTGTTGGACAGAGTATAAATCAAGAAATTAGAGCAGCAGGAAACAAGGGTATTGTAATAATCATGGGGAACTTTAATCTTCATATAGACTGGACAAACTGAATTGACAAAAGTAGCTTGGAGGACAAGTTCATGGGATGTATTTGAGACAGTTTTTCTAAAACAATATGTCGAGGATGAACTAGGGAATAGGCTATTTTCGATCTAGTATTGTGTAATGAGACAGAGTTAATTAGTAATCTTGTAGTAAAGGATCCTCTGAGGATCATACTAAGTTTGAGAGTGATGCGGTTAAATCCAAAACTAGGGCCTTAAATTTAAACAAAGCTAATTATGGAGGTATGAAGGTGAGTTGGCTGTGGTAGATTGGGAAATTAGATTAAAAGATATGATGGTAGATAAGAAATGGCAAAAATTTAAAGAAATAATTCAAAATTCTCAATGAGCATACATTCCCTTGAGGAATAAAAACTCCATTGGAAAAGTGGTACGGCCATGTCAAACCAAAGAAATTAAGTATAGTAATAGATTAAAAGAATAGACTCACAATGTTGCCAAAAAGTAGTAAGTCTGAGGATTGGGAGTGTTTTATAAATCAGCAAAGGATGACCAAGAAATTGACAAAGAGGGAGAAAGTAAAATAAGAGTAAACTAACAAGAAATATAAAAACAGATTGTAAGAGCTTTTACAAGTATGTAAAAAGGAACAAATTAGCAAACGTAAGCATGGTTCCTTAGAGGCAGAGACAAGATAAATTATAATGAGGAATAGTAAGGAAATGGCAGAGATTAATAAACAAATATTTTGTCTGTCTTCACAGTAGAAGACATTAAGAACATTCTGGAAATAATGGTAAATCAAGAGTCTAATGAGAATGAGGAACTTAAAGTAATTAACATTAGTAAAGAAAAGGTACTGGAGAAAGTCATAGGATTAAAAACCAACAAATTCCTTGAACCTGATAACTGACACCCTAGTGTTTTCAAAGAGGTGGCTGTAGAGATATTGAATTCATTGGTGTTGATCTTCCAGATTTCCCTAGATTCTAGAATGGTTCCTGTGGATTTTAAGGTAGGAGATAACTATAGGCTAGTAAGTCTGACATCAGTAGTAGGGAAAATGCTGGAATCTATTATTAAGGGCGTGGTAACAGGGCACTTAGAAAATCACAATATGATTAGCCATACTCAACATGGTTTTATGAAAAGGAAATCGTGTTTGACAAATCTGTTAAGAGTTTTTGCGGGTGTAACTAGCAAGGTAGATAAGAGGGAACCAGTGGATGTAGTTTATTTGAATTTTCAGTAGGCATTTGATAAAGTGCCACACAAGTTTATGGCTCATGGGATTGAGGATTGGTTAATGGACAGAAAACAGAGAGTAGAAATAAAAATAAAGATAGAAATAAAAATAGAATTGTTTTGGGATGGTAGAATGTAACTGGTAGAGTGCTGCAAGGATTAGTGCTTGGGCCTCATCTACTTAAAATCTCTGTCAATGATTTAGATGAGGGGGCTGAGTGTAATATATCCAAGTTTGATGACGATGCAAAGCTAGGTGGGAAAGTAAGCTGTGAGGAGGATGCAAGGAGGCTGCAAAGAGATATAGACTGGTTAAGTGATTGGGTAAGAAAGTGGCAGATGGAGTATAATGTGGGGAAGTGTGAAATTATCCACTTTGGTAGGAAGAATGGAAAAGCAGAATCTTTTTTAAAAGCTGAGAGATTAACAAATGTTGATTTGCAGAGGGATTTGGTGGTCCTTGTACAGAAATCACAGAAGGTTAACATGCAGGTACACAAAGCAATTAGGAAGGCAAATGGTGCATTAATTTTAATGCAAGGGGGTTGGAGTATAAGAGTAAGGAAGTCTTGCTACAATTATTTCAGGCTTTGGTGAGACCACACCTGGAGTGTTATCGACAGTTTTAGTCTCTTTACCTTTATCCCTTTACTTGCCTTAGAGGGGGTGGAATGAATGTTCAGTAAATTGATTCCTGGGATCAGAGGACTGTCCTATGAAGAGATTAAGTAGTATGAGCCTAAAATCTCTGAAGTTTAGAAGACTGAGAGGCGATCGCATTGAAACATTTAAAATTCTTAGTGGCTTAACAGAGGAGATACTGAGACTCCCCTGGATGGACAGTGTAGAACCAGGGGTCAACCATTTAGGGCTGAGATGAGAAGAAATTTCTTCACAGAGGATTATGAATCTTTGGACTTCTCCACCCAAGACAGCTGGGATACTCGGTTGATGAGTATATTCAAGACTGGGATTGATAGATTTTGGGGCACTAAGGGAATCAAGGGATACGGGGATAGGGCTGGAAAGTGAAGTTGAATTAAAAGTTCAGCCATAATCTTACTGAATAGCAGAGCAGGCTCAATGGGCCATATGACCTATTCCTGCTCCTATTTCTTATGTTCTGATGTTCTTACAGGAAAAGTTGATTATAAATGTTGACATAGGAATTCAGAATGGGAAAAAGTTAAAACAAAAAAAATTAGGAAAAAACGTAACAATGGGAACTCAAGTGGTGTAGACTGGAAGAGTGCACAAATGTAGCTTTTTAAATAAATATAGAGACACGGACATGATGGGCTGAATGTGCTGTAACTATTCTGTGATTCTATACACATCTAGCACAGCCTTTGACTAAAGCCAGCAATTATAAAGTTAAGCTTTGGAAATGTATTCATTATTTCCTACGCAAAGAAATTATTATTTATTTAATTAATGAGAAGGAGTTATGGTAGCTTGATTGGATTGAGTGTTTATTTTTATGTTGTATAGTTTAGAGATACAGCACTGAAACAGGCCCTTCGGCCCACCGAGTCTGTGCCGACCATCAACCACCCATTTATACTAATCCTACACTAATCCCATATTCCTACCACATTCCCACCTGTCCCTATATATTTCCCTACCACCTACCTATACTAGGGGCAATTTATAACGGCCAATTAACCTATCAACCTGCAAGTCTTTGGCATGTGGGAGGAAACCGGAGCACCCGGAGGAAACCCACGCAGACACAGGGAGAACTTGCAAACTCCGCACAGGCAGTACCCAGAATCGAACCCAGGTCCCTGGAGCTGTGAGGCTGCAGTGCTAACCACTGTGCCGCCTTTTTTTTTAAGCAGGTGAATATAATAACAAAAATAGTGGAAGTGGATAAAATTATTTCCAGCTCTCTCAGAACCAATTATTTATTTAATTATTAGGAAACATGTCTGGTGGCCTGACTGAATTAACTATTTATTTTGATGTCATGAAGAATTTTTAGCTATTTTTCTTCTGATGGTCAAATATGATTATAAAAGAGGAACAGCAGATGCAATGGAATTATTACAAAAATAACCGATACAGTTGTTAAATCTGTTCAGCAGATCTCGGGCATCTACTGACTCTTGGTTACGTGGCTTCAAGATCAAACCAGGAGTTTGTTACATGTTAAGAAACCAATAAGAGCTATTATAACAAATGAAAAGAAAGACTTGCATTTATATAGTGGCTTTCACAACCTCAGGAATTCCCAAAGCACTATACAGACGGTGAAGTACTTTTGAAGTGTGATCACTGCTGTAATGTAGAAAACAGCAATATTGTTAAAATATGACAGAAAGTGTTACAGTTAGACATGATGAAATAATGCGATGAAAAAACAGGAAAGTGTTACAAGAATTTACATTCAATTACATTAAATGTGTGCAATGTGCAGGAAATATGCAAGACTTCTACTATATAGGTACATAGATACATGGAGCTATTCGGTTCAGTGATTGCAGATCTGTACACTGTTGAATTTCAAGAAAGTGTGATTCTCTCATGTATTCTATTTTCTGAAATTAAATCAAATTTATCTTTTACACACAAGGGGCTGAATTTTATTGATGGCGGCACCCTTTGAACGCGGCAGGGCGCCCGCATTCGCCAGCCGCCGCAGAGCCCTTAATCGCTGGGGCTCATTAGAATCACGGCGCCGAGCCGCCCTCCCCATATTACGCGGGTGAAGCGGGACATTCGGCGCAGTGAGCGAATCTTTAACAGCTGTGCAGCAGGTGCTGGGGCCCTATTTTAAGCGCTCCAGCACCTGCTTCCTGACAGCTGTCAAAGAAATACTTACCTGACTGCTGAAGAGTGGGGCTGTTGTCAATCTGGCAGCAAATCAGCAAGTCCTGAAGAAATCCAGCAGGTCAGGCAGCATCTGCGGAGAGAGAAGCAGAGTTCACTTGTCCAAGTTCACAGACCTGAAAGTTAACTCTGCTTCTCTCTCCACAAATGCTGCCTGACTTGTTGAGTTACCCCAGCACTTTCCGCTTTGCTGCCACATACTTATTCTGCTGTGTCCCAGTGTCCTGTGAGGTTACGATCCTCTTCTCCCACTCAAGTGTAACATTTCTTCTTGTAAGCGTGCCGCGTCTAGGTGAATAATCTTAATTTTGCACATTCCAGGACAATACCATAAAAGGTATTACAGAGGTTTACAGAGAACACACTGAGCCAAATAGGAATGCACAGGTGTCACAGCAATATAAATACGTCTTTCACTAAATGTTCGTCACCAACATGTGTGTCCCTTTTCTCTGTGCGAATGATGTGTGCCAGTATGTAATGCCAATGTCACATCCCCTTGCACTGTTGGCCCTTCTGGAGAGCCAACGTATGAAATAACAGCATTGCCATGCCACCATTACACATGAGCGTCTCCACAGACTCAGTGACATGGACATTGGCTCTGCCAACTGCTACCTGTAATGGTTTACACAGGGATGCTGCAAATGTGGACTGGTGCACAGCAGGTGAGTGAGGGTGATGTGTGGCTTGCAGAGCTCATGTCGGTTCCTATGGAGTAGAGAGCCTTTGTCTAATAAGCCACTTCCATACATCCCTAACTCACTGCTAGCCCTACGTGCAGAGTCTGGGTGCCATCTGCCCTCCTATGCTTCTTCCATGTTGTAGGTCTTCAGCGTTCTCATAGACTGAGGAGGAATCCTGTTGACGTCTCTCCTCATCATGCCAGGCCTGGCCCCTATTGGGTGCATAGTTGTGCAGAGCAGCAAAGAAAGGAGCTGGCCTTTTCGGCCCATCCAGGCATTGGAGGCGCTCTTTCAGCATGCCGATCTCCTGCTCAATGGTGGCTCATGTAGCTCAGTGGCTGGCATTCTATCTCTCCTCTGCAGCAGTGGTGGAGTCTCTCACTGGTGTCAGGAGCCATGTCTGCAAAGGATAGCTCTTATCTCCAAGGAGCAACCCCTCCATCTGAGCCAGTTCAGTGAACAGTGGTGGCAGCTGGGACGGGCACAAGACCCAGGTGTCATGGCAGCTGCCTGAGAAGTGGTCACACAT
Source organism: Heterodontus francisci (assembly GCF_036365525.1). Taxonomy (NCBI): domain Eukaryota; kingdom Metazoa; phylum Chordata; class Chondrichthyes; order Heterodontiformes; family Heterodontidae; genus Heterodontus; species Heterodontus francisci. The sequence continues at coordinate 78,530,542 of NC_090382.1, read as the reverse complement.
TTGCTGCAAACAGCCGTGGTGTTCACATACCAGCTTCACCGAGATTGAGAGGGCTCCTTTAATGTGACTTCTGCAGGTGGTAGCCTGCCAGTAGGCCTGATGGCTACAAGAGTGCAGTCTATGAACATTACAACCTATGGTTCTCTGGCAATGGTACCAGAACCACTGGCTCTCTGGGCCTGGCTGTGAGAGTCCGTCCTGAAGCGGACATCCTCACTGGCCCTCTGGTGCAGGGGCATTGATGACCTCCCTGATACAGCGGTGCACTGCTGACTGTGTGACCCCAAAAAGGTCTCTGGTGGGCCCCTGAAAGGCTGCAGAGGCGTCAGGCTTGAGAAACGCTGCCACTATGAGGAACAAAGGCATGGGATGTCCACCAGAACCCATGGGCTGCAGGTCATCCTTGAGCAGGGCACAGAGACGTGTCACCACCCTCTCTCTATGTGCAATCTCCTCTGACACTGGTGCTCTGACATCCGATGGCATGTCATGTGAGGCCTGTAGATGCACGGCCACCGTAATGGCGAACTCCCCTTGGGGGCTGCTGCTCATGACCGGGGGCCTCTACATGGATCGCACCTGCCTGTTGGTATTGCCTCTGGTGCAAACAGATCCTCACATGCAGAGGATCACACAATGTAGGATGAGCCATACCTATTTCCATGTGATAAATAAAGTTGAACCCTGCATGTATTCGAAGGTTCCTAGCAGGGCATGAATTGGTGTTGACAGGTATATCAGCTGCTTTCCTGGATCAACTATGTGGCATGCCATGGCATTGCCCATCTTAGCCAACACTCAGAGTGGCATAGCATGACCATATCAAGATCCTACCAGCTGAATCGATTGCCCGCACCATCTATAAAATCTAATGTTCCTGCCCTTTCTGGCACCCTCCCCACACACAGGGTGCCTAGTGTGCCATTGCCCCCTCACAAACTCAGAGCGTACACTGTTAACAGAGGGATGGTTCACAGTACCTCCCTTCATGCCTGCACAGTTTTCCCTCCAATACTCCCAGACGCCCTTCCTTTCAGAATGCAGACTGTGACCCCGGCATATTCCCCTCCCTCCTCCCTTCCAGAATGCAGAGTTAGACCCCTGTGTATTCCCCCTCCCTTCTTTAATGCAGAGTGAGGACCCATCGGCTTTTCAGATCGTTAACAGGACGGCAGGTGACGGTCACCTGTTGAACGAAAAATCTGGCAGTGTCGGTGGAGAGGTGGCAGGCTGCATAATCAGCATAGGTAAGTAAGCATTACCATATACTAATTGTGGTGCCGCCGCCATGCGGCACGGGGCCCCACCGAGGTCCCGCCGCTGCCGTAAAATGCGGCAGGCCCGTCTCGACGTCACAGATCGAGGCGGGCCTCTCCCCGCAGCATTTTACCGGCCCCCGCGCCACGAACTGAGGCATTGAGGGGTCGGTAAAATTCAACCCAAGGCCAACTTTAAGGTCAAACTTTCCAAGGATATGATGTTTACTGCATAGAATGTGCACAGAAATTCATATTCTTCATCTTTATCATTAAAACTGCAAATCAAAAGGAAAACTTTTCCAAAGATGAAGAACAAACAATTAGCAGAGAAAAATATTGAAAAGCAAATATATAGATAAAAATGAGAGAAAAAAATATAGTTCTCAGTGATGAGAACTGACCTTGTTAATTTTCATCTGGGATTTGCTGACCCCTGCTTTCCTGGATGCACTAGTCTAGCTCTCTACCCATTGTTACAGCTCCAGTAAATATTTACTGATAGCACCTATTGTGCTAAGGTTCTAATGTCTTTTCTTTTCAAGACTGGGTCTCTGCATTGAATTTGGCAGTTGTCTAAGGCACTTTCCTGTGCTTCTGTTTCAAGGAAGCAAGTAGAACGCATATATGCCAGTCAACAAAACTGGGAAATTAGATGTCCCAGTGATGAGGCTGGATGCATATGGATCTGCTAAGGACACATGTTGGGGAGATGGGTCTCGATGTAGATAACAGGTTTAGTCCACCATGGGAGGCTAAAAAATGCGTCCATGAAAATAGACTTTTCCACTCTTGTAGGGCCCACTACTGCCTAATAAAGGAGGAACACTGGAAGTATGACTCGTGAGAATTCTTTCAAATGGTGCCAACCCAAAGGTTCCACCTCCATGAATGACATCAGGCTACAAAGGGACTCATGCAACAGCTGTCCATCTTCCTCATCACGGGAAATCCCAGGAACACTTGATAACTTGCAGTGGGTGCAAATTGAGTCTCACCCCAATATCTGCCTCCTAAATTCTTTGCCTGTCATGGATCTTCAAGTAAGTACATGATTTTTGGAACACAAGTTTCTTAGAGCCGCTGTAGCAATAGAGAATATGTAAGTGTTCCATTTAAGAGGTATAGCAATTGCTTAGAATTTCAGAAAGACATGATGAAACATTTTCTTCGTAGAATGGAAGGAAGACATGCGTCCTACTCAAAGACATTGATGAGGTCAATTTGTAGTGATTCAGCTACTGGATTATAAACGTTTGTGTTCAATGGCTGTATGCAATGGATGGAAGTTCATGATTGTAGAGTGGAATCTTTAGCAAACAATTGGAGCTCATGAGTATTTTTGCTAAATTGTCTCTCCAAATGAGCTACATTTAAATTATTGCTAATAAATAATTGCATCACAAAACACATGCAATATGTACATGGTGATTAAACAAAGAATCATTGATTAGATTTTATTTAGGTTTAACTTCTAACTAGCAAGCTTGAGTGACTAAATGAATTAACATTTGATAAATTCTGGGACATGCATATAATAAAAAGTCTGGAATAAATAATTAGGATAACTGACAAGTTAAATAAATATACTTGATTTGCTTAAAATAAATAATTTCCCTAATAAATCAAATAAATATTGCAACATCCCCAGCATATACACCCTACTGAGCCAGTGGCACTTGAGATGTGTGTGTGTGTGTGTGTGTGTGTGTGTGTGTGTGTGTGTGTGTGTGTGTGTGTGTGTGTGTGTGTGTGTGTGTGTGTGTGTGTGTGTGTGTGTGTGTGTGTGTGTGTGTGACTAAGGTTAAAAAAGGACTTTAAAATGTCAATCTGTATGTTTATGAGTTACTTCATTACTAGTTAAGACTTGTTTTATAATAATTTTGTTTGTTCATTGAAGAAACCTGGTTAGTATGTTTTATTCTGGGAAAAATAGCATATATGATTCAACCTATCGGCAAGTGGGAAAAATTAAAATATATGTGTTGTGACCTGTGGAGGAGTGGGACTAGAATAAGCAGTGCACTCCTCCCGCCTTGGTCATAACACCATTGACTGCAGTTTTGCTAGGGCTCCTTGATGCCATCCTCGGTCAAATGCTGCCTTGATGTCAAGGACAGTCATTCTCACCTCACCCGAAAGAACTAGTTAATTTCCTTGCCTAACTGAGTAATAGTCAAATGAAAATAGAAAATGCTGGAAATACTCAACAGGTCTGGCATTATCTGTGGAGAGAGAAACAGAGTTTTAATGTTTCAGGTCTGTGACCTTTCATTTTGGCTTTGGTTAGCTTTGGCTTCAGTTGACTGTGGTTTAGGGCTATCAGCGTAAAACCATCTTATCAACTATTACAATGTGGTAGTTTTTGTGACAGTTTGCATATGTTATCAATGTTTTGCCCTGTGGTGAGTTTTGTGACATTTGAGAATGAATCCTCCTTATCAGTTCTAGCATGAGACAAGCTTTTTCACTGAGTATTTTAGAGATGACCTTTTTTTTAACCTTTTAGGGAGATGAACCCTTTTAAAATTTTTTAATCCCTCATTCATAGGAAAATAATTCATTTAACCTTATAACCCCTCATTATGGACGGATTCCTTAACACCCGCCTCTTGACCAGCATGAGTGCGTGTGCGGTGACCATTGGCTGCTCAAAAGCAGATGCCCTTATAGATACAGGAGCATCTGCCAATGTCATGGGTGATAAAACATTCAGCAAACTTCAGGACTGCCCCATCCTTTGCAAACCAAAGAATACAAAAATCTTCCCCTACCAACAACGTTCTTGAACTGTATGCTGACTACTTCACAGTATCGGCAAACTGAAGGGTGCTACATGCAAGCTGCATGTAGTTCCTCGGGTGAGTCAACATGGATGAATACTGTGCCGTGTCAGAAAGCAGACAGAGAAGGAGCTTCAGTGCTTGCTTGACCTTGACATCATTGAGAATGTTATGGATGAACCTACCCCTTGGGTCTCACTCATACAAATTGTCGAGAAACCCAAGAGCAAGAACAAGATCAGCATTCATGTCGATATGTGGTCACCAAACCAAGCAACACAACAAGAAAGACATTTGACACCAACAACTGACGATATCATAGAGAAAGTGAATGGTGCCAAATATTTTGCTAAACGTGACCTCAATGCAGGCTACCATTAAATCAAGCTTGCGGAAGAAGTGACGTATCTTACAGTGTTCTCTACTCACATTGGGCTCTTTTGACACAAGAGGCTCAACTTTGGAGTCAACTCAGCAGCTGAGGTATTTCAGCACATGATTCAGTCCGCACTGCAAGGATTTGAGGGTATGATGAATATCAGTGATGACATTCTCATCTACAATTCACTGCAAGTGAATTCAGGACACGCCTTCATACATGCCTACAATGTCTTACAGAATACAACCTCACCCTGAACAAAGACAAGTGCCTGGTCAACGAAAGTAGGATCAAATTCTTCGGTCATGTATTCAGCGGTGAAGGAGTATCACCTGATCCACGGAAAGATAAAGCCATGGCAAATGCTGCAGATCCTACAAATATGCACAAAGCCCAGAGTCTTCTTGGGCTCATCACATACTGTAGTCTTTTTATTCCTGACCTCACTACGCCGTCTGCCCCCCTATGTGATCTGACAAAAGAGACCACCAAGTGGGAGTGGATTAAATCGCACAAACAAGCTGTACACCAGATCTGTTGACTTTTGTGCAGTTCTTGTGCAGAAAGACAAAGCAGGTTACCCACCAATTGCTGTGATGACAAGCAGATCATTAAGGCCCATGGTACAACGATATTCACAGACAGAGAAAAACACTCTCAATCACACGAAGCATCCTATACCTCTACCTATATGGAAGACTGTTTGAAGTGATAACCAATCATAGGCCACTAGCAAGCCTGTTCACCATCCACATAACAATCCGCGTACTCGAATAAAGTGTTGGATATTCAAACTACAAGAGTACGAGTTCTGTGGTGAGTATCAGCCAGGCAAGCTTAACCCAGCGGACTACCTTTCGCACCATCCTTTGCTAACAAGCCATCCTACTAGTCAAGAAGAACAGACTGCCGAACAGAATCTTAACTATGTGAGTGTAAAGGCGGTGCAAAAGTTGCTAAAATTATCTGACATCAAAGTGGCAACAAAACAAGATGAAGCATTGCAGCTATGCATTCTTCTTCTTTGGCCTCCTTATCTCGAGAGACAATGAGTAAGCGCCTGGAGGTGGTCAGTGGTGTGTGGAGCAGCACCTGGAGTGGCTATAAAGGCCAATTCTAGAGTGACAGGCTCTTCCACAGGTGCTGCAGAAAAATTTGTTTGTCAGGGCTGTTACACAGTTGGCTCTCCCCTTGAGCTTCTGTCTTTTTTCCTGCCAACTGCTATGTCTCTTCGACTCACCACACTTTAGCCCCGCCTTTATGGCTGCCCGCCAGCTCTGGCGAACACTGGCAACTGACTCCCACGACTTGTGATCAATGTCACAGGACTTCATGTCGCGTTTGCAGACTTCGTTAAAGTGGAGACATGGACGGCCGGTGGGTCTGATACCAGTGGCAAGCTCGCTGTACAATGTGTCTTTGGGGATCCTGCCATCTTCCATGCGGCTCACATGGCCAAGCCATCTCAAGCGTCGCTGACTCAGTAGTGTGCATTAGCTGGGGATGTTGGCCGCCTCGAGGACTTCTGTGTTGGAAATACGGTCCTGCCACCTGATGCCAAGTATTTTCCGGAGGCAGCGAAGATGAAATGAATTGAGACGTCGCTCTTGGCTGACATACGTTGTCCAGGCCTCGCTGCCATAGAGCAAGGTACTGAGGACACAGGCTTGATACACTCGGACTTTTGTGTTCCGTGTCAGTGCGCCATTTTCCCACACTCTCTTGGCCAGTCTGGACATAGCAGTGGAAGCTTTTCCCATGCGCTTGTTGATTTCTGCATCTAGAGACAGGTTACTGGTGATAGTTGAGCCTAGGTAGGGGAACACTTGAACCACTTCCAGAGCGTGGTCGCCAATATTGATGGATGGAGCATTTCTGACGTCCTGTCCCATGATGTTCGTTTTCTTGAGGCTGATGGTTAGGCAAATTCGTTGCAGGCAGCCGCAAACCTGTAGATGAGACTCTGCAGACACTCTTCAGTGTGAGATGTTAAAGCAGCATCGTCAGCAAAGAGGAGTTCCCTGATGAGGACTTTCTGTATTTTGGACTTCGCTCTTAGACGGGCAAGGTTGAACAACCTGCCCCCTGATCTTGTGTGGAGGAAAATTCCTTCTTCTGAAGACTTGAACGCATGTGAGAGCAGCAGGGAGAAGAAAATCCCAAAAAGTGTGGGTGCGAGAACACAGCCCTGTTTCACGCCAGTCAGGATAGGAAAGGGGTCTGATGAGGTGCCACTATGTTGAATTGTGCCTTTCATATTGTCATGGAATGAGGTGATGATACTTAGTAGCTTTGGTGGACATCCAATCTTATCTAGTAGTCTGAAGAGACCACGTCTGCTGACGAGGTCAAAGGCTTTGGTGAGATCAATGAAAGCAATGTAGAGGGGCATCTGTTGTTCACGGCATTTCTCCTGTATCTGACGAAGGGAGAACTGCATGTCAATGGTGGATCTCTCTGCACGAAAGCCACACTGTGCCTCAGGGTAGACGCGCTCGGCCAGCTTCTGGAGCCTGTTTAAAGCAACTCGAGCAAAGACTTTCCCCACTATGCTGAGCAGGGAGATTCCACGGTAGTTGTTGCAGTCACCGTGCTCACCTTTGTTTTTATAGAGTGTGATGATATTGGCATCGCGCATGTCCTGAGGTACTGCTCCCTCGTCCTAGCACAGGCCAAGCAGTTCATGTAGTGCTGAGAGTATAGCAGGCTTGGCATTCTTGATTATTTCAGGGGCAATGCTGTCCTTCCCAGGGGCTTTTCCGCTGGCTAGAGAATCAATGGCATCACTGAGTTCCGATTTTGTTGGCTGTACGTCCAGCTCATCCATGACTGGTAGAGGCTGGGCTGCATTGAGGGCGGTCTCAGTGACAACATTCTCCCTGGAGTACAGTTCTAGGTAGTGCTTAACCCAGCGGTCCAATTGCTTGCGTTGGTCAGTGATTATGTCCCCTGATTTAGATTTGAGGGGGGCGATCTTCTTGATGGTTGGCGCAAGAGCTCTCTTAATGCCATCATACATTCCTCTGATGTTTCTGGTGTCTGAGGCCAGCTGAATATGACTGCACAGGTGTTGCCAGTAGTCATTTGCGCAGCGCCTGGCTGTTCTTTGTGCAGTGCTTCTGGCTGCTTTAAGTGCTACGGATGTTAACTCACTGGGGGCTTTCTTGTAGTTCAACAGTGCAATGCGCTTAGCGGCTATGACAGGTTCCAGCTCTTCAACATGGGATTGAAACCAGTCTGCATTCCTCTTCGCACGTTTGCCGTAGGTGGTCAAAGCTGACTCACAGATGGCGTCTCTGATGTGGGCCCACTTGGTCTCAGCATCCCCTGTGGGAGTGTTTTGAAGGGCTGTTACAAGTGAATTTAGAAATTTTTGTAACAGCTGTGGATGAGAAATTCTGCTCGTGTTGATGCGCGGGTGGCCCTTCTGCTTGGAATGATGCAACTTCTTTGGTCTGAGTCTAACCTTGCTGCACACCAGGGAGTGGTCAGTGTCGCAGTCCGCACTGTGGAAGCTGTGTGTGATTTGAACACTGTTTAAGGAGGCTCGCCTTGTGACGGTGAGGTCTAGCTGGTGCCAACGACGCGATCTTGAGTGCCTCCATGAAACCTGGTGACAGGGTTTAGTGTGAAAGAACGAGTTGGTGATGCAGAGGTTATGATAGGTACACAACTCAAGCTATGCATTACAGCTATGAAATCACAAAACTGGATTGAGAGAGCGTCTACAAACGAAATCGCTAACGTGCCACAAGGTCTTCACAACATTCAAAATGAGTTCACATTGCAACCATTTCTGATCAAAACCAAGTAACTTTTTTTTGTTCATTCATGGGATGTGGGCGTTGCTGGCTAGGCCAGCATTTATTGGCCATCCCTAATTGCCCTTGAGAAGGTAGTCGTGAGCTGCCTTCTTGAACTGCTGCAGTCCATGTGAGGTAGGTACACCCACAGTGCTGTTAGGAAGGGAGTTCCAGGATTTTGACCCAGCAACAGTGAAGGAACGGTGATATAGTTCCAAGTCAGGATGGTGTGTGACTTGGAGGGGAACTTGCGGTGGTGGTATTCCCATGCATTTGCTGCCCTTGTTCTTCGAGGTGGTAGAGGTTGCGGGTTAGGAAGTTACTGTCTAAGGACCCTTGGCGCATTGCGGCAGTGCATCTTGTAGATGGTACACACACTGCTGCCAGTGTGCGTCAGTGGTTAAGGGAGTGAATGTTGTGAATGGGGTGCCAATCAAGTGGGCTGCTTTGTCCTGGATGGTGTCGAGCTTCTTGAGTGTTGTTGGAGCTGCACCCATCCAGGCAAGTGGGAAGTATTCCATCACACTCCTGACTTGTGCCTTGTAGATGGTGGACCGACTTTGGGGAGTCAGGAGATGAGTTGCTTGCCACAGGTTTCCTAGCCTCTGATCTGCTCTTGATCTAGCCATAGTATTTATATGGCTACTCCAGTACAGTTTCTGTTCAATGGTAGCCCCTAAGATGTTGATAGTGGGGGATTCAGCAATGGTTCTTCTTCTTTCTTTCTTTTTTCTTTTTCTTTTGGGCCTCCTTATCTCGAGAGACAATGGATACGCGCCTGGAGGTGGTCAGTGGTTTGTGAAGCAGCGCCTGGAGTGGCTATAAAGGCCAATTCTGGAGTGACAGGCTCTTCCACAGGTGCTGCAGAGAAATTTGTTTGTTGGGGCTGTTGCACAGTTGGCTCTGTTGGCTCTGTCAGTTGGTAATGCCATTGAATGTCAAGAGGGGATGGTTAGATTCTCTCTTGTTGGAGATGGTCATTGCCTGGCACTTGTGTGACATAAAGGTTACTTGCCACTTATCAGCCCAAGCCTGGATATTGTCCAGGTCTTGCTGTATTTCTACACGGACTGCTTCAGTATCTGAGGAGTCGCGAATGGTGCTGAACATTGTGCAATCATCAGTGAACATCCCCACTTCTGACCTTATGATTGAAGGAAGGTCATTGATGAAGCAGCTGAAGATGGTTGGGCCTAGGACACTACCCTGAGGAACTCCTGCAGTAATGTCCTGGAGCTCAGATGATTGACCTCCAACAACCACAACCATCATCCTTTGCGCTAGGTATGACTCCAACCAATGGAGAGTTTTCCCCCTGATTCCCATTGACTTCAGTTTTGCTAGGGCTCCTTGATGCCATACTTGGTCAAATGCTGCCTTGATGTCAAGGGCAGTCACTCTCACCTCACCCCTTGAGTTCAGCTTTTTTGTCCATGTTTGAATCAAGGCTGTAATGAGGTCTGGAGCTGAGTTGCCCTGACGGAACCCAAACTGAGCATCACTGAGCAGGTTATTGCTAAGCAAGTGCCGCTTGATGGCACTGTTGATGATACCTTCCATCACTTTACTGATGATTGAGAGTAGACTCCTGCTTTTTGTGTACAGGACATACCTGGGCAATTTTCCACATAGCCGGGTAGATACCAGTGTTGTAGCTGTACTGGAACAGCTTGGCAGGGGCGTGGCAAATTCTGGAGCACAGGTCTTCAGTACTATTGCCGGAATATTGTTAGGACCCATAGCCTTTGCAGCATCCAGTGCATTCAGTTGTTTCTTGATAACACAGGAAAGGGTATGGTTCCCAGGAATTGACTTAAGGGCATTTTTTATTTAAAATGTTCAAAAGTTGGAGAGAGGGCACCTCCATCTTCAAGCGCCCTCTCTCTCTCACCTGAAATTGCAGCCTGCTGTTGCTTCCAAGCAGGAGGGCCTCCTATTGACCCTTCGGCTCCATAAGCCCGCCCACCGTCCTTAATTGGATGGCAAACCTGCCCTCTGGCTACTAATTGGCCAATTCAAGGAAAATCACAGCCGGGTGACTATTCCTCAGTGTGGGGGTGTGATCCCCAATTGATCCCAATGTCACGATCCCTTCCAAAACCCAAAATCTTGCCCTGGATAGAAGCATTCAAAATTCTGAACCGTATTGATCGAGTAAATAAGGAGAAACTATTTCCAATACCAGAAGGGTTGGTAACCAGAGGATATAAATTTAAGGTGATTGACAAAAGAACAAGAGGTGACATGAGGAAACATCATTTTACAGTGAGTTGTGATCTGGAATTCACTGCCTGAAAAGGTGTTGGAAATAAATTCAATAGTAACTTTCAAAAGGGAATTGGATAAATATTGAGGGAAACAATTTACAGAGCTAAGGGGAATGAGACTAATTGGATAGCTCTACCAAGGAGCCAACACAGGCACGATGGGTCAAATGGCCTCCTTCAAAGCTGGATCATTCTATGATTCTATGAAAGTCAGCTTCTCTGGATATTGTTCTGTGCATTGACTAGCAGTAGCACCTTGTGTCAAACACATTATGCTGCACAGCCAACCAGATTTCACTGGACGATGACTTGAGAAATGACTATGGACCATATATCGCTATCTCTCTCTCTCTCTCTCTGTCTTTCTCTCTTTCATACACATGTATATGCTACATCTTCTGGTTGTTTTCTAGTTCCCAGATGTTGGAAATAATCACACTTTAAACTTGGAAAAGGCTGGAGCCTTTGTTTATTCATTCAGCCACCAGGCTGCATGGTGTTGGACTGCCTGAGACTGGTTTCCTGTTACATGTCACATGAATCCCCCTTGCAGCTGTGAATGTGGCCCCACTGGAACACTTACACATAACAATTAGTTCCTAGCACTTATTGTTAGGACAGATAGCATAACAATATATAACATGCACAAGGCGATGACTTGAGAAATGACTTTGGATCATATATCTCTATCGCTCTATCTCTCTCTCTCTTTTTCTCTCTTTCATACATATGTATAATATATATGGATTTAGGTAAATGAAGCACAATACCAAAACTTGCAGATGACAAAAAAGATGGAAAATGTTTGACTGTCAGTAACTTCAATACATCACATGTTGGTAGATTGGGCAGATGGATATTTAGTTGAAATGTGAAGTGATACTTTTCGGGAAGAAATACATACTAAAAAGAAATTCTTTAAAACCAAAGAAGGGCAGAGAGACTTAGCAGTTCAGCTACTTAAATTTTTCACAGTCAATAAAGCTGTAAAAAAGAGCACACAGGATACTGGGTTTTATAAATAGGGGCATCAAGTACAAAAGCCAAAAGGTAACGCTAAACCAACACCAATCATTGGTAAGGTCACAATCAGAGTATTATCTGGTTTTGGATGATTACTTTAGGAAGCATGTCAAAGCCATGAAGGGAGTGCAGAGGAAATTCACAAAGATAATATCATGAATGAAAGATTTCAGTTATGAAGAGGCAGTGGAGAAAATAAAGTTATTTTCTTTAGAATAAAGAAGAATAAGAAGGGTTCTGATACATGCTCAAAATTATGAAGTGGTTTCATAAGTCAATTAAAGAAAATTTGTTTCTATTGGTCAATGTGTCATTAATTAGCAGGCATATATTTACAATTTTTAAAATATGCAAAAGTTAGGAAAATCTTTTATACAGAGAGGTGGCAGGACTTGGAATGTTTACCCGAAACAATGGTGGAAACAGAATCCATAATAGTTTTTAAAAGGGAAGTGGATAAATATCTGTAAAAGGAAGAACTAAAAGTTGATACTGCAAGCTCATAGAAATGGAACTAGTAGTATTGCTCTTTCAGAAAGCGGGTCCTGGTATGATGGGCCAAACAGTGAAATTCTAAGAGAAAAATATCCTTGCATAGATTCTGACTCTGGGTTGGCTCTACCTTCATAATTTTAGGCACTGTGCTTGCAGTACCTTGTTGTATTTCACTATTTCTATGTATTAAGCTATTAGTAAATACATCTTGTATTTGACTTGTAGGCTTTGATCTAAAGGTTTGTTATTTTCTGCCTTTCAGAGAAGTCCAGTCTATATCTCCAATAATTGATACCACAATAAAAGAGTAATTGTTAATCTTGGGCAGACTATCACAAAATTAGCAAGTGGAAGGGCACTTGTTTTTATTCTTAGGAGATTCAAGTCTGTTTATGGAAATTACATTTTTACTGCAAATGCTGCAAAAACGTTTGAACGGTAATAGCAAAATTTTCACATCCTGCAGATTACAGCACTCTTTGCAGGATGAGTGGATCTGTTGTAACAGCTATCCACTATTGAGAAAAAATGCTTGGAAAAGGACAGTGTGTATACACTACCCCAAGGCAATGAAGAATGCATTTTTAAAGGAGTTTATTTTACCTCTCCTGTTTTCTCCCTTAATTGCCTTCTGTGGCTGAGAGATTGGTACGGGGCTGATTCCTGGGATGAAGGGGTTGTCTTATCAAGAATGGCTAAACAGGTTATGCCTTTATTCATTGGAGTTTAGAAGAATGAGAGGTGATCTTATTGAAACATATAAGATTCTAAGGGGGCTTGACAGGGTAGATGTTGAGAATATGTTTCCACTGGTGGGGAATCTCAAAATAGGGGACATAGTTGCAGAATAAGGGGTCACACATTTAAAACTGAGATGTGAAGGAATTTCTTCTCTCAGAGGGTGGTGAATCTCTGGAATTCTGTACCTCAGAGAGTTGTGGAGGCTAGGTCACTAAATGTATTTCAGGAGGAAGTAGATAGATTTTTGAAATCTCGGGGAGTCAAGGGTTATGTGGAGCAGGCCCGAAAGAGGAGTTGAGGTCTGGGACAGAACAGCCATGATCTTATTGAATGGCGGGGCAGGCTTGAGGGGCTGAATGGCCTATTCCTGCTCCTATTTCTTATGTTCTTATGTATCTTGACCTGCTTCTCGGTCTCTGCTGATGCCATTGAACAATATGTTTCCTCATAGATGCATGAGATCATCCTGAGATTTGGGGTAAATATCAGGGGTTACTCTTCTTGTAAGAAAATTAATGGTCTTACCTCATCGCATTGGTTCATTTATAAAATATAAAAAGATAAGAAATAGGAGCGGGGTAGATCATACGGCCCCTTGAGCTTGCTCCACCATTCAATATGATCATGGCTGACCTTCTGCCTCAACTCCACCTTCCCGCCCGCTCCCCCAATCCCTTGATTCCCTGAGAGATCAAAAATCTGTCTATCTCAGCTTTGAATATACTCAACAATGAACATCTACAACATTCTGGGGTAGAGAATTTTAAAGATTCACAATCCTTTGAGTGAAGAAATTTCTCCTCATCTCAGTCCGAAATGATTGACTTTTTATGCTGAGACTGTGCTTCCATGTTGTAGGTTCCCCCAACCAGGGGAAACAACCTCTCCCTGCCCTTCAGAATCTTTTATGTTTCAATGAGATGACCTCCCATTCTTCCAAACTCCAGAGAATATAGGTCCATTTTACTTAGTCTCACACCATGGGACAACTCTCTCATCCCAAGAATTAGTCTAGTAAAGCATTGCTGTAATGGCTCCAAGACAAGTATGTCCTTCCTTAGATATGGAGGCCAAAACTGCACATAGTACACCAGGTGTGGTCTCACCAAAGCCCTATATATTTGTAGCAAGACCTTCTTGTTCTTGTACTCCAGTCTCCTTGCAATAAAGGCCAACATGTCATTTGTCTTCCTAATTTCTTGCTGTACCTGTATGCTAACTTTGTGTTCCTTGTATGAGATGCAGCAAGACCTGGACAATATCCAGGCTTGGTTTGATAAGTGGCAAGTAACATTTGCATTGCGTAAGTGCTAGACAATGACCATCTCCAACAAAAGAGAATCTAACCATCTCCCCTTGACATTTAATGGCATTATGATTGCTGAATCCCTCACTATCAACATCCTAGAGGTTACCATTGACCAGAAACTGAGCTAGAGTAGCCATATAAATACCGTGGCTTCAAGAGCAGGTCAGAGGCTAGGAATACTGCAATGAGTAACTCACCACCTGACTCCCTAAAGTCTGTCCACCATCTACAAGGCTCAAGTCAGGAGTGTGATGGAATACTCTCCACTTGCCTGGATGGGTGCAACTCCAGCAACACTCAAGAAGCTCGACGCTGTCCAGGACGAGCAACCCTTTTGATTGGCACCCATCCACAAACATTCACTCCATCCCCCACCAACGCACAGTGTCACCTGTGTGTACCATCCACAAGATGCACTGCAGTAATGCACCAAGGCTCCTTAGGCAGCACCTTCCAAACCCGCAACTGGACAAGGGCAGCAGATGCATGGGAACACCACTACCTGCAAGTTCCCCTCCAAGCCACACACCATCCTGACTTGGAACTATATCGCCATTCCTTCACTGTTGCTGGGTCAAAACCTGGAACTTTGTTCCTAACAGCGCTGTGGGTCTACCTACCCCAAATGAACTGCAGCAGTTCAAGAAGGCATCTCACCACCACCTTCTCAAGGGCAATTAGGGATGGGCAATAAATGCTGGCCTAGCCAGCGATGCCCACATCCCCATAAACGAGTTAAAAAAAAGTACACCCAAATCTCTCTGAACATCAACATTTAAGAGTTTCACACCTTTTAAAAAAAAATTCTGCTTTTCTATTCTTATTACCAAAGTGAATAACCCCACTCTTCCCCATCTGTCACCTTGATGCCCACTCACTCAACTTGTCTATATCTCTTTGCAGCCTTTTTGTGTCCATTTTACAGCTTACAATCCCACCTAGTTTGGTGACAATACAAAGCTTGGTCTTTTTGTCTAAGTCATTAATATAGATTAGAAATGGCCAAGGCCCCAGCACTGATCCTTGCAGCACTGCACTCCATCTGCCAATTTGAAAATGCCCTGTTTATGCAACTGTCCATGAACAAATCCTCTATCCATGATAATATATTAGCCCCAACCCTATGAGCCCTTATCTTGCATATTAACCTTTTATGAGTCACCTTATTGAATGCCTTTTGTAAATCCAAGCCTACATCTACTGGTTCCCCTTTATTTAGTCTACTGGTTACATCCTCAAAAACTTCTAATAACTTGTCGAACACAATTTCCATTTCATAAAACCATGTTGACTCTGTCTGCTCATACTATAATCTTGTAAGTGCATTGTTAAAATTTCTTCAATGATAAATTCCAGAGTTTTCTCAATGACTGATGTCAGGCTAACTGCCTGTAGTCCACTATTTTCTTTCCCCCTTTTTTCTTGAATAGCGGTGTTACATTTATTAACTTCCAATCCACTGGGACCATTCTAGAATCTACGGAATTTTGGAAAGTCATGACCAGTGCACCACTATCTCTGCAGCTACGTCTTTTAGAACCCTAGGATGTAGGCCATCAAGTCCTGGGGATTTGTTGGCTTTTAGTTCCTTAAGTTTCTCTAATAGATTTTCTCTGCTGATATTAATTACTTTAAGTTCCTCACTCTTACTAGCCCCTTGGTTACCCTCTATTTCTCAGGCTTGAAGCTCTTCATTGCACCACAGAAATCTAAAGGTTTTAAACAATGTTGTTAATAGGATCTCATTCTATCACCTGCAATGACTTATTTACAGATGTACAAAATACATCAAAGTCTTCAATACTTAGTGAATGCGGTATATGTATGAATACATTCTGCCACACAATAATAGTTGTTAGGAAGGTGCTTCTATTTGTAAAACTTTTTTCTTTGAGGATTCGTGTGTTAAAATTGTGGAGATGGATTCATTGGAGAACTGAAGTAATTCCTTAGATGTTGGACTGTGTTTTTTTAAAAGAGGTCACCGAAAGGACACTTGAGGTCTTGTTTGAAAACAATTTTTACTGGCAGTCTCATGCCTTAAGCTCAACAAACAACAGAAACCTTGGTGACTTGGGGGCGATGTTTACAGAGAAGTGACATGTCACGATTTATGAGGTTCAGGAGGTTCTGACTTGCTGTTTGGTTTCGCTTCTGAGATATTGTTTTGCTTTAGTTTGGGTGTGGACTGTATTTGAAAGCAGTTGGAGATCAAACTGCCAAGCGAGAAACACCCAGCTTGCTTCCTTCCTCTTGTCTCTGTGAAATGCCACATTTCTCCTGAGGATGCTCCTAAAAAGCTTGCCAGATTATCTCTCGATGCTGCCTGAAAAAAACTGCTCCAGAAAAGATCCCGGCGACACATACATGTACTCGGATGGCAGACTGTATGCCATTTTGGAACACAACATATCTCATCCATTTTCTTCAAGAATTAACAAGTATTTGGTCAAAGTATTCATTTTTTTTTGTAAAATAGTTTTGCAGAGAAAATCTCTTTATTTTTCAGTTAACTGGTGTGTGTGTGTGTGTTTGTGTGTGTGTGAGAGAGAGAGAGAGAGAGAGGGTCTAAGGTAAAAAGGCAACTTTCATATTTCAATCTGTGTGTTAGTGTTTTGCTTTGTTACTGGATAATTAGTTGTTTGGTAGTATGGGTCCAAATTCGTATCCATTAATCCTGCCGTTCAACATGTCTGGACAGCCTTGCTTGAATGTAAGCTAAAAAGAGCTTGCTGGACTTGTGTAAGAGCAATGAGCTGCCGGGTGATATGTATAACAGGGTTCGTCCTCACGGCTCACTGCGTCCGTGTATGTATGGGTTGCCTAAGACACACAAAAATTATGTCCCTTTATGCCCTATCTTATTTCTGACCAGTTCTGCACAACCTGAACTGGCCAAATGGTTGGGCGAATTGTTACAACCAGTTTTGAGCAAGTTCTCCACATACACGGTGAAGGATTCCTTCACATTTGCGAAGACCATACAAGACTTGCATATCGATAGCAATGCTGTGTTCATGTGCTCATTTGACATTGCTAGCCTATTCACCAATGTGCCACTAAAGGAAGCCATAGATATTTGCGCTGCAGCACTATATCCTGGCAATCTAGACCCGCCACCATTGTGTGAATCAGTATTCACTGAACTTATGAACTTGGCAACTTGCGCAATTGAGTTCCGTTTTAACGACACCATGTATGCCCAAATAGATGGTGTTGCCCTGGGATCCCCTCTAGGCCCAGCTCTCACAAACATCTTTGTTGGGTTCCATGAGAAACGTGTCTTTGAGGGAATGACACCTAACCTCCTACCTCTTGCATATTTCCGATATGTAGATGATACGTTTGCTATATTTGAATCCGCAGCTGCATGTAATAATTTCCTTACACATCTTAATGGGCTCCACCCTGTGTTAAAATACACCTTTGAAATGGAGCATTCAAATGAGCTCCCTATCCTTAACATACTAGTTGATAAATCTGCTCGGGGCATCTCTACCAGGGTCTACCACAAGCCTACCTTCACTGGTCAATACACACGTTGGGTTCCATGCGCAATAAGATTGGCCTTACCAGCAACCTCGTAAATAGGGCCTGAGCTACTTGCTCACCATAAAAGCTTGATGCTGAAATAGGGTGAATCAAAGTCATCCTGCATGACAATGGCTACACTGATCAGATCATTTCTCACTGTATATGCAAACTTATGAGCGGAGCCGTCATTTTCGGACCTGAAAAGTGCCCAATCTACTTCAGATTACCCTGGAAGGGTAATGTATCAGAATAATTTGAACAACAGGTGAAGCTAGGTGTTTCACGTTGCTGCTATGCAATAGCAACACGTGTGGTGTTTGCCACTAATAGGATGCTGCTGTCAAGCCAAAAAGACATTCTGCCTATCACACAAATGAGTAATGTGATATATGAATTTCAATGCCAGTGTGTGGCTAGGTATATAGGCCATATGTCCCAAAGACTGGTGGATCATATCAAATAACCAGTCCCTTCTGTTGTTTGCAACGGGCAAGGTACAAACCCTACCCAACCAGCCCGTGCTTGAAAATCTCAAAACACACTATCCAACATTAGATGTGATTCTGCGATTGGACAACATTTTCTAAATAATCTTCAGTGTGCTACGAATTACGCTGGCAACCAATTTAAGATTGTCAGTCGGGCTCACAATGTGACACATTTTTACCTACTGGAAGCTACATATATTAATATGCAGGGCCCTTTCTTTGCAAACAAAAAGAACATGTACACACATTGTGCCTATTTCAGCTAAACAAAATAAGTGACAACCATTCACTGATTCATTCCTCAGGGCAATGCCTTTACCAATCAGAGTCAAACTGCCAAGTTTAAATTTCAAACAAAGCTTGGCAGTTAACTGTCAGTCACCATAAACTGGTGCGTTCTCCATGGCAATGCCTTTACCAATCAGAGTCAAACTGCCAAGTTTAAATTTCAAACAAAGCTTGGCAGTTAACTGTCAGTCACCATAAACTGGTGCGTTCTCCATGGCAATGCCTTTACCAATCAGAGTCTACTTGCCAACCAATCAGCACTGACTTCCCATACAGTATAAATTTGTTGCTTTCCCTTACATTGGTATTCTTGCAAATTGTGCAAGATGAAAAGCTTTGACAAAATGTCGCTGTTTTCAGCAATACTAGATAAGTCTTGTTTTATGATAAACTGATAATTTTGTGGTTTATTAAAGAAACCTGGTTTGTGTATTTTATTTGGGGATAAAGAGTAGCATATATGATTGACCATATTGGTAACTGGGTAAACATTTAAATATATGTTGTGACCTGTGAAGAAGTGGAACTAGAAGACAGTGCACTCCTCCCACCTTGGTCATAACATAGCACAGAAGCAAAATGTATCTGTGTACTTTTGTAAAGAATATAGCTGTATGTTTTTCATTTTTGTGCATATTTAATCAACAGCTCCAGAAGCTGGCCGAGCGCGTCTACCCTGAGGCACAGTGTGGCTTTCGTGCAGAGAGATCGACTATTGACATGCTGTTCTCCCTTCGTCAGATACAGGAGAAATGCCGTGAACAACAGATGCCCCTCTACATTGCTTTCATTGATCTCACCAAAGCCTTTGACCTCGTCAGCAGACGTGGTCTCTTCAGACTACTAGAAAAGATCGGATGTCCACCAAAGCTACTAAGTATCATCACCTCATTCCATGACAATATGAAAGGCACAATTCAACATGGTGGCTCCTCATCAGAGCCCTTTCCTATCCTGAGTGGTGTGAAACAGGGCTGTGTTCTCGCACCCACACTTTTTGGGATTTTCTTCTCCCTGCTGCTTTCACATGCGTTCAAATCCTCTGAAGAAGGAATTTTCCTCCACACAAGATCAGGGGGCAGGTTGTTCAACCTTGCCCGTCTAAGAGCGAAGTCCAAAGTACGGAAAGTCCTCATCAGAGAACTCCTCTTTGCTGACGATGCTGCTTTAACATCTCACACTGAAGAATGCCTGCAGAGTCTCATCGACAGGTTTGCGTCTGCCTGCAATGAATTTGGCCTAACCATCAGCCTCAAGAAAACGAACATCATGGGGCAGGATGTCAGAAATGCTCCATCCATCGATATTGGCGACCACGCTCTGGAAGTGGTTCAAGAGTTCACCTACCTAGGCTCAACTATCACCAGTAACCTGTCTCTAGATGCAGAAATCAACAAGCGCATGGGTAAGGCTTCCACTGCTATGTCCAGACTGGCCAAGAGAGTGTGGGAAAATGGCGCACTGACACGGAACACAAAAGTCCGAGTGTATCAGGCCTGTGTCCTCAGTACCTTGCTCTACGGCAGCGAGGCCTGGACAACGTATGCCAGCCAAGAGCGACGTCTCAATTCATTCCATCTTCGCTGCCTTCGGAGAATACTTGGCATCAGGTGGCAGGACTATATCTCCAACACAGAAGTCCTTGAAGCGGCCAACACCCCCAGCTTATACACACTACTGAGTCAGCGGCGCGTGAGATGGCTTGGCCATGTGAGCCGCATGGAAGATGGCAGGATCCCCAAAGACACATTGTACAGCGAGCTCGCCACTGGTATCAGACCCACCGGCCGTCCATGTCTCCGTTATAAAGACGTCTGCAAACGCGACATGAAATCGTGTGACATTGATCACAAGTCGTGGGAGTCAGTTGCCAGCATTCGCCAGAGCTGGCGGGCAGCCATAAAGACAGGGCTAAATTGTGGCGAGTCGAAGAGACTTAGTAGTTGGCAGGTAAAAAGACAGAGGCGCAAGGGGAGAGCCAACTGTGCAACAGCCCCAACAAACAAATTTCTCTGCAGCACCTGTGGAAGAGCCTGTCACTCCAGAATTGGCCTTTATAGCCACTCCAGGCGCTGCTTCACAAACCACTGACCACCTCCAGGCGCGTATCCATTGTCTCTCGAGATAAGGAGGCCCAAAAAAAGAAAAAAAAAAAGACACCTATACAGGACCTTTAACATAGCAAAATGATCAAAGGCAATTTTCAAAGAGGAACAGGATACCAAGCAGGAGCTTGAAATGAGGATTAGAGGAGGCGACAGAAGATACATTTTTAAGAGGTTTTTGCAAGTGGGGAGAGATGTGACAAAGTGAAGAACGGAGTGCTACTAATGGTGGATCAGAGTAGGCCTGACTCAGAATAGGTAGTGCGAACTGGGACACCAGTGTTGGAGACCATTGATCGGGCGGGGCAAGGCCCTGTTGGGATTTATAGGTAAGAACGGGAATTTTAAAATCAATGTTGCTTTTAAATAATCTTTAGTCACAGTAATTGATGTTCATAATCACACGAACAATCAATGACAATAAGCAATAGTTATTTAAGAGACATGGCTTCATCTCCGAAATGCAGCTTAAGTGTAAGGTGTAAAGTGGGAGGTCCAGCAAAGACACAATAACCTTCTTTGCCTCCGCCCCGCCCCAAGGCCAGTTGAACTGGGTTGTAGATCAGAAATATTTTACTAACTATATTTACACTGCAAACAAGCCAAACAGGAAATTCTAACATTTAAAACCCAATTTGAACCATTTTTACATATTTTTCTGCTAAGCGTGTATGCATTGTGGAAAAATAAAATCTCTAACATTTTAGTGGCTCTATATTTCAGAATATTGAACGTATAAATATTAGAAATTTACAATGCTTAAAAACACGGGATGGGGGAAGCATTCTTGAAATAATAAATAAAAAGTGCGTTATTTGCATGAGACGCTGGCCTTTTGTGACCGAGATGCAGCCAGTAAATACAGGACATTAAAATTTAATTGTTTATTTGCTCTGCTGGTCCTTTATTCCCGGGGCGGAAGTGCGCTTGCGCTGCACGTATTTCCGTGTTGTGACTTTCGTTGCTTTAATAAAGGTTGAAAAGAGATCGCAGCGTCTGTGGACGGCAGGAAAAAAAAGAGGGAAGAAGCAAACATCAACGCAAAGCTGCATTTCTGCACAATCGTGGTTTCTTTTTCTAAGGGAGTTTTGTCCGTGTGTGTGATCTATCGAGATCTGAATTATTTCGGAGGCAGGGGATCGGAGGCAATTGGGTGAAAATAAAAGAATGGCAGGATGAGCTGTGCCATGTTCTTACTTGGCTTTCAGCTTTTAACCCTTTCCAGTGCTTGCCAGTAAAAAGCAGCTCCTGGCCAGCAATCACCACCAGCTCCTGGATGTAGCAGCCGGATCGCTGCTGCGGTCTATTGTATCAGGTAAGATCTCATCGTTTTATTGCATTTAAAAATGTTAACTTAAAACAACAGCACTGGCGACCATATGTAGATTTCATGCTGACCTTTCATGAAAGATTTGGAAATACATTTTAGTAGATATAAAGCCCTGATTATGAAAATAAAAATTAATTTCATCCAGTCTTGCAACTTGATGTTCATAGAGACAGTCTTGTTTTATTTTTAATATAACGGGCAGGAGACAGGATTCACACAGGTAATTCCCTCAGGTGGTTGTTGCAGTTATGATTTGGACGTGACCACTACATTATTCTTTTCCACTTGTCTTCAGTTTTGTGTCCTGCTCATATGACCATTAAGTAAATGGTAATTGACATGAGTTAAACAAGTGAACGAGAGAGTAAAAGACCACTATTTTGAAATATCTTCAGTGTGCAGCTTTTCAGAACTCTTTTGTGTGCAATGTTTCAAATGTTTCTATTAAATCACGAGATAATTAGCCCGTTGAAAGTTTGCAAAATAAATAACGATAATGTTGCTTCTTTTGGTCGATAGGTGACCCAGTATCAGTCTTCAAGTCAAATTACATAAACTGTGAAATTCTGCTTGAACTGTAACAAAAAATATACATCAATCATTGTTGTGGTTGTACTTTTTAAAAAATGTTTAATAATAGTTTGACACCATCTTTCCTGTGAACTAAGTATATTCTGTTAATTGTTACCTTATATCCTCGAAATGCAGTATTTACCAATATACAAACAAAAGCAAAATTGCATCCCCACCCCATTGTGGAAAGGGTATGTGAGATAAGTGGGCAGGTGAAAAATAGTCAACAAAAATGGAGAAAGGACAAAAAACTTCGATCAAGCGAGTAATGAGGGTCATTTTGTCATGGGATTAGACAAAGTTTGGGTTTTATAATATAACAGCTCTTATTGTGAAGGATTTTTCTCTCCGGAAACACACATACTCAAGAGTGGAATGATCCCCTTGGAGAGTCAACATTATCCACTCTGTGTATGAACGCTGAGTACTCATTGGTCAGGTGTAACATGGTTCAGAGTTGATGCGGTACCTCCTAACATTATACTAGTACAGCTCACTCTTTCAACTACAGGATAACAAATAGTACTACCCTAGCATGAATTAAGGACATATTCTCCAGTCCTGTGAGCAAGGTGCCCCATTAGTGTCAAATGCAAGGACAGTAGATTCTGCAGTATTGGATATAGTCTGTTAGGAATTGTAGTTAAATTGTCAATGTTATTAAATTTATGACCCTTAGCAGCTGTAGAATAAAAAAGCAGATTTGTTACCCACTTTATATTTTAGGTGCAGTTGGAAGGAACTGTAACATAAGCACGTCTCACAATATGATCTTAGATTTGGTGGGAACATGGAAACACTTTGGGAAATTGTACCTGGTAGCAAAAGCCAAGTCACAACTTTCTGATAGTCGGCGCATTTTCCAGCAACCCTGGTTCAGCAAATAATGGCCTAGTGAGTAGAAGTGTTGCTCAGTGATGTAGTAAGACATGATATATCAGAAAGA